>NC_140795.1:9976064-10431064 GCF_037176805.1 Vigna unguiculata
AATCGAAAATGAGCAAGGAAAGAAAGGGGCAACAACGATAACAACAACAAAAAATGAGAATATTTCAATATAAATGTTACTCAAATGGTAGAAAACGTTAATACAACTTCAATGTGCTGTGCAAGGCTCATAAAACGTTAAAAACCAATGGAAAACGTAAAACTTCGCTTGTGCCACCATGGGTCACCTTCCAAAGCTTAATAACAACAAAAATGGAGGTTTGAGAGAGTGTGGAAGAAGAAGGAGCGCTGGTCTCCCCCATGCAGACCTAATTTCGTTGTCATATCACCCCTGCCACTCAGAATTACGAAACTGCCATTATGAGCTGCAGAATTACAAAAATGCCACTCTAGGCCTCAAATGTTGACCCATTGACTTTGCTGACGTGGAAATGACATGGAAATGATGTGGCGACTCTCTTAAAGAAGCTTAATGGGTAGGAGCTCGTAGGGAAGCTTACAAAGTTTTATTTTTTTGTTTTAAAAAGTTCCTTTGGCTAAAATTGTAATAGTTAGCTTTTTCGACGTTTAAACCTAAAGCATTATATTAAGACTTGTTTAGACAATTTATTCAAGTTGGTTGGTTGGACCATACTTGGTTTTTATGAAGAAAGTCGTTTTAGATGGAAAATTTTTGCAATTGTTAATTTGAGATATAATAATTGTGAAAATTCCTACTTTGATAGGATGATACTAGTGATTGTGTTTTGAGTTGGAAAGATTTTTTTTTATATGTGACATCTCAAAAGGTGTTTACAAATGGTCTTGTCGGAGATGGAAAGGATTAATGACCGAATCGTTGGATGTTCTTGGTTTCCCGGGAGGGAGATTAGAGTGGGGATGAACATGTTATGTTCCTTGAGGTTGAGAGTTAGGTGTTTGTGATGATGAAATTGATCCTTGAATATATATATATATATATATATATATATATATATATATATATATATATATATATATATATATATATATGCATAAGGAAAATCGGTGAACTAAAGAAAATGAAGAATGTTCATTCTCTTAAGGCTTGGTAGAGAAGAAGAAGTTGGGCCCAAAATAATTTTTATTTATTTATTTATTATCTTTTTATTTCTTGATGAAGCTAACTAATTAACCTTCTAAAGAAAATTTAATTTTCTCTTCATACACCTTATTTCATTTAATTTTATTTTTATTATCATTATTTACTATTTAATATTTTTTATTTTAAAAAATCATTTTATTTGTCCGGATGAAATTAGGTGTTGACCAATGGTATTTAACTTGATTTTTTCAAAACAGTGCAGTTTTCACAAGGTTTTGAAGCTAGTTGATTTTCACAATAACATGTTGAATTACTGTAAATCATATCCAGGTGTTCGAAATCAATTTTTAAATCGGCTAATTCTGATTATAGCTAATTAACTTTGTTAATGTTTGGACATTTAATTTTGATATGTCCTTCTTTTCCACAATTATAATAAGAAAAACTAGGAGTGTACCTCTTTTGATTACCTTTATTGCCTTTCCTCTTGAGATAATTTCAAAACCTCTTAACAAGTAGATTCAAGTTCTCATTGACACTTGATTCAGCCACCTCCTTCTTGGGTTCATCATTGGTTTTGGTGCTAGTCTTCTAGGCTATATTCCCCACCTTTTTTCTCAGTTGACTCTTTCTCATTTAGCCTTTGCATCTCAATTTCGTGTTCCCTTAGCATACCAAACAACGCCGATGTAGTCATACTAGATAGATCCATTGATTTTGAGATAGTCATGAGCTTGGGATACCAACTCCTATTAAGACACATTAGCACTTTGAGGCTTAGCTCTTCTTTATCAAGCTCCTTTCCCAAGCTTATAAGATGGTTTGTTAGTTTTCAAACAGTGAATTTAGCCAAGAAGGGGGGGGGGGGGTTGAATTGGCTTTATAAAACTTTTTCGAAAGCCTAAACTTCTTTTCAATTGAATCTAATGGACTGGAAAGTTTGGATGTAAATGCAGCAGAGCAATACACTTTCAGTCGATTAAAATATAAAACAACAGACTAAATTGTTCTTGAAGCTATAAAATAGTCGATTAAAAAGATAATTCAGTCGGCTAGAGATTTATACAGAATGCAGAATTCGCGAATTCAACTCAAACAACAATATTTTACATACAAGACTTGTTCCAATCAATATTTTTAACAAGTATACAACCTCGGATTACACAAGAACGTATTAAATCACACCAAAGATCAAACTGCTTGGTTTTCTTGAGTTTTTAAAGAGTTTCAAAGAGAGTGAGATGAGGGAAAGAGAAATGCACAACCGTTTTTATACTGGTTCACTCAATCACAGAGCTACATCCTGTTTACCAGGAAAACCTGAGCCTAGTTTCAACTATATTCAAAAGTTTTACAAATCATACACTAAGATTACACTTTTGAACAACAAAACTCACAAGATTTTTGAATCACAGTAAAATCTAGACACACACCCTACAAGAATCATACTTACAAACCTGAAATCACATCAGGCAAACCAACCAGAGGCACAAGAACATCCAAACCTGATGGTGGTTATCCCTAGCCAACCAGACATGTGTTCTTCAAGCTACTCATAAGCCAAAATGCCTCCAAGATCAACCAAGATCAACAAAAATCTTCAAAACACAAGTTCCAGTTGTGTATTAAGGTTGGAAAATATGTTATAAATCTGCTGGAACCATTCAATAATGCAAACTTAATCAAAAATCTAAAGTTAAATCATATTATTAATGATAGGGGGAGCATATGCATATGTGATATGTATGTATGCTTGTGTGCTTTTGCTTGGTTGTATATTTGGAATATTGGTATCTTATATGCAAAAGGTTTTTCAGGTTTCTCTATGAGTCTTAGCTCATCAATTCAACTCGAGGATGTTGGCTTCATCAATTCAGGGGGAGATTGTTTGCACAAGCAAGTTTGAAGCAAAGAATTGATAAAGCCATGTTCATGAAGATCTTAAGTGTTTGATTAAGATTGATAAAGATTGATGAAGATCCACTTGAAGATTAAGTTTTAGTGTGTTAAATTTGTAATTAACATGTTAAATGTAATGTGTTAGTGTTATATCTTGTTGGTAGGCTATATGACATAGGTTAGATGTCTTGTGTGCCTTAGTGTGTCTCTTTTAATCTATTAAAATGGGTTTTAACAGGTTAAAAGGCTTGTTGTATATAGTTTCTGGTATGAATGCATTTAGTCAGTTGAATTATTTTTCAATCTACTGATTTCACTTAAGTCGGGAGAAATTAGTTGACTGTACAGAAAATTCAATCGATTGTTTTCACTTAAACCAGACCATATATGTTGTGTTTTCGCGATCAGAGGTATGAATTTGAGTTTTTCTGAACGAAACCATGTCATTCATCTCTAGGAAGCGTTCTCTCTGTGCAATACACAGTTGGAAGAAGTGTTTAGAAGATCTTGGTTTGTCTTGGAGTCATTTTGGCTTGTGAGTAGCTTGAAGAACACATGTATGGTTGGCTAGGGACATCCACCATCAGGTTTGGATGTTCTTGTGCCTCTGGATGGTTTGCCTGATGTGATTTCAGGTCTGCAAGTGTGATTCTTGTAGGTTGTGGTTCTAGATTTTTGTGTTAGTAAAAAATCTTGTGTGTTTTGTTGTTCAAAAGTGTAATCTTAGTGTTTGACTTGTAAAACTTTTGAATATAGTGGAAACCAAGCTTAGGTTGTCCTGGTAAACTGGATATAGCTCTGTGATTGAGTGAACCAATATAAAAACAGTTGTGCATTTCTCTTTCCTTCATCTCACTCTATTTGAAACTCTTTAAAAACTTAAGAAAACCAAGCAATTTGATCTTTAGTGTGATTTAATGCGTTCTTGTGTAATCTGAGGCTTTATACTTGTTATAAATATTGATTGAAACAATTCTTGTATGTAAAAGATTGTTGTTTGAGTTAAATTTGCGAATTCTGCATTCTGCATAATTCTCCAGTATTTTAGCCGATTGATTTGTCTTTTTAATCGACTGTTTCATAGCATCAAGAAAAATTTATTCTGTTGTTTTAAATTTTAATCGACTGAAAGTGTACTGGTCTGCTACATTTACATTCAAACATTCCAGTCTATTAGAGTTTAACCTTTCGAAAAAGTTTTATAAAGCCAATTCAACCCCCCCTTCTTGGCTAAATTCACCATTTCAAAACTAACATACATACCATGTAATATGGTCCCATATAACATAAATACAACATGAAAGTGATGTTAAAATATTTGAATAGAAACACATGTATGTTATATTAAAATGAAATGTGTATGCATGGGTCATTGTCAAAGTAAAATGTAGACATATTGTGTAATATGGTTGGTACAAAATAAATAGACATGAAATTGATGTTAAAAATTTTAAGTAGACGTTATTTAGACTAATTAAGCATCTTCCACCTTTTTACATTCTTTTGTACATTTTTACATACCTTCCAAATGGGAGTTATGTTGCACGACTTTTAAAAAAAGCAATTTGGTGTCCAAAACAGTTGTTTGGAAGCTGAAAGGATATGGTGGCTTCCTAATTCCTGTGAAAGTTAATTCATGTGGAATCCAAAAAATTATGATGCTTGTAAATCATTATAAAATGCATTTAGTGGTCCTATGCCTGTAAATCAATAAATAATGAAGCAAGGTTAACCATCTGTAAGGCCTACTTTATTTCTTTGCTTTTCTGCCCTAATTTTTAAGGGCTTATCCTAAGTAGATGGGACTAAAGGCTGACCCATAGGGTGCCAAGGTCCCTAGAGTAGCCAAGGTGCCTCTTTCTACACTAATTGGCAAAAATCAGTGGTCTTACCTTCTCATTTTCTCTCCATAGAGGCTTTGCTAGGGTTTGAATCCCATTCATCATCAAGCTAGCTTAGTCTCGTTTTCTAAGTCACGTAAGTGGTTTTTGTCCTGCCCTTCTTCTCTGGTTTGGTTCTTCGTGGTTACTGATAGGGTTCCTTGTAGTAATCTCGTGCTTCATCTGTATTCGGATTTCCAGCTCGCGAATCTGCTCCACAGATTGTTGTACTGTCTTGCTTGGGTGTCGGGGTTTTTCTGCTAGCTTTTCCAGGTAAGGGAAGCTAGGGTTTCTTATTTTAAGTGTCTCTTGACATAATTGAAGGCTCAAACATGTTTCAAATCACTAAACCAAGATGCTAAGATGCTCAAACATTGATTTGGAGCTTTGACTTGAAAACTCAACCTTTGGGTCAACTCTCTATCAAAAGTGACTTTTATAGTTAATCCTACACCAAAGTTCATCCTTAAGGTTTCACCCAATTCCTCGTAGGCCACGCACATTGTAAGACCTGCAAAATTTAATTAATTAAATAAATAATTAATTAATAAATGCGGGTAGGGAGAGCATTTATGGTAATTAATTCTAACTTGTATGATGTGGAAAAGTACTAGCTCAAGTGGTTGAGAGTACTTTGATTATATGAGAGGACTTGGGTTCGAGTCCTATGCATGTTTATATGTTATTTACGTGATTTTTTATATTTCTAATATATGATCATGTTGTGGAATAATATAGTAATTGGATTATATTAGTTAACAAGAAACATGAAATAGCATGATGGTTTGGCATTGATTTGGTATTTGCATAGTTGTGGGTTCAAACCTTGAAGAACCCAAATTAAACAATCTTTTTGCTATTTTTTGCTTTGGCTTGAATGTGAAGGGTTAACGTAAACCCTAGAGGAACTAGCAGCCAAGGGTGGCTGTAAAACAGGCCATAATGGGACAATGAATAGCAATTAACCACCAATTAAGTTGCATTTTCGTTTTGGATTATTAACCTAGCTTTTAGGCACCCTTTAAAAAGCAAAATTTTGTTAATAGATAGGGTTTTGCAAGGCTGGGAATTTCACTTAGAAACAGAGCACGAAATTGAGGCTTGAGTGAGGCATTGTGGGGCTGAATAGAGAGAAGAATAAGGAGGTCATTGGAGTAGGGAGAATTCAATTGCCACAGTTAAAGCTAAAGAATCCAAGTTAGGGGAGTTTTATACGTTAGAATTTTATTATTTGTTTTGAATTGCATGATATATGTTGAACTGTTTGAGTACTGTTCATTTCAGGTTGTATTTTTGGGATTCTAGAAAAAATTCAAGAAACCGCCTGGCGGGTTGTTCATAGCTGCTAGGCGGCACATCCAGTTCTGGCCATTTCTGGGTTCCTGATGAGGAACCGCCGGGCGGTAAGCTCCTGACTGCCAGGTGACACAAAGCTTTGCACCAGTTTTTTTGGGTTTTTGATGAAGCGCCTGGCAGTGATTGTTGAACCGCCAAGCGACACGAACCAATGTGGTTCGATTTTTGTGATTTTATGATTCTGGTTTGTTTTTTATTGTAGGGAAATCCTGTGAAAGCTGTTAAGTGATGATATAATGTGGTATTTCTATGAATTAAGTATAATTAATGGAGAAAATTGATGGAATAGTACGAAGGAAATGTGACATATAGTATTGAGGCAAATGTGACATTCGGAAATGTGACATATAGTATTGAGGCAAATTACGAGAGTGACTATAGTATTGAGGCAAATGTGAGATTCAGAAATAAGTATTGTTGGCAACTTGTGTTAAGGAGCAACCAAGTTGTTAAACCAGAATGGAGAGGGAAAGCTAGCTAAGTAACTAATCTCGTGATGTTGGAGAAAAATCCAATTTAGTGTGAAGTGTATAGATGTGAACCAACCAAGTTGGGTGAAAATGATGTAGGTTACAAGCTCAAGTTTGGGCAATCAGCGGATCAGAGGATTGGAAATTTCTTATTGTCGTAGGTTACTGGTGTAGCGCCTGGCGGCATAGTAGCACCCGCCAGGCGATAGCAAGGAAACAATGGGGTTCTAGTACAAGTGGCGCCTGGCGGAAGGGAAGGTCTCGCCAGGCGATAGTGGCAGAAACAACAGCCTCTTGGAGAGCGTCCGCCTGGCGGTGTGGACTGTCCCACCAGCCGGTGGTTGCAGAAATTGGTGGTTCTTAGGCACTTGGTGCCTGGCGGTACGTATCCCTCGCTAGGCGATTTGGTTGGTGTAAGTCCTAGTTGTTGGATTCTGCAGGCGTGATCTACAAGGCTTCTGGTGATACTTCAAAGGTGGGATTGTTGGGTTCCTTGAGTTGAGCTCGGAACATATCCCTTGAGTTGAGCTTGGGATAGGGGTTAAGCACGTCACATTCCTCGAGTTGAGCTTAGAATGGCATCCCTCGAGTTGAGCTCGGGATGACGGATGAACATGAGGAACCCTTGAGTTGAGCTCGTGTTGGTGAGTGTTGTCGGTGTGAGTGTGCTGGTTGTGGCCAGTACGGATGGGTCCATATGGATTGCCCTCCTTAGCAATTAGCTGACAAGTTTGGTAGCCTTGGGATGTTACAAACTATGTTCCTATTTGAGAATTGCACCTGGCGTTACGGTGTATGATCCGTAGCATGGTTTCCAGCACGTGCTCTATCGGTTGTGGCCGATAGGTATGGCAGTAAGTCACCTTGGGGTGATCACTAGAAGAAGTAGAACTTGAATAACCTGGTTGTGGCCAGGTGGAATGAATTAGATGGGTTGGACTTCATATGGGGTGAATGTGTTGTCTACATATATTTGTGTGTTATATATGTGTATACCCATTTATATGTTTAATCTGTTAAGCTCACCCTATCTGTTTGTGTTTGGCGATGATCGTGTGCGCGGTACACGTGAGCAGTTGATGTTGATGCAGGTGGTGCTGGTGAGACTTAGCCACGGAGCGGGGATAGCATGGGAGTCTTTTTAATTATTATGTTTTGGAGATGATTTGTAAACTCTTATGAGACATTTTATTTATTAATTCAGTTTTATAAACTATGGTTTTAGAATTACATTTGGCAGTAATAAAAATTTAAATTTCCTGCGTTTTGGAAAATGAAGTATTATTAAATAAAAATGTTTATTATTTCTTTATTTATTATTAAATCCGTAATATCCTGTCGGGATGTTACACACATCCAAATCACCAAGCAATTACTTTAGCATGGACCCAAGATATATGATGCTTCCACGAACCTACCCGCTCGTGGTCCTGCCTTTACGAACCTGCCTACTCGTAGTCCAACTCTACGAACCTCCTGACCCGTAGTCCAACACACGTGATCCAACAACTACGAACCTCACAGCTCGTAGCAGCCCTCAAGTGTGAGCACGAAACATACGAACCTTCCCGCTCGTATCCTCACACGAGAGCATCATAATATGAACCTCCCCGCTCATATTATAACGTGTTCACCACCAACCATGAACCTACTCGCTCATGACACAAACAAGCATCTCTTGGTCCAAGTCCCACATCACAAACACGTAAAACGTAAATCAAAAGAGCACACTGCTCTGTGCTATCGACTGGCGCTACCTAAGCACTATCAGGCAAAATCACAGCACATATCGCCTAGCGAAACCCTCTCTCTGTCAACAAACCAGAGAAAAACATAGCCATTTTCTGACAGTATAGTCGCCTAGCGGAACCACCCTTGCCGTCAAGCGCCACGCGATCCCAATGGCCTCTGTTTGGCCCCTATCGCCTAGCAACTCGCCTCGCGCCGCCAGGCGCCATGCCAATAGAGTTAAGACTACTGTTTTTTTTTTTTTTTGCACTTTGGATAGTTTCTCAATGAACCCAAATAATCCACAGGCAATCCAAAACATCAACCACACTTTTCCAGTCATATTAGCATGACTGAATCACAATTGAACACATTCATATATCAAATGGGTTCACATTTGAGATCATACCATTACTCAATTATTAATAGAATTCACCACATATCACATGCATCAATCCCTATATATTCATACATATACTCCACCATTGAAATCCATGTTAGCATTCAATTTCAACTTATGAATAATGCATGCTCAAACTAAATATAAAGCAACAACACTCTAACAACTTAAGCACATGATTCTATGCACCAATGCAAATTTATATAGCACTTCACACCTCATATGCAACAATTTAATTTATATTGATACACATGCATTCACCAATAAACCAATTCTCAACATGTGACTAACCCAAAAGAACATTCAAATTCATAGAGACTTGCAACATAACCCAATCATGCTTCTAACTCATGCTACATTAGTAGTTACTTGAAATTATCAAGAGGTTATTCATCCATTTTAAAGACTTCAAAACCAGCAATCATGCATAATATATATCTCTAGCTAAAGACATCTAAATAAAATATCCACCGTTCAAAGTAAGGAACATCATGTTATGGATTACTTGTCAAAATTTCACCTCAATCGACGGTTAACGAATCGGGAACCACAGTTTTACGAAAACTGAACAGACCAGAAAAATTTGTGGCACCCAGCGCCCAAATGTCAAGAACCTAATGCCTGGCGATACAAAGCCAATGCCCAGGAATACCTGCTCTGCAAAAACACAAAAAATAGCATTTTTCGTGAACAGAACACCACGCACATCGCCTGGCGACAGCTCTTCACCGCTAGGCGACAGTTCTTGCGTGAGATACATAAGACTCGAACTCAAGTCCTTTCATAAGAACCAATTACGCTCAACCATTTGAGCTAGTACTTTTCCATGTAACAACAATTAATATTTAATATCATAAAGGCTCCCACTACCCGCATTTACTAATTATTTATTTATTTAATTAATTAAATTTCTCGGATCTTACACAAGTAAATTCTCAAGAAGTGACTCAACATCAGATCTTCTGACATATATGATGTCCATTACAAACACTACTAGTATACATTAAACATTAGGAATACTACTAGTTTACATTAAACATAAAGCCATAAGATTGAGGTAAGATAATGAAAGACATGTACATAAGCCACACATGCAGGGTTAGAAGTTGGGCAAGAAGTCTAAAAATCAATGAATTTTACCAAAAATGTTTCCACCAAGTCCAAATAAATATGAACCATATAATTTCAATGTTTTCCTACTCATCCGCTACATAGGGAACAACTGTAGGAGGGTGATGCGAAATTTGCACACAAGAAACTGAGCCAGATGAAAATAACTCACATGAGTGTTAGCATAAATGATTTGATGTTGAAGATTTGATGAAGATATATGAAAACATATTGCATTGGAATGTGATGAAGCTATGATAATTTGATGAAGATATGAAAGCATATTAGCATAAGTTATTGTTTTATTTATTTTAAATTTTAATATCATATATAAGGTTGCAAATTTGTGTATATAATTAAGTTGTGCATGTTGTAAAATGAGAAAGTAATTGGCCTGGTGGTTGGAGAGTGAATTTGTGTGTGCAGGTACATGGGTTCGAATCTTACCACCTTTATGTTTTGGTTTTAATTATTTTATTAATCAATTAAAGCATATGGACCTTGCGTTTATAATATATTGGTGCATCATACATACTAAGAAAGGTCATAGTTTGGTGGTTGTTGCGGGTGCTACTGGTCCAAAAACACATGTGTTCAAACCATGGCAGTGGCATGCGTCGGTTAATATTGTTTTGTTTCCTCTCCTTCTTTAATTGTGGGACCCACGAAAAATGTCTTAAGTTAACTTCTCTCTCCATTGAGATTAAGTGATCACGTGGTGCAGTGTTTTTTTCACGCTGCATCAGATTAACATAACATTCACGCTGCATCATATTCTATCTTTTGCCTTTAGTTTGTTTGTGCAACCACACTTTTATTCTAAAGCCATAAATTTCTCTTTCTTCCTTTCATTTATCTCTAAGCTTGGTTTGTTGTGGGTATAGTTGTAACGTCACATTTAATACATAAACTTGCTTAAATGACAAGTCACACAATATAATAATACGAGCAAAGATACAGAGTATAGACTCACTCCTTAAAGATATCCAAAAGCTTATAAAAGGAAATCCTAAGGCACACCATGATGCCAATACAAGACAGGGTAAAAGGTCTAATGTAACCACAAACATAGTACTAATAATATAATACATGGGCCATAGCCCTAGCAAAAGACATGACGAGTATAGCCCAAGTCCAGTCAACTAAGCAGCGGAACTTTCGTCACCCTGATGACTACGGGTAGTTCTCGCATCTACTCACATCAACAAGTTGATGATCATCGAAAAAAGAGAAAACGATACATACAGAACACAACAATAATCAAAAGGGTAAGCTAGAGTAGAAAACAGTCTATCATGCAATCACATGCTATTTCACAGTCTGATGAGATGCCTCGAGCCAAGGGACCTACAACAAGAGCCATGGCTAGGAGAATACAAGAGGAATGGGCCTTAAATGCGCATGCAAGGCCCAAGATGAACTTCACATGGGCCAAGGAAGATGTGAAGACCTAGCCTAGGAAATTTTGCTTGTAATACTAGATTAGGATTTTATTTTGGGCTTTGTATTTTGGGCCTAGTAGAATAGGGTTTTCTTTGGGCCATGTATTGGGCCTTAGAGGAAATTGGGCTTTAGAAGTAATTTTGGACCAAAAAGAGGAATTGGGCCAAATGGGCCAAGAGTAGTGTGTCTACTCTAGAAAAGCCTAGAAGCTTCTCAAACTTGCTCTCCAAGGATGAGAGTTAGCTTCCCATGGCAAGACAAGTGTGACTTGCTTAGGTGGCAAGTCACACCTCCCACATGCTCCTTTTTGGCTCCAAAATTCAACTTTCTAGACTCCTTTTTCCCTCCACTTTTTGGAGACCCCTTGGTCTCATTTTAGCCTATAAATAGAAGGCTTAGGAGATGTATTTTTCAGCTTGAAATTGAGTAATGAATTTCTGCCCAAATTTGTGCACAAATCTCTTTTGAGCTCACCTTAGAGTAAACTCTTCTCTAGTTTACTCTAGTCTTCTTCCTTAGGAGTTGGCCTCACCTCTCTTAAGAATCCTTTCACCTACACCAAACCAAACACCTTAAGCTTCTTTCCTTCATGCTTCCACATCCAACACCATCCATGGAGCCTCCATTCTTCATGCAAGCATCAATGGAGACAAGAAGAAGCCATCATGTGGTATCATGAGCCTTGGTTTTAGTGAGTTAAGTGCTTCTTCTCCATTTTTTTTTCAATTCCGTGTTGTTCATCCCTTCTCCTACTTGTCTTGCTGTTTTTGTTCATTTTATTTTGAGTATTAATGTCTCTTTACTTTGGTTCATCTTCATTTGCTTCATCTTGAACCATCCTTGTGTGCTTTAGGTGTTCTATTTGGTTTCTACCATTTACTTTTCATTTTAATTGAGTATTTGTTTTTTTTTGTTCAGTTCATTCTCTTGATTCTTGAGTTTATTTTGATTTTAAGATCCATATGTTTTGTCTAGAGTCATGTTTAGTCCATATATGTCATTAATTCCTTGTTTGGCTTTTAATTTTCTTTGAATTTGTTGGTGATGTGTTGCTGAATTTTTTTTCAGATTTGAGTGCAGTTTTTAATCCTTAAAAATTAACACTCTCTTCTCTCTTTGAGCCTTGGAAATGAACCTTCACATCTAGATAACCTTAGTTATCTTAATGTCCAGTGGGAATTTTCCTTGTGCTTGCTTAAAATCACCATAAACCACACTAAATTTCCTTTCAATTAATTGTGCTTTGGTGCTTTTTCATTTCTGTTTTTGAGTTCAGATTGCTCTTTAGATCTTAGCAATGTCTTAGAGTCAATTTCCATTGTGTTTCTTTGTGTTTCATGATCTTCTTTTGATTCCTTTAAGTTTCCTTCTCCTTTGTGCTTTTTGTTTCCATTAAAATGCAAATGATCAAGCATAGTGTGGTGGTGATTCTGTTTTGTGGTGGAAACTAGCTGTTGTAAGAGCTATAAAAAGAAAGAAAAAGAGCACAAAAAGAATCAAAAGAAAAGATCAAAAGAAAGTGGCAAAAGAAGTACACTAGAATCACTACCATCACTTGAATTTGAGAGCATTATTTTGTTGCATTTTACTGCTGTTCCAGTTTCTATCTGACTGCACACTGTTTGTATTTGATTTATCATAAAACAATGGCCGGTGCAAATCCAAATCTAATTTTTTCCTCTTTTAGCTAAGACATAGACGAAAAAGTGAAAAAAAGAATCATTGAAAAATGTTGAGAAATGAAAAAATGAAAAATATCTGAAGCAGAGGCCTGAATTCACGTTTTTGGACTGGCAGTGAGTGAAAAATCAAATTCAGTGCAGTTTTCTAGCTTATTTTGGTTGTTTTTCATCCATTCTAGTGCCATTCATTAGGTAATTCATTTGAGTGTTTATCTTGTTTCTTTACCTTATTTCTAGTTTGTCATTTCTTTGGTAATCCTTTGAGTTTGTCATGGCATTATTCACTTTTGGTTTAGCAATTATAATTTTGTGCTTTTCTTGCTTTATTTCTTGACCTCTTTTGGTTTGGTTTCTATATTTGGTGCATACTTCTTTTTGGAGGTGATCTAATTTTCCTAAGGTAGCATCCTAGGAGGTGGAGTACCTAGTCCCGAAAGAGAATCCTCTTTGGTGAGATCAAGAGGAAGTGCAAGAGTGAAACACTTGTGAGGACCAAGCCAAGAAGACAAAGCCAAGAAGACCTTTTACATTTTGTGCACTTTGATTGTATTCAAATTGAGTTGTAAAATTGTAATGCTTTCCTTCTTGTGTTCATGGCCTAGTTAGGTTTCTTGGGGGAGTCTTAGGTACTCAATCCCATCTCCTAACTAGAACCTCTTCTATACATTAGTGAAGCGCTTTTAGTGGTGAAGTTTGAAGGTTCCAAGTGCCTTCTACTTCTACCAAAACTTAGGCCGCATATAGCTTATAATCTTTCTTGGTTTTAATTTTCTTGTTTCATAGTTTAGTGTGTGTCAACTTAGTCTTTGAATTAATTTCATTTAAGAAGTTTTGTACAAAAGTTTCAAGTTCCCTTGGCTAGGAAAGACTTGGTATGTAAGCAATCCAAATGATTCACCTCTCTTTCCTGGAGGAGAACTAAAAGCTTTTGTTATCTACTTCTTCTTTGAAATTTTCTTTTAAAGACCAAAGTCTTCTAAAAAAAAAATGTCTCAACCTCTTTCTCAATGTATGAGTGCTTCAAATGAAGAAGAAATAAGTTTGAAACAAATTGCCTTTGATTTGAGAGCACTACTACGTTGGAAGGAAGATGAAATAATTGCAAGGCAAAGGGAAAAACAAGAAAGAGATAGGTTTCATCAACTTTTAGATGAAGAGAGGAGGGGAACAAGAAATATGGAAAGGTTGCATGAGAGGATGAGTTATAGGAGTCAACATTTGTACTTCCACACTCCAACACTAGTCACACACTATGAAGAAGATAGTAGACTAGTTGACAACTTCTATCAACCTCCTCCTCTAAGAAGAGAAAGAAAAGAGCCTAGGGAACCAAGAGCCATTAGAATAGACCTCCCTCACTTTTATGGGAAAGATGATGTTGAAGCTTATCTTGATTGGGAAATGAAGGTTGAGCAACTCTTTGCTTGCCATCAAATAAGTGAGGAGAGGAAAGTACCCTTAGCTACCCTTAGCTTCTAGGGCAATGCTATGTATTGGTGGACTGCCCTCGAAAGAGATAGGAGAATCAATCAAAGTCCCGAGGTCAAATATTGGAATGACCTCAAAGGAGCCCTTAGGAGAAGACATATTCCCTCCTATTATCATAGAGAGCTAATGGATAAGCTCCAAAGACTCCATCAAAATAAAATGAAAGTGGAAGAATATAGACAAAAGATGGAGTTATATATGATGAAGGTTGGGATTAGGGAGTCCGAGGATACCACCATTGCAAGGTTTCTTAGTGGCTTAAGTCTTGAGATAAGAGATAGAGTAGAATTGTTGCCCTGCCAAGACTTAAATGACTTGGTTCAACTTTGCATAAAGGTAGAGCAACAAATTCTAAGAAAAAATTTTCGAAATGACTACTCTAACTCTTATACCAAGAAAGAATTCAAGAGGGAGGGTAAACAAGTCAAAGAGGAACCCTCCAAAAGTTTCAAGGAAAAGGAGAAACCAAGGGAAGGCACATCTTCACACACTCGCACTAGTGAAATCAAATGTTTCAAGTGTCTTGGTAGAGGTCATGTTGCATCTCAATGCCCCACCAAAAAGACCATGATCTTAAGGGGTGTTGACCATTATAGTAGCCAAGATGAGCAAGAAAGTGAGAGTGAGACTTCTAGTGAGGAGTCTAATGATGAGGCTAAGGAAATTGCCTATCCTTGTAAAGGAGACCTTCTAATGATTAGAAGACTTCTTAGCAACCAACCCATTCCAAAAGAGCCAACACAAAGAGAGAACATCTTTCATACAAGATGTAAAATTTTAGAAAACACTTGTTCTCTCATTGTTGATAGTGGTTCATGTTGCAATTGTTGTAGTACAAGGTTGGTTGATAAGTTGGCTTTGACTATCATTCCCCATCCAAAACCTTACAAATTGCATTGGCTTAAAGAAAGTGGGGATTTGACAGTCCAAAGTCAAGTGAAGGTCAAGTTATTCATAGGGAAATATGAAGATAGTGTGCTATGTGATGTAGTACGTATGGAAGCTTGCCATGTTTTATTGGGAAGACCTTGGCAATTTGACAAGAAAACCATGCATAATGGTCTTACCAATGAAATCACCTTCACTCACAAGGATAGAAAATTTGTCTTGCATCCTTTATCACCATCCCAAGTGGTAGAGGATCAAATCCAAATGAGAAAGAAGTTGGAAAAGGAGAGAAAAGAGGATAAAAAAAAAAGTCCTCCCTCTCTCCCAAAAAAAGTAACTAAAGATGAATCTGAGGTGGGAGAGATTGGTGTTCCTTCTCCCAAGGTCATTCAACATGAGAACATTTTGACTATAAAATCTTTGAACCAAGTTCTCAATGATGAACAACCTTCATGCCTCTTGTTGTGTAAAGGAACACTCACATGTACTGCCACAACTCTTGAACTTAAGAATCTACCTCCTAAAATTGAAAATCTTTTGAAAGAGTTTGAGGATATATTCCCTAAGGAAGGGCCTATTGGGCTTCCTCCCTTTAGAGGAATTGAACATCAAATAGATTTAGTGCCTGGGGCTAGTCTACCAAATAGACCAGCCTATAGGACAAATCCTCAAGAAACAAAGGAGATAGAGTCTCAAGTCCAAGAGTTGTTGGAGAAGGATTGGGTTCAAAAGAGCCTTAGCCCTTGTGCTGTGCCTGTTTTGTTAGTACCTAAAAAGGATGGGAAATGGAGAATGTGTTGTGATTGTAGAGCCATAAATAACATCACCATTAAATATAGGCATCCAATCCCTAGGCTTGATGACATGCTTGATGAGTTGCATGGGTCCCTCATGTTTTCTAAAATTGATCTAATGAGTGGTTATCACCAAATAAGAATCAAAGAAGGTGATGAGTGGAAAACCGCTTTTAAGACCAAATTTGGACTATATGAGTGGTTGGTGATGCCCTTTGGGCTTACTAATGCACCTAGCACATTCATGAGGCTAATGAACCATGTCCTTAGAGAGTGCATAGGAAAGTTTGTGGTTGTCTATTTTGATGATATCTTGATTTATAGCAAAAAGCTTGCATGAGCACATAGACCATCTGAGGTTTGTCCTTACCATCCTTAGGGTAAATAGTTTGTTTGCTAATAAAGAGAAATGTACTTTCTCTGTAGATAGTGTAGTTTTCTTAGGTTTTGTTGTGAACAAAAATGGGGTCCATGTTGACCCTACAAAAATAAAGGCCATCCAAGAATGGCCTACTCCTAAAAAGGTTGGAGAGGTTAGGAGCTTCCATGGTTTGGCAAGCTTTTATAGGAGGTTTGTTCCTAACTTCTCTACTTTGGCTTCACCCCTCAATGAACTTGTCAAGAAAGATGTATCTTTTAATTGGGGTGAAAAACAAGAGTCTGCTTTTCAACAACTCAAGGAAAATCTCACCAATGCACCCATTCTAGCTTTACCAAACTTTTCAAAAACCTTTGAGCTAGAGTGTGATGCATCCAGTGTAGGAATATGTGTTGTGTTGTTGCAAGGAGGGGACCCAATTGCTTATTTCAGTGAAAAACTTCATGGTGCCTCCCTCAACTATCCCACCTATGATAAGGAATTGTATGCCTTAGTTAGGGCCCTTTAAACTTAGGAACACTACCTTGTTTCCAAAGAGTTTGTCATTCATAGTGACCATGAGTCGCTAAAATATTTGAAGGGTCAACATAAGCTGAATAAAAGACATGCTAAGTGGATGGAATTCTTGGAACAATTTCCTTATGTGATAAAGTACAAGAAGGGCAAAAGTAATGTGGTGGCTGATGCCTTATCTAGAAGGCACACCTTGTTTTCAAAATTGGGAGCCCAAATTCTTGGATTTGATCACATTCCAGAAATGTATAATCAAGATTCTGAGTTTTCCTCTACTTATGCTGAATGTATGGAAAGACCTCAAGGAGGTTTCTATGTGAATGAGGGGTATTTGTTTAAAGAAGGAAAAATTTGTATTCCCCAATGTTCACAAAGAAAACTCCTTGTTCAAGAAACACATGAAGGGGGATTAATGGGTCATTTTGGGGTAGAAAAAACCCTAGGTCTTTTAAAAGAGAAATTCTTTTGGCCCCATATGAGGAAGGATGTCCAAAGGCATTGTAATAGATGTATTTCATGCTTACAATCAAAGTCTAAAACAATGCCTCATGGATTATACACCCCCTTGCCTGTTGCTTCAGCCCTTTGGGAAGATATAAGTATGGATTTTGTCTTAGGACTCCCAAGAACACAAAGGGGTTTTGATTCCATTTTTGTGGTGGTAGATCGTTTTAGCAAAATGGCACACTTTATACCCTGCCACAAAGTGGATGATGCTAGCAACATTGCTAGGCTTTTCTTTAGAGATGTGGTCAAGCTTCATGGTATACCCCGCACTATAGTTTCTGATAGAGACACCAAGTTCCTTAGCCACTTTTGGAAAACACTTTGGTCAAGGTTAGGAACTAAGCTTAATTTCTCTACTTGATGTCACCCACAAACTGATGGGCAAACTGAAGTTGTTAATAGGTCTTTGTCTACTATGTTAAGGGCAATTTTGAAAGGGAACCACAAATCTTGGGATGAATGCCTTCCCCATATTGAGTTTGCCTACAATAGAGTAGTTCATAGGACTACTAAAATCTCTCCATTTGAAGCTGTTTATGGCTTTAATCCTCTCACTCCCATGGACTTGCTACCACTGCGTACATCTTTTGATTTTATTCATAAAGAAGGGGTGGCAAAATCTGATTTTGTTAAAAAAATGCATGAAAAGATTAAAAGTCAAATCCAGCAACAAGCAGAGAGGTATGCTAAGTATAACAATAAGGGGAAGAGGGAAATGATTTTTGAAGAAGGGGATTGGGTGTGGCTACACCTTAGAAAAGATAGATTTCCTAAGCAAAGGAAGTCTAAACTTTGTCCTCAAGGTGATGGTCCCTTTAAAGTGTTGAAAAGAGTAAATGATAATGCGTATAGGCTAGAGTTGCCTGAAGGCTATGATGTGCATGCCACCTTTAATGTTGCTGACTTAATACCTTTTGCAGGTGGTACAGATGACGAGACAGAGACTACAGATTTGAGGACAAATCCTTCTCAAGAGGGAGGGGATAATGAGATGCCTCGAGCCAAGGGACCTACAATAAGAGCCATGGCTAGGAGAATACAAGAGGAATGGGCCTTAAATGCGCATGCAAGGCCCAAGATGAACTTCACATGGGCCAAGGAAGATGTGAAGACCTAGCCTAGGACATTTTGCTTGTAATACTAGATTAGGATTTTATTTTGGGCTTTGTATTTTGGGCCCAGTAGAATAGGGTTTTCTTTGGGCCATGTATTGGGCCTTAGAGGAAATTGGGCTTTAGAAGTAATTTTGGACCAAAAAGGGGAATTGGGCCAAATGGGCTAAGAGTAGTGTGTCTACTCTAGAAAAGCCTAGAAGCTTCTCAAACTTGCTCTCCATGGATGAGAGTTAGCTTCCCATGGCAAGACAAGTGTGACTTGCTTAGGTGGCAAGTCACACCTCCCACATGCTCCTTTTTGGCTCAAAAATTCAACTTTCTAGACTCCTTTTTCCCTCCACTTTTTGGAGACCCTTTGGTCTCATTTTAGCCTATAAATAGAAGGCTTAGGAGATGTATTTTTCAGCTTGAAATTGAGTAATGAATTGCTGTCCAAATTTGTGCACAAATCTCTTTTGAGCTCACCTTAGAGTAAACTCTTCTCTAGTTTACTCTAGTCTTCTTCCTTAGGAGTTGGCCTCACCTCTCTTAAGAATCCTTTCACCTACACCAAACCAAACACCTTAAGCTTCTTTCCTTCATGCTTCCGCATCCAAAACCATCCATGGAGCCTCCATTCTTCATGCAAGCATCAATGGAGACAAGAAGAAGCCATCACAGTCCAAGCAGTATATGTCATCCAAACATGTTATGACTTCTCAAACAATACACTAAGACTCAGAATCGACTCATCCGGATACATATAATTTAGCTGGATTGCACTTGTGGTGGATTTCCCTGCTCACCCCCGAGCCAAGTGTTACAATGTTTCAACCCCCACACACAAGGTTAACCCTTAATGGATTTCAGGCCTCCTGCTACTCTCACCACAAGAGTCAATCCGCTCTAAGTGAGACTAATTGACTCCTTAAAGTGTCAGGATGCAACCTTACCTTGAATCCTTACCAAATTATATAGATGGGGCATCACCATGAACTCCCACTAACAAGGGTCATGGAATTACGTCCCGACCACTGAAGCACCACCATGAGGTCTCACCTAGAGGCTCATGGATTTACGTACTGACCACATACCAATCATACTCAATCAATCAAGTAATATTTATCATGCATATAAATCTCATGCCAGCCTTTATAATCAATCCTCTTTCATATGCCATGTTGAATCCATTTCAACGCATCCTTCCCAATCTGTGAATATAGAAGTGTATTTCATACTGACACCATGCCACTTTGATAACCAACCATTCCATTTAAAATCACATGCCAAGATCATACCACACCTATCATTTACAACCCATGCACCTTATCATTCATACATAATCATTCTCCTCATGCTTTTAATATAACGATTCAAATCAAGCAATTGCCAACCATCCAATAACAGAGAAACAACAAAATATCACAGTACCCTTGCCCAACTCCTCGCTCCGGCTGAAGGGTTTCGTTCAGGCGAGAGGGGCTCTCGCTCAGGCGAGCTCCCTTAACCTAGGCGAGAGCTCGACAATTTGGAATAGTGGCCATTCGCACTACCTTGCTTAGGTGAGATCTCCTAAGCAATAACTCGTGCAGAAGGCCTGGACGAGCCTTTACCAGTCTCGCTTAGGCGAGACTAACTCGCTTGGGCGAGCTTATCAATTCTCGTCCCTGTTCTCACCTGCAGGAGTCACATTTTCACATCCAAATAACAACACAAGGCATCCCGTATGTTCACAACAACGTATAATCCATACAAACACCAAGCAGACTCAAAAACAGGCCAAAAATGATTTAAAACTCGAAACCCTAGCTTCCCTTACTTGGAAAGGGGCTAATATTAGACTTTGACTCTTGAGTCAATTAAACCAGTAACTCCAAGAGCAAATCATGAGCTGAAACTGTGGCACAACAAAGAAGATTGAATTCACTACAGTGAGCCCCAACATAAACCATGAAAACAACATAGAAAGGGGGGTTAGGTTCAAGAACTAAGTTACGCGAATGGAAGAAGGAGGTTGAGCTCACTTGAACTTGGATGGATCTCCAAACCCTAGCAGAGGTTTTGTGGAGAGAAAATGGGAGAGTTAGGGCACTGATTTTTGAGAATGATTTGCAAATGGAGAACCTTGGCTGCTTTAGGGGCCTTGGCACCCTATGGGCCAGCCTTTAGGCCCAATAGTGTGGCAGCCCTTAAACCTTAGAGCACTTAATAAAAGTAGGCCTTACATTCACCCCAATAAGAAAAATTTTCGACCTCGAAAATGAAGACTTACCAGGAAAGTAGATGTGGATGTGACTTCCTCATATCCTCCTCTAACTCCCAAGTAGAGTCACCTATCCTCCGATCCCAAATGACTTTGAGTAGACTGACTGGCTTCCCTCAATGTTCCTTCACCCGACTATCCTCTAAAGCAATGGGTGGTACCTCCATAATGAGATCCTCCCTGATCTACACATCTTCGGCCTCCAACACATGAGATGGATCACACACATACTTCCTCAGTCGTGACACATGGAACATCGGATGGAGATTTGCCAATTAAGGAGGTAAAGCAATCTCGTAAGCCACAGGCCCAATCCTCCTCGAGATCGGGTAAGGACCAAGGAACTTAGGAGAAAGCTTCCTTGAGCGGAGAGCTCTCCCCACACCAGTGGTTCGGGTCACCCTCAAGAATACATGATCTTCAATTGCGAATTCTAAGGGTCTCCTCCTACGGTTTGCATAAGCCTTTGGTCTACTCTGTGAAGCCTGCATTCTGTTTCTCACCAATCTCACTTTCTCGGTGCTCTGTTCTAACAACTTTGGTCCAACCAATACTTCCTTCCCATCCTGATACCAACATAAGGGAGTCCTACACTTCCTGCCATAAAGAGCCTCGTATAGCGCCATGCCAATGCTCGCGTTAAAACTGTTATTGTAGGTGAACTCTATCAAAGGTAGTACGTCATTCCAAGCACCCAAATTATCAAGTACGCATGTTCTCAACAAGTCCTCGAGCGATTGAATCGTCCTCTCTGACTGACCATCGGTCTAGGGATGATAGGCTGAGCTCATAGTCAGTTTACTACCTAGAGCAATCTGCAAGGTCTGCCAAATCCGGGAAGTGAACCATGGATCTCTATCTGATACTATGCTCGACGGTATTTCATGCAACCTCATTATTTCCTTAATATACAGCTGGGCCAACTTGGGTATAGACATCCTCAAGTTCATCACCAAGAAATGAGCACTCTTGGTCAGTCGGTTTGCTATAACCCAGATGGTGTCATGTCCCCTAAAAGTTCGTGGCAAATGGCTCACAAAATCCATCGAGATGCTATGTGGGTTCCGTAAGTTTTGGTGATTGGAGAGAAGCATGGTGCAGACCACCATACGTAATTTCATATTTGCCTTTCTCTTCACTTCTTTCTATTTCTTTTCTCTTTCTATATGAATCTCACGGGAATGCATGATATAAATTTGGTTCCACCTTGCTTCTCTTTTCGTTTGCAACCTTGTTGTTTTTTCTCTTTCTATTTTGCAGCCATGCATTTATTTGCAACTTTGAAATTGTGATGTGAAGCATGGTAGTTTCTCGTTCCACTATTAATGTGTCAAGGCCTATGCATATTAAACACAAATTGTTTTATGAGAACAAAACTTTTCCAACTTAACTTCTGCATGTGGGGCCCGATAGGAGTTGTCAAATGTTACATTTCTTTTTCATCATAGACATAATTTTTCTCTTTCATTAGCCTTTGGTGTGTAATTGTGGTGTAGTCACTCCTCTTTAATATTACAATTCATTCAAGTATTTTGTTTTTTCTCATTCACGTGAAGTGTTGGTTTTCAGTGCTCTCTTTGGTGTAGTTCTCTTGTTTTCTCTAATAGTAGTGTATCACTGTGTGAATTTCCAACTATCTCTCATGTGTTGATTGGTTCATGGGAGTTTGATTGGATATCTGGCATTTTATGTGGATGCATGGAGTTGTTTTCTTGTTTCATTGGCTTTTTTGTAGTAAATGGCTTCATACATGATAATATTAAATAATGCTATGATATTATTTGGTTATCTATAATTATTAGTGTAACTTTGGTTGATTTGTAAGTCATATGGGATTACATGGTATGGAATTTAAGTGGTAGTTTGAGGATAATCAATTTAGTGTGATGTTATGTTGTGGTTGAATGAATGTCACTCGTTGGATTCGGTGTACGAATGTATTATTTGATAAGTTGATGGGTTATGTTATTAAACTTTAATTCCCATGCATGATGTGGTGGCGTGTATTTTGTTGGCAATATATAAATTCTCTGTGTTGCATGTTGAGAGTGTTTTGCCTTATTGAAAGTTCTTGGTGGAATTAAATGTTGTGTGAGGTTTTTCGTATCTAGGAACCTAGTGAAGACTCTTTCGCTTGTGTGAAGCAATGGAAAGGGGTTCTCTTCGCCTATGTGAAGTAGTGGTAGAGGATTGGTTCGAGTATTGTACTCTCTCGCCTGTGTGAAGCAGTGGGGTAGGGAAAGATGTTTCACCTTATTTCGGCTCGTTGCGAGTATAGTACCCGGTATGCGATGCATCGACGTTTTTACTCATAATTCCTTGAGGAATAAGGGAGACAGTTTGGCTGCAATAGTGGGACACATCAAACCATCTGTTCTAGGAAACTAGATGTTGTTGTGGGGTGAGAGGCCGCGGAAAACCAAAGCTTGATTATAATTATTATGTTCAAGGATGAAACATGAATGTGATAGTTGTTGGCTTGATATGGTTGTTTGGATGTTGGGGTTTGTGTGTTCAAAATAAAGTTTGATTGTAATCTTAATGCTTAAGTGTTACTTGAATGAGATGTTGAGAATTATTTGTTGTGTTTTATTTACGAAATTCTTTTATATATCATTGTTTATGGTTAGCTTACCCTTATTTGTTTGTTTGTTTGTTGTGTGTGCGATGATCATATAACGTGTGTGTTGTATGGGAGCAGATGATATTGCAGATGCTTTTGGCATGAAGTAGATCGACGAGAGGTTGGGATGAACTTAGGAGTTTTAATAATTTGTTTAGTTGTTTTAAATAAGATACTAAAAATTATGTAATTTTCTTTTGATCGCAAATGTTATTGGAAGTTTTTGATAAAGTGACGGTTTGAATTATGTAATTTAAATTAAATTAAAAGTTTTTATTTAGTACATTTTCAATGTTAATTCCTTTTCTGCTAAACGTAAAAAAAAAAAAATTAACATTCCATGATATCCCAAAATTGGGGTGTTACATTTTGGTATCAAAGCTTGGGTTTTGAAAAACTTTGGGATTGTGGGGAGTGAGCTTGTCTAGTTGATGTTGTGTTACTCTAAACAATGTTGTGAATTAGACTTGATTGAGGTATTTTTGGATGGTTTCCTTTGGGTTGACTTGTATTAATTGTTTGGTGATATTTACATGGTATGTAAGGTATGATTGGTAATGTTAGTGTGATGCATGCTTGGGTGAGATGCTATGTTTAGTGAGTGCTATGGTGATGAAGCATGTTATACTTGATTGTGTGTGTGTGATGTGTAGTATGAATTCTCTCATATTTGTAAAATCAAGTTGTAATTTTATCCATAGAACTTTGGTGAGTCGGGTAAAAGGAGGGTTTTGTTCTATTGTAAGGCTTTGGTTTAAGCTCTTACCGGGTTTTGGTGAGCAGGTAAGGGTTGTGCTCTTGCTGGGTTTTGGTGAGCAGACAAGGGTGGTTCCTTGTAAGTCTTAAGGAAAGTAGTGCTCTTACCGGGTTTTGGTGAGCAGGTAAGAATTGTGGCTTGTTCTCTCCACGAAGCGTTGGGCGCATGAAAGGGATAACGTGTGTGTTATACAGGAGCAAATGATAATGCAGATACTTTTGGCATGAAGTAAATCGACGAGAGGCTAGGATGAACTCGGGAGTCTCTATAATTTGTTTGGTTGTTTTAAATCATATACTAAAAATTATGTAATTTTCTTTTGATCGCAAATGTTATTGGAAGTTTTTGACAAAGTGACGATTTGAATTATGTAATTTAAATTAAATTAAAAGTTTTTATTAAGTACATTTTTAATGTTAATTCCTTTTCTGCTAAATGTAAAAATTTTCTAATGTTTTGTGACATCCCAAAATTGGGGTGTTACACTAACAAATTGGCTTTATGTTATGGTTTTTCAGTGAGAGTGGTAACACTTGCCATTTTGAGCGCAAAATCATTCTAAACTTTGGGAAATTTCTCTCTCTTTAAATCATATAGGCTTGATCTTTGATCTTCTTGAAGCAATTTTGTTTGGTTTAGGAGAGCCTTCATTCTGGTTTGATCTTTCTCAGATTTCTAGATGTTAGCTAGTGGGTTTCCAAGTTTGCAAGTGTGATCTTGTTGTGCTTGTTGAGACTCTTGTGCGATTCAAGGTCTTGGTTTGGGATTTTTCATATTTTAAAAGTGTAATCTTGTGGATTATGTAAATCTTTTAATATAGTGCAAGTCAGACTCAGGTTGCCTTGACAAACTAGATATAGCTTTGTTATGAGTAAACCAGTATAAAAATTTATGTACTTGTGTTTGATATTTTCTCTCTTTGCTATGGTTTTAATCATTGTTACATGGTATTTTCTCTATGAGGGCCTTACATGGCACGAACAATCATAGTGGAATAAAAAACCTAATCTACTAATTACAATCACTTATGGTCCAAGAGAATAAGAGCTTAGGCTAACCTTCCACAAATGAAGCCCATTCTTCTTGCTTATGCTTGGTCTTGGCTCTTGTGGTTGGTCCTTCGGCTATGGTTTTTCATGAATGTTAAATATTAGTTTTATGATTTTCCTAGTTTAACTCACGAGTTTCAATTCCTATAGCTTTCATTCAATTTTAATTGCATATTAGAGTTAGTTTAATGTTTAGGTCCTGGATAATTGCATTGTAAAAACCATATTCTAGTTCATTTAGGAATTTTGTCAAACACTTAGGTTAGATAGGTTTTCATTGAGGACTTTTAACAAACCGTTTTAGTTTTCTTATTTTTGCATCAATTCATTCCATTGGAAAGATCAAAACATCTTATAATACATCCACTTATACATTCCATTCACTCATAATGTCATTTCATCCATCAAATTAGGAAATTCAAAGTTAGAATCACATTTGTGCATAACTTCATTAATTTCATACAACTTATGTTTTATGTATTTTTTTAGAGTTAGAACTAGGTTAATGCATCATCTTAGACTTGATTATTTATGCACATACATATGCTAATAATTGATTGAAAGACAAATATTCATCGAACAATTATATCCCTCATTATTTTGAAATATGACTTGATTACTTCTGGCTAGGCTCAAAAAGACTTATATATCCCTCACTTTATTCTCGTACTCAATAATATAATTATAATTTCTTTTGCCCATAGTGTTGGAGAATTTCCTACAAGTAGATTTCCCCTTGACAAGTTGAAAAATTATTTTGTATGACTCAGATATTTATGCATATACATATGCTAATAATTAATTTAATACAAATATTCATTGAACAATTATATCTCTTATTCACTACAAAAAATCATGTAAGTTGTGGCGTTTATTTTTGTATCTTATGACATTTTAGACGTTGGTTTTTACATGCCTAGTGTTTTTTGAAAGTGTCGTAATTCCTACACCACAAATTATAATATGGCGTTTTGAAATGAAACGTCACAGTAAACATCATTTTATACATTATATGAAGTGACGTTTTAAGGAGGTAATTGATGATGTAACATCCCGACAGGATATTACGGATTTAAATAAAAGAATAAGAAAATAGTAAATAAGTTGCCTTTAATAAAACCTCATTTCCCAAAAACGTGGGAAATTTAAATCTTTTATTATAACCAATATAATTCAAAACCATAATTATAATCCATAGTAACACTTCCAAAGTTTGAGTAATAAAGGATTATAATTTATTTCCAAAAACATAAAATATATACATAAAACTCCCGAGATATCCCATCTCCGTGGCTAAGCCTCACCAGAACCACCTGCAACAACATCATCTGCTCACGTGTACCACGTACACGATCATCGCCAAAAACAAGCAGATAGGGTGAGCTTAACAAATAAAGCATATAATTATATATTCACACACACACACACACACACACACACACATATATATATATATATATATATATATATATATATATATATATATATATATATATATATATATAACACATCATTCATATCAGGGAAAGTTCCTTTCGCTAATTCCATATCACATGGCCACCACCATGTGAATCGTGTTCTACATCTTCTAGTGATTACCCCAAGGTGATTTGCTGCCATTGCTACGGATCACACACCGTAATGCCAGGTGGAGTTCCCAAATACGAACATAGTTCGCAACATCCCAAGACTACCAAACTCGTTAGTCAACTACTGAGGAGGGCAATCTATCTGGACCCATCCGTATTGGCCACAACTAGCACACTCACATCGGCAACACTCGCCAACCCAAGCTAAACTTAAGGGTTCCTCGTGTTCATCCGCCATCCCGAGCTCAACTCGAGGGATGTCATTCCGAGCTCAACTCGAGAAATGCCACATGCTTAACCCCTATCCCGAGCTCAACTCAAGGGATACGTTCCAGAGTAAGACAACGCACCCCGAAGTAAGACAACGCCCCTTCACCACAGTACCATCGCATGGCGCAAGCCATGAGGCGCCAGGCGCATCGAACTTCTAGGCTGTAATACTGTATTCAGAAAGCAATACGTTGCCCTTCCTGTCCTCCACATGTTCGACTAATGCTCCAAACAACTTCAAAGACCCCTAACTCATTTTGTTTAACACAATAATTTTTCGAAGTCAGTAACTTAGACCTCCACACTCACTCAGAATCCTCCATACTCACTAAAAACCTCAATCGACATTGGATCGTTCCTCCGTCACAGCAACGCAACAACTTAGCCTTCATCCTACATAGCAGTTCACGTTGACCTTCATCGATCAACCCAAAGTGACTTCGTCGGCAGCAATGGGAGTATTGTTTGAGAGGAAAGGGAGCAAAGGTTCATCAACAGCTAACACGACCCAGCTCCGTCCAAAACGAGGTTCACACTTAGAAACAAAACCCCTTCACAAACCCTAAATTTGTGAACAGGAAAGGAATCAGAAACCCTCTGTGGATTGGAAAAAATTCGTTAGTGATGGGTTTAGGGTTTTTCATTTTGGGATGTGGTAGCTTTTATGTATATTGCTTGCTAAACCATTGTTCTAAGTGAATGAATTTTTTAATTTGGTTGTAAGCTTTTCTTTTGATTGTGTGTGCATGAAAAAAATGATATTGGCTACGATAAAATATTTTGTTTCTGATATTGGTGAAGTCGTGTTGAATCCTGTCTGATCATTCAGGTTCTAAATTTCCACGAGTTTGCCATATATATCTTAGCACCTTTGAGATATGCTATTGTTTATGGGTGTTCAGATGCAACAATAGTTCTGGGACTAGTAGGCAAGGTAATACTTATTTGTCTCTCCACTATTGTTTATTTTTGTATTTCTATCTCTTTTCTTTTCCATTTCTATATTCACATACAAACAGAGAGATAAAGAGAAATTGTAACTGAAAGAATTGAACTCAAAACCATACAAACACAATTTCTATGATGTTTTCCCTTGTAGCATATTGGATATTCAGAGTTGATATTTTAAAATAAAATCCCCTGCGTTTTGATTGCTGTCTAACTTTTGTGTTCCTTGAAATTGGATTTTTATGGTAGAATTTGTTTAAATGGTTATTAGAGGGGTTGAAATCAATGATCGCTATGTTTACACATCTTGGGATGAACAATGCCTTGTTGAGCTAAGAAAAGAGTGGTAATATTGGTGTAGATCCTTGACTCTTGTGAGTCTGATATTGCTTAAATCCATGACTCTGCATAATGTCAGTGTGTGTAAGCCATGTGAGGTGCTGGGTGATTTTGGCTGAAATATTAAATGAGGAAAGGACTGTTTCGTGTTCAAACATGACTCTTGTAGGGGACTACACCTTTGCTATTATATAGTTAAAATATGTAATATAGGATTTTAAAATATTAAAATTTCTATTAAAATAATAATTATTTTTAATTAATTTCATTTCAATAAAATTGTTAAGTCCAATTAGTAAGACATATTTGCAGTTCTAACATGAGGAGCAGTAAATTTACTGTTTACAAGTAACTGCTGGATTAAATTTTATTTTGTTAACTTATTACTGATACATTTACTAAAGAACTTGGCTTGAAGCTTGAAAAAGTGGATTTGGATATGTTTCGCATTTGAAAAAAAAAGAATTTAGCTTTATTTTTAACATTTGAATGCTTTATAGAACTTTTATTTTTGTTTACTGATTGTGATTGCAAGAAAAATTTCAAGAAATTTTGTATATATGTATATATATATATTTATAGTTGTGTAATTTCTTATATAAATTAATCTAGCCTTATGCATCCTATATAACAATAATACTAAGTTATATAAATTAATCTAGCCTTATGCATCCTATATAACAGTAATACTAAGTGACGGTGGTGGCATGGGTATGCAGGGACATCTTTTCAAATGGATTCAGCATCATTTCTTGCAACAGAGATAATATATAGTAAAATTTAGCTACAATTAGTTTATTCTCTTACTCTCTTTAAGTTAAACCTTAAACTCTAAAATTTTAAAGCCACATTTTTAGAAATTTTCTTCATTTAAAATGCTTATCTTGAAATATTATTTTGCCCAGCTACTCTTTTTTAAAGAGTAGCTCAAAAAGTTGAACCAAGTATCATCTTAAAATCTCTCCAACAACAACACATGCATGAAGGCTCATCTTCACAAAACTCTCATATTCCCTCTATTATTGACAATGAAATATACTTTAGTGTTGTTGGAGGTGAAAGTAAAAAGGGAATGTGTATGGACTTGATACATTAAGCAAAAAAAAATTTAGTTCTACAGGTGCTCACTCTTCTACTAGCCAAGCTCCAGTAGTACATCAAATAGAAGAAATGAGTGAGACTGATATTGCCGTCGTTAGGCGATCAAATTACCACTACTTTAGCAACTTCAGTATTGCCAGTTTGTAGTGAACAAAATAGTTAGGGTTAAGATAACCCTGAGTTGTCTCACAACGAATACGGAATTGATCTCAAATATTTGATTCTTAAAAATGCAATTGAAACTAGCAACTATAAAAATAGGGGGATTTTGATGTGCAAAGAAAATGACACGGAAGATTGTAAACACAATAATAGTAAATAGGTCAATTCCACTGCTTTTTCTAAATAAGATTCTTCATTGGTTATCTAGAGATTATTGTTATTTTGATTATTGTTGTGGTTTTTTGTTTATCTATGTCCTTTGCTTCTTAATCGAATAGAAAATAATGATTTTAAATCTACATGCATGCTAATCATATGAGTTAAAAGGTTTTTAAATTAAATTGAGACTTTACTTTGATTTTGTTTAGAAACTTTCATTTGATTAAATAAGTTTTTGCCAATAATTGAGACTTTAATTTGATTAGAGGTAATTACTTTAACTAAAATTAGTCAAGACTTTACTTTGATTAATTAAGTTTTCAATTTGGTAAAGAAACAAAGGAATAGACATGATTAGGCATAGTAAAATTAATTGAGACTGTACTTTGATTGAATTTACTATGGACAATCTAACAATTCTCACTTTTAATTGAGACTGTACTTTGATTAAAAGTGAGGATTCCAACAAATGAATTGAGTCTTTACATTGATTGATTTGTAAAACAACAACAATAATTAATTTAACAATAATCTCTAGATAACCAATGAAGAATCTTATTTAGAAAAAGTGGTGGAATTGACCTATTTACTATTATTGTGTTTACAATCTTCCGTGTCATTTTCTTTGCACATCAAAATCCCTCTATTTTTATAGTTGCTAGTTTCAATTGCATTTTTAAGAATCAAATATTTGAGATCAATTCCGTATTCGTTGTGAGACGACTCAGGGTTATCTTAACCCTAACTATTTTGTTCACTACAAACTGGCAATACTGAAGTTGCTAAAGTAGTGGTAATTTGATCGCCTACGACGGCGATATCTAATTTGGCGCCGTTGCCGGGGAGTACGGTTAGTATTTATTTTATTTTGATTCTGTTTTTATTTATTTATTTTATTTTATTTTATTTTATTTTATTTTATTTATTTATTTTACGCATATACGTTTAATATAGTTTGTTATTTTGTAGTCTCTAGTTTTATTTTAATATATTCCAAGCAAAGTTCTATTTTTGTTTTGATTAAGAATTTCTTTTAAGAAATTTTTTGAGACTAGTTTGGAAAACTCTGTCTAGGAAAGACTTGGTATTTAAGTTGTCCACTGTGACGCACCTCTCTTTCCTGGGAGTAGACCCAACGACATCTTAACTTATTTCTTTCTTGAAATCTTTCTCCAAAACAAGAATAGGAAGAAAAAAAACACACAGGGAAACACTTTCAGGTGGACTGCATAGTGCATGACTCGGGCCAATCCCGGTCAATTCTATCAACTTGATTCAGAACTTGAAAGGAACTTGCGTAAATCACGTAGGAGACTTGAACTCAGGTGTTCTACTGAAGGAGCACCATCATCATCTGAACCTACCACTGAAAGTGTACCGCTAGAATCACCTCCGGTGATTAACATATCTTCTGATCCATCACCTGAACCAGAAATTCAAGAAGATAGAATGGAAGAAAGAACAATAAGAGAGTTGGCTTCACCGGATGCAGCAATTACACAAAACATGTGCATCCAATATCCAGATGGAGAATGTGAGCTTAAGTTTGGGTTAATCCATCTTTTACCCAAATTCCATGGATTAGTAGGAGAAGACTCGTACCATCATTTGAAGGAATTTCATGTTGTTTGTTCATCCATGAGACCTACAACAGTGACAGAGGAACATATCAAGCTTAAGGCTTTTCCATTCTCATTGCAATGCCGCTAAGAATTGGTTATACTGCCTTCCGCCAGGATCCATCAATACTTGGAAGACTCTGAAAAGATTATTTCTGGAAAAGTTTTTTCCAGCATCTAGAGTTGCTGCTATTCGCAAAGATATTTATGGGATAAGGCAACAAGAAAGAGAAAGTCTTCACGAGTATTGGGAAAGATTCAAAAAGTTATGTGCTTCCTGTCCTCATCACCAAATAAACGAGCATCTCCTCATTCAATACTTTTATGAGGGATTGAGTATCATGGATAGACAAATGATAGATGCTGCAAGTGGAGGGTCATTGGTGGACAAAACACCAACAAATGCAAGACAATTGATTGAAACTATGGCGTCGAACCATCAACAATTTTCCACAAGGAGTAATTCTACAACTCTATTGAAGGGAACCCATGGAGTAGAAGCTTCATATGTTGCAGATCACAAGAAATTAGAAGGGAAGTTGGATGACTTAGCAGCCATGGTAAGGACCTTGACAGACTTACAGAAAAAGCCTATCCCTTCTACTTTATGTGGAATTTGTGCTTCTACTAATCATGCTACAGAGGCTTGTTCTATGTTAAAAGAGACAGGGACGTTAGACAATGAACAACCTCAGGCATATGCTGCAAACATCTATGGCAATAATAGACCACCTCGGTAGCAATACAACCATGATTTGTCCTCCAACAAGTACAACCCAGATTGGAAGGAATATTCCAGCCAGAAATGGGGAAATCAACAGCCTCAACACCAACAAGTCTATGTTCCACCTCAACAGAGGCAACAACCACAACCAGCTGCAACCTCTGGTGATTCAAACATGGAAGCAATGATGAAAATGATGGCTGACATGATGAAGGGACAAATCAATGAGTTGAAACAGACGATGGAAGCAACCAATCAAAACTTGCAGAACCAGATTGGACAAATGGCAAATGAGTTAAATCAGATGAAGTCTCAACAAGGCTCGAGCAATTTGCCTACACAAACTGTAATCAACCGGCGAAATGTAAGTGCTATTACTTTAAGATCGGGTAAGCAAATACAAGGCCTTGGGGATGCCCAAGAAGATGAAGATAAGGACAATGAAGTTGTACCTAATGATGAAAGAGGAAGATCAGATGAAGCAACACAAGCAACATCTGAAATACATGCACCCAGTGATAACTCCAGGTTGGTATCCCCTAATACTTCCTCTGAAAATTATTCTCCTTATTCTCCTCCTCCTCCTTATGTAAACCGTTTGAAACCAAAAACTAAAAAGATGGAGGAGTTAGACAAAGAAATCCTGAATACTTTCAAAAAAGTGGAGATAAACATCCGTTTGTTGGATACTGTAAGACAAATTCCTAAATATGCCAAGTTTCTCAAAGAATTATGTACACATAAAAGGCGTATTATGGACAAAGAGGTAGTGAATATGGGAAGAAATGTCTCTAGCTTAATTAAGAAGCCTGTAGTCAGAATGCCGCAAAAGTGTAAGGATCCAGGTATGTTTTCTGTTCCCTGCATTATAGGAAGTACTAAGTTTGACAATGCTATGTTAGATTTAGGAGCTTCCATTAATGTAATGCCTTTATCTGTTTTTACTTCACTTCATCTTGGACCTCTTAAGTCTACTGGTGTGGTCATTCAATTGGCCAACCGTAGCACAGTTAACCCTACAGGTGTGCTAGAAGATGTGCTTGTCCGTGTGGACAAGTTAATTTTTCCTGCAGATTTCTACATCTTGGACATGAAGGATGATGAAGGAATGAGTTCAACCACAATTATCTTGGGAAGACCATTCATGATGACAGCACGTACCAAGATAGACGTGCATGCAGGATCCTTGACTATGGAGGTAGGAGATGAGAAGGTGCAGTTCAACGTGCTAGAAGCCATGAAGCACCCAATTGAAGACCATTCTTTGTTTTGTATTGATTGATTGAGTAATGTAGTGAACAATTATGCTTTTGGACTTTTGGAGGTTTTATCTGGTTTTTCTTCTTCTTTGGATTTTTCTTTGAATATTTCGGGCTCAATTTTAGACGAAAGAGAAAATTGTAAAACAGGTGATGTTGAGGACGCGGTGTCACTGTTTGATACACCTGTGGCGTCCAAGTGTGATGCTGAGGTGGCTGAAATTACTTTAGGCAGTAAAATGTTGCCATCTGTGGAACAGCCACCCACTTTGGAGTTGAAACCTTTACCATCTCATTTGAAATATGTTTATCTTGAGAGGGATGGGAAACTCCCTGTTATTATATCTGCCTTGCTTACTAACGAGCAGGAACAAAAGCTATTGCAGGTTATCAAAGATCACAAGCGAGCAATAGGCTGGACTTTGGCAGATATTCCTGGTATTAGTCCTTCTTTCTGCATGCACAAAATACTCTTGGAGGAGGATGCTAAGCCAGTAAGGCAACCTCAAAGGAGACTGAATCCTCAGCTGATGGAGGTTGTGAAGAAAGAAGTCACCAAGTTGCTACAAGCAGGTATTATATATCCCATTTCTAACAACACTTGGGTGAGTCCTGTACATGTGGTCCCCTAGAAATCTGGGATCACCGTGGTCAAGAATGAGAAGAACGAGTTGATTCCTACTCGTATTCAGAATAGCTGGAGGGTCTGTATTGATTATAGAAGACTAAACCAGGTCACCAGGAAGGACCACTTTCCTTTACCATTCATGGACCAGATGTTAGATCAATTGGCAGGTAAGTCTCATTACTGTTTTCTTGATGGATTCTCTGGGTATTTTCAGATTTGTATTGCCCCAGAGGATCAACATAAGACTACTTTTACTTGTCCATTCGGTACATATGCTTATAGGAAAATGCCATTTGGCCTTTGCAATGCTCCTGGAACATTTCAACGATGTATGATGAGTATTTTTACAGATTTGTTGGAGCATTGTATTGAGGTTTTTATGGATGATTTTAGTGTATATGGTTCATCTTTTGATCACTGCTTATCTAATCTTGCTAGAGTCTTGGAGAGATGTGAAGAAACTAACCTTGTTCTTAATTTTGAAAAATGTCATTTTATGGTGGAACAAGGTATAGTTTTAGGTCACGTTGTTTCCAAGAATGGTATATCTGTAGATCCTGCTAAAATAGATATTATTTTACAATTGCCTTACCCCTCTTCTGTGAAAGAGGTTCGATCTTTTCTTGGACATGCAGGATTTTACAAGAGGTTTATCAAGGACTTCAGCAAGATAGCCAACCCTCTCTCCAACTTGTTGCAAAAGGATGTAGCATTTGACTTTGGAGAGAGGTGCAAAGATGCGTTTGATACATTGAAAAAGGCGCTTACCACCACTCCTATCATCCAGCCACCTGATTGGACATTACCATTTGAGTTGATGTGTGATGCATCAAACTTTGCAGTAGTAGCGGTGCTTGCACAAAAAGATGGGAAGCTATCACATGTGATATATTATGCTTCCAGAACATTGGATACAACGCAGGCTAACTACACCACGACTGAGAAGGAATTATTGGCTATTGTGTTTGCCTTGGACAAATTTAGACCGTATATACTTGGTTCCAAGGTAATTGTTTATACTGATCATGCAGCATTAAAATTCCTTCTGAAGAAAGCAGATTCGAAACCAAGGTTGATCAGATGGATGCTACTGCTCCAAGAGTTTGACATTGAGATTCTAGACAAAAGTGGAGCACATAACTTAGTAGCCGATCATCTTAGCAGGATTGAAAATGGAGAAGATAACATTCCTATTAAGGATGACTTTCCTGATGAAGTCCTCCTAGCATTGACTGTTGTGAAAGGTATGTTTCCTGAACCTTGGTTTGTTGACATTGTTAACTATTTGGTTGTTTCTGCTATTCCTCTTTCCTTCTCCAAATATGAAAGAATCAAGCTAAAAAGTGAGGCAAAGTACTATATATGGGAAGACCCAATCTTATGGTGCATTGGTAGTGACCAAGTCGTAAGGAGGTGTGTTCCAGATATCGAGATACCTCAGGTGCTTGAGTTCTGTCATTCGTCTCCTTTTGGTGGACATTATGGCACACAAAGAACAGGTAGGAAGGTGTTGGATTGTGGATTATATTGGCCTACTATTTTTAAAGATGCACAAAGGGTATATGAAAATTGTGAGCAGTGCCAAAGGGCAGCCAGATCCATTACAAGAAGGGATGAAATGCCTCAACAACCCATGCTATATTGTGAGGTATTTGATATTTGGGGTATTGATTTTATGGGTCCTTTTCCTCCTTCTTTTGGGTTTTCTTATATTTTGCTTGCTGTAGACTATGTCTCCAAATGGGTGGAAGCCATAGCTACAAGGACTAATGATTCTCGAGTTGTTATGAGTTTTGTCAGGTCTAACATTTTCTGCAGATTTGGGATACCACGGGCCATCATCAATGACCAGGGGACTCATTTCTGTAATAGGCTACTTGAGAACATGTTGAAGAAGTATGGGGTGACACATCGCATTGCTACACCATATCACCCCCAAACTAATGGGCAAGCAGAGATCTCTAACAGGGAGATTAAAAAGATACTAGAGAAAGTAGTGAAGCCTAGTCGAAAGGATTGGGCCACAAGATTGGATGATGCACTTTGGGCACACAGGACAGCCTACAAAGCACCTATAGGTATGTCGCCCTTCAGGGTGGTTTTTGGAAAGGCTTGTCATCTACCTGTGGAGATTGAACATCGGGCCTATTGAGCCGTGAAAGCATGCAACTTGGATTTGGAAGAAGCAGGAAATGAGCGAAAACTTCAGTTGCAAGAACTAGAGGAGATTAGGCTTGCAGCCTATGAAAATTCAAAGTTCTACAAAGAGAAAACCAAGAAGTTCCATGACCAAAAGCTTGTGGCTAGAAAGGATTTCAAGGTAGGCCAAAAGGTGTTACTATACAAATCCAAGCTTGGTCACATGAGTGGTAAGTTGCGCTCTACTTGGGAAGGACCATACATTGTTACAGAAGTCTTCCCTTATGGAGCAGTGGAGATCAAGGAAGAATCCTCAGCAAGAACTTTTAAAGTTAATGGGCATCGTCTTCGGGTGAGTTTTGAGCTTTATTGTAAGGATGAACTACTATGTGTCATTCCTATTTTTCTTGTGTGACTTGCTCATGTCTTGTTGGTACTCAAATGTTTAGCTTGATTCTGTTGTTTTGCATCTTAGGTGAACATGCATGATTTGATATGACTGAGGTATTTATTGTTTTTAGCTACTTGGCCAAATAAGCTAACCATAACATTGATCCATTGGTAGCCCCTTGAGCTTAAACCTATTTTTCTTGTTTTGAGCGTATTGCTAAACCTTAAAAAGAAAAAGACCATGTTTTTCCTTACCTTAGGGAGAAAGAAGGAGGTAGTGGATTATGTTGAGATTGGTTGAAGAATAAAGTGTGGGGGTGTGTATTTCCCCCACAAAATTATAAAAATGGCAAAAAGGAAAATAATTGTTGATGATAGAGTGTTGAAATGAAAAATGATTATTGTCTGAAAAAGAGCAACAAAGGATAAAAGAGAAAAAAAGAAGAAGTAAGGATTGTTTTTGAAACTATGCTCCATAACTCTTTCTTCCCTACTATTTCAAAAACACACAAATCCTAAAGTTTTTCCTACCTTTGTCTTGGCCTCATTATAACCTTGAAAAGTCCTCATGATTTTTGAATGCATGTTTTTTGAAAGCTGTGAATATTAGAGTCTTGCTAAGCATTGAGAGTTTTACTTGCATGGGTATTTTGAGTGAAAACACAAGCCAAAACACTTGAGCGAATTTTGGTGAGAAAATATACATTTGACTTGAGTGTTTTTCTTTCATATTTGATTATCTTGTAAACTCAAAAGACTAACTCATGTGTGAAAAACAGAATTTTATCCATTTGTTTGTGCATGACAACATGATTTCTAGTAGATTGATCTGTTTCCATTTGTATTCATTTCTTTAATCCACTAAAAATATGGAATAAAAGATCTCAGAATAAAGTTTTGAAATTGTTCAATTTTGCCCAGGAGTGCAAAAGGATAAGTGTGGGTGTGTGATGAGTTCAATAATCTCAGAATAACAAAACAATAATCAAAATAACAAAACATATAAATTCATCTAACCTCAGAATCCAGTTAAGAAATTACAGTGGAATCAACCCTAAAAGCTTAGCCCTCCATGGCTTTGATGGAATACATGATGATATGAAGGAAAGAAAATAAAAGAAAGAATGAGAGATGTGGTGGAGACGGTATCTGCCAAAACCAGAGAGTTCTAAGTGTCTAAGCTGTAAGTTGTCCGTTCTTCGTTCTCCCCCCTTCTGCTCCCTTAAGCCTCTTTATATAGGCTTTCACTGGACTTTGGGCTTTATCTGTCAGTTGCTAAAATCTTTTATTTTTATTTAATTAATTAGCAACTTAATTCCTGTCCAATTTCCAATTCTGCCCCTCTCATTTAACCATATTTGCAGTTTTGACCAGAGTTGACTGCTACCTTTGACCAGTTGACCAGAGTTGACCAGTTGACCAGTTTGACTGTCCTATCAGATGCTGACACGTGGCGCAGAGTACTCTCTCTCCAGAATTAGGGTTTGCTGCTCCTTCCTCCTTCCTTCCTTGGCTGCGTAGGTGCAATGACGGCGGCTGCTGACGGCGCGGCTCCTCCTTCTCTGGCGAGGCTTGACGGTGGCGGAGCAATGGCTGCTGCTGCGGACGTTTCGCAGGTGCAAGCGTGCATGAAGATGGTGAAGTTGCTCGCGCAAATCTGGTCCAGGTGTGTTTGTGAGGTGAAGTGGTGGCCGCTGCTCCGATCTGGTCTGTGTGCGGACGTGGTTGCAGGTCTGCGGTGGCCATGGTGGTGCGCAGAACAAGCTTCACGGAGGCGTGGTGGTGTGCGTCGGATCTGCTACAGGTGAAGGTGGCGCGAAGGAGGAAGATGGTGGTGGTGGAAGCGCGAGAAAGCTCGCGGAGGAGATCTGCAATGGAGGTGGCGTGACGGAACTGCGGAGTTGTGGCAGGTCTGCGGTGGTGGCGGAAGCTGCGCGATCTGTGGTGGCGCGAGTGAAGAAGATGCGCGCTGTCACGGTGCTGATGGTGCGTCGTGGTGGCCGGAATGGAGGCTGCTGTTTCCGGCGAGTTGCAGTGGTGGCCGACGAGGAGATGGCGGCAGCGGCTGCTGTGGTGGGTGGAAGGGAAATTAGGGTTAGGGTTTCATGTGTGAGATGGAGGAGATGATGACGTGGCAAGATCTGAGTGGTCAATTTGGTGAGTGGAGGATTATGACACGTGGCAGCTTATGGTTGGCTAATTTTAAAAGGTGGGGATTGCCACATGGCATGATCTGGTTGAGTGGAGTTTAAGTGGTAGGAGGGGTGCAACTTAGTGAAAACTGGGGGTGCAGAACAGGGTTTTTGTTGGTCCACTTTGTAGAAGTGTGCAAATAAAATCTGGGGGTGCATTTAGCTCCTGATTTATTCTTTTTCAGAATTTCTTGATTTTGGACTTATTTTGTAACTTTGAATATTTTAAAATCACACTATTAATTGACCAAAAATAAATTCCAGCTGCATTAACAAACGTTAGAATATCCAATAATATTTTATGCAACTAAAATCAATTTTTACGCCACTTTTACCAAACTTACTCAATAAATCCAATAATCATAAATCCTAATTAAATCAATCTTTAAGCACAGAAAATTCAATTAAATCCCCAAATTTAAATATTAAATGAGGGCAAAAATTTGAACTCATCAGAGACTATTCAAAAGTTGAATACTGAACTTATGGCAAAGAATGCCAAGGAGAAGACACTTGAAGAAAATGTTGAACACTTGATGAAAAGTCATGCCAAACAGAGTGACCGTATGCATGAACAAAATGAACGTATGCGCCAAAAAGATGAACATATGAAACTTATTTTGCAACATATTCATTTGAAAAATGTTGTGTCAAGTCTTAATGATGCTACTACTATTGAAGATGATAGAGTAGACCATATCAGTGATTGTAGACCAGGAGATCATTAGTTTCATGTTTAGCTATTTGGTATGTTTCAATGTTGCACACTTTCAAACTATTTTTGTTTTGTTCTTTTGGATCATGTTATATATTTACCACTTGTAATGTATGTACTACACTTTACTATATTATGTAATGTAGTTTGTTATTACTTAGCTATTAAATTTTATCATTCATAAACAGGTAAAAATATTGTTTTTAAGCAGGTTAAAATCATTAGAGTTGTCAAAACGGATAATCCGGCCCGACCCAGCTCGACCCACTACGGATTGATCACTTAGTGAGCCAACCCAACCCGGCTCACTTATTAGTGAGCCAAAAAAATTTCAACCCGACCCGGCCCACCGCGGGTTGGTGGATTAAACGGGTTGGCTCATGGACTCATTTAATTAAAAAAATATAATTTATTTTTTTATTTTTTTAGTCAAAACTAGATTATAATTCTAATTAAATCTAAATAAACTTTAATACAATTCAAATACAAACCAAAATCACAAAAATACAAATTATTTATGTGTTGACTAAAAAAAACCTAACATGACCCAAATACAAAGCCTAATTTAGCAAAAAGTACTGGTGAGCCAACCCATCTCATCACGGGTTCAATCCGAATGAACCGGGTTCTAAGTGACCCGGGTCAAAAATCAACCCGTATTGAAATTTGTAAAAAAATTTCAACCCAACCCGGCTCGAACCCGTGGTGAGCCAGGTTGGCTCGCGGGTTCCAACCCATTTTGACAACTCTAAAAATCGTAAATAATACCAAAAATATTTTTTGGTTTTTTGCTGATCAACGACTGATTTTATGGGTCGCTGTTAGTCTCCGAACTTTGTCACCAGTTTAGCGACCAACCAATATTAGTCCCCGTTGATAAAAAAATTTGCCACCATTAAATCAGCGACCCAAAAAAATTGTATATTAATAAAATAATCATACTTTAGCGACCGATTTAACAAATTGATGTTTGTCTCATAACTTTGCCACCAATTTAGCAACAAAAAAATTGTACATAAATATAATAATCATACATTAGTGACCAAAATAGTTGGTCGTTAACTACCCACCTTCTGCGACCAAACTAGCAACCGAATTTAATATCACTTCTGGTTGCTAAATTTGTCTCTTATGATGGGAAAGTGACCAAAATTTTAGAGACCAAATAGGGACCGATATTTCAGTAGCTATTTAGCGACTAAATAAAAATCGGTCGCTATTGTTTTTGTCACTAAGATTTTTGTTACCACAAATTTGATCGCTAATTCAGTCACAAATGATATTAGCAACTGATTTATATTATTTAACAACCGAATTCAGTGGTCGCTAAAATACATTTTTTTGGTAGTGAGTCGGTATCCAAAGTTAAAATATCCTAATCATAATCCTACAACATTCTAAATCTTTCTAATCGACCTTGCTTCCTCTCGTTGAACTTCAAATCTCATTCAATACATAGAACCACTTCCATTTGGTCCCTTGAATAAATGAAAATTAGTTTTGTTATTCAATTTCAATAAGAATATATTAAAATAAAATGAATACATAATTACAACCACTGAGCATCGGTATTGGAAAAAAAAATAATGTCTACGCTTTTTATATACTATACCAACTCACTATAAAAATATTTAATGAAGATTCAAGCATCAACACACAAACATTTCCAACTATAAAACCCCAAATAAAATATGAAATATGATAAAAATACATGACTTCTAAAATATCCATACTATATAAACTAATAATCTATAAATATATAATATGACCACCTTACATAGCTACATATTTTTAGTAATAATTTTAATGATGATTTTCATAATTATCTCAGACTGTGTAGTATAATTCATATATGTTTCCCACGTTTTTCACTTTTCCTGGAGAAAAAGTTCTAAATTGGTTATTTATAAACAAACCTAGATGATATATAAGACCACGAGTCCAAACTATCCGAAAATTCTTCTAAATACGCTTCCACACTATTGAAGCAAGTCTCATGCATATTCTAATAACCTTTCCACAAACTCTTAAAGTAAGACTTGCAAGCAAATTCTAATAACCTTCTTTAGTAAAAAAACAATTAAAAGCGATAAACAAAATATAGTGTAAAGAAAAGCAAGCTAATAAAGAGGCATCCTCTTCACTTTTATATTCTTATATTAGTTTTTAGATACCACAAGTAGGCTACAACTCTTCGTACATCGAAAGCCTACAAAAATTTTGGCATAAATGTTTTTCTTAAGTCTAAATCAACCACACATTACACACAAAAAACATCTGAATCAAATTTAGCACTATAAAAATGGTTAAAATGTCAAACACCCACCGTTTGCAAAATTCTCCAGTACTATGTTGTGAGCAGTGCTACGATGACCCTGCAAATTTATGATGCACAAAGACATGATTCAAAGGTAATAATGCATAACCAAACATATATATAATTATTTAAAAAGCTTTCTTCTCCCAACTTCCCCATGAATTTTGCAAGCTCACAAAAATATTTTCAATTTCCTTTCATTTAGTAGAAAGAGGGACTATGAACTAAAATTCCAGATCGCGACTCCAATCTCACCTAAATGCCATGGTTTTAGATACCATTATAACTACAATTCGGTTGCATAAGCCATATTTTGCTACAACTGCATGCAAATGATCAAAGCATAACATTGTAACTTCAATTTAAAATAAGGGAATGCATTATGAATATCTTAAATTACTTGAGATTTGAAGATCCAATTAATGCAAGCAAGCGAACAAGAACATCATTCTAAAAAGTAGATTATAGAAGCACATAAGAGATATCCATATAGTTTTAAGTCCAGAAAAATTAAACACCATTATATAAGATCAGTGGCTCAGTATTAATGCTATTTGAAAATTAGTGACCCTAAATTGCCACCTCCCATGCTACAAAGAAAATAGTTTAAGATGTAAAAACCAATAATTACATCTACATCTAGCAGTAAAATTTGAAAAATATAGTATAAATTTCTCTTTGTGTGGTTTCTCCATTGAAGAAAGAGACAACCATTCCAAGCAATGGAATGACACCAATGTAGGAAAGGGTTTCTGGTGCGATTATTTTGACCATTTGGCCTCGGTTTAAGACTTGAGGCATATCTAGCCAAGGTAAAAAAGGTTCACCTTTTTGCCTCGGTTCTTACCCGAAGCATATCTCATCATTACTGCCTCGGTTCTTATGGCAACCAAGGCATAAAATGCGTTAAAAAAAAATAATCAGCTTTAGGAATCAAACATGCCACCATTGACATACTCACAGAGAACCAAATCGCAAAGCCAAAAACTTGTAAGAACACGGGCACGAGCACACACAGTATGAGAGCTTCATTGGAAAACACCTCCATCACCATTCGCAGATCTCCTTGCGTTTAAACCATCATCAATGGAAACCACTTGGGAGCGCAGCGTCTCATTGACCCAAAACGTAGCTTCGCTAGTTCGCGAAACATCACCACGCTCATCGCCGTCAGCCTGTAGCGGCGTCACTTCGCGAAACACAACCACGTCGTGCATCCAAACTCTCGTGCTAAAAACTATTGAATCAACCACTATTCGAAGTTCACCTGCACCAAGACGAACCCCAACCCTACAGGAAAAGCACCCAAGAAAATGGATTGAAATCGCAAAACAAAAATGCAAAAAATACCACAACTCGCGGACGAAGGTGGCACAACTATTGTTCTCATCGGAGGGGGTGCAATGCCGACACCAAGCGGAGGAGGCGGGCACGGCGGCGGATTTGCGATTGTAGGTCACGGGGCTGAACAGAAAATATGAGATTTTGCACAACAAAGGTTGTTTTCGCGCACCAGGAAAAAGATGGATATGTTTATGCATTTAGGGATATTTAACCCACCTTCTGCCTTAGTTCAATCGAAAACCGGGGCATATCAACATCAACATCTTCTACCTCGGGTCCTAACACCCGAAGCCATAGATTTCAACAAAAAAAAAGAAAAAAAATATTTAGTAGGCCACTTTACTACCTCGGGTGAGTAACAACAGAGGCATAAAATGACTTTACTGTCTCGAGTCAACTGATAACCGAGGCATAAAATGTTGCATCAATTACAAAACTGCCACTACTTATTTATATGCCTCATTTATGCTATAACCGAGGCATAAAGCCCGAGTTAGAAAGCCCAAAGTGCACTAGTGTGGTAACTAGGCACCAATAAGTTCAACTTCAACCCATAAAAGCCAGCCCCTTTGAAGATTAAAATGCTCCCTCAAATATGTAACAATGTTTTTATCATTGAATGGAAAAAGCATTAGTGGCAAACATGTTCTAGTTCTTCTAAATAGAAGCCAATTGCAAACAAATCCATGGATTAAAACGAGACTAAAACCAACACAATGTAACAAGACATAGATACAACATGTTCATGAAGTCACAAACTAGTTTGTATTGGTAGTAGTGACCCTCGTTAAATTAATAATTCTTTTATAAGTCATAAGGTTCAATGCTAAAGATTCGAAGAAAAAATTGTATTGATCTGAGTGAAAATTGAACGAGAAAAATAGAACAAAAAAACTTTTAAATTTCAAAACTTTAATACCTTAATTAAGGTATTAAGGTTTTCTAAGGTATTTTTCATCTTATCATACCATTAATTATATATTTGTTTTTCTTTGTGCGATTTCTTTCAATAGCTTCTCAAATTTTTTCTAAGATACACATTTGTTAATTTGTTAATTTTTTAATATTTTTATTTGTTGTTTATTTTCATCATGTAAGAATACTATTTCGACATATTTTATCTATTTATTTTTTATTTTCTAACTCATTATTTGTAACATCCCATTTAAATAATAACCTTAATTAAATGAAATGTAACACAAAATATTATAAGAAGCAAAGTCATGGAGTAGAAACGCTACTCCATGAAAAACATGGAAAAAAGCTAGCAAAGGACTTCGACACCCAAATAGTTCAGCACAACAACTCTAGGAGTAGATTCGAAAGCTGAAAAACAGCGGAACAAAATGGAAACAAGGTCATCAAGATGAACCTCATGGGCAGTGGCGGAGCATAATGGTAGCAGGGGAGGGCCATGGCCCCCCCAAAATTTTGAAATTTTTTTTTATGATAGGTTTTTTAATTTTTTTTATATAGATATTATGTATTTTGATTTTTTTTATTATAAATATTAAATTAAATATTCTTTTCTTTTATAAAAATAATAATTAATGGTAATAAATAAGAAAATATAAAATCATACATAGTAAAGAATAAAAAGATTTATTAAGATATTTTTATTATTTTTTTTGTTATAGTTTGAGTTTCTCACAAATTGTTCTCATCTTTCATTCTTATCTGTTTTCGTTTTCTTTTGTATTTGAAAAGAAAAATATATTTTATTTTTGCTCTTGTTTCTGCTTTATTCTCTTCCATTCTCTAGGAAGAAAAGAAGAATCGTATCACTTGATGGTGAAATATTAGTTTAATAATTTATTTAATGAATCTCTTTTATATTATTTTTTTAATTTTATGAACATAGAAGCAAAAGTATTGTACTGTGTGTTTTTTATAATCAAATTTTAATTGTGCTTCCATTATATGTCTATTTTCTTTTGTTTCTCAAGAGAAAAAGATCTATTATTTTTGCTCTCATATCTTAGTTGTTCTCTTCTATTCTCGAAGAAATAAATAAGATAATTATCTTTTGTCTCACTTGATAGTGAAATATTAGTTTAATAATTTATTTAATGAATTTATTGTATATTAATTTTTTTATTTTATGAATATCGAAGAAAATGGATTGTACTATGTGTTTTTTATAATTGGATTTTAAGTGTGGTTTTATTATCATCGATTTTTTTTTTCGATTTTAAGTGTGGTTTGATTTTCCGCTAATGACGTAGGTTATTGTTATACTAAGTTATGTATTCATTTTTACGGTATTAATGCTAATCATTAAATGTAAAAATTTTGAATGTATTATTTTGGCTCCCCCAACAATGTTGGTCAAGATCCGCCACTGCTCATCAGAAGCACGAAAAACAAGCTAAGAATGGAAGAATATGAGCGACAAGCAACATACGTGGAGCAGAAAAATGGTTGAGCTAACTTGAGTATGAGTGAGCTCCAAACCCTAGCAGAGCACTGTTGGAGAGAAAAGAGAGGGAAAGGAAGCTGGTTTGTTTTTGGACACCCCATGGGCCAGCTCTGGGCCCAACTGATCGGGGCAACCCTTAAACATTAGGGCAGAATAATAAGTGGGTCTCACATTCTCCCCAACAACAAAAATTTTTGACTTCGAAAATGAAGACTTACCCGGAAAATAGATGTGGATGTGACTTCCTCATATCCTCCTCTAACTCCCAAGTAGAGTCACCTATTCTCCAGTCGCAGACGACTTTGACTTCAAACAAAATATTACAATTCAAGCTTAATCAAGTTTGAACCCAACCATGAAAGACATAATCTCTAGTAACCCAAAAATATCATTTTACATTTCTTATCACATGCCTATAAATTTATCCATCTCTTCATAAAATTTCATAACAACCCTTCATCACAACCTAAAAGTACATTGAAAATCATCCCAATTTTTATCAAATTAAACACTAAAACATTGCTTCAAATAATTCAATACCTCTTAATCACTTCAGAACTTCACGATTACATAACACCCTAAAAGTGATATAACTATAATTTTACCATCAATTAATACCTATGAACAAATTTTAACTTAATCTTAATACTAATACTCAGTGAAACTCGAATCACATTTTTTTTTTCATATTTCACAAATGAAAATTTCCAAAGATCATTCTCTAATATTCATATAACCACACCACAAGCAAACTTTTCCTTCTAACATCATAAAAATCACCATCTATCATCCCTAACTCATAATATATTAAAACCTCAAAATATTTCTAGTTCCTCAATGCCTCATACTTAAATGATACTTGTCATGAGTCCAACTTCTAGATATTATCATACACTAGCTCTACTCACAACACATAATTTTCACACCCTTTTCTTCTTGAGTTCAACCAAAAGCACTAGCACAACTAGACAATCCATTAAAGGCATAATGTTCTCAAATTTTAAGCATAGAGAAAGAGAAATTAAAAGTAGAGAAATTGTACATACCTTTAACTACACTCAGAAGGATAACATCTAACCCCTAAAGAGACAATCATATCAAGTTACCTTGAAATTACGCTCCACACTATAATCGACAACCAACATAGATTCAACATGTTAAACCTTGCCCAAATGCTAGTGTCTACACCACCAGTCACACTGCAACTTGCTCGCTTAGAAGTTAAGATACATATAGGTTGTCAAATTCTAAAACAAACCCACACAGATAGTCAAAGTTCTTCCACCCACTCGTCAGATATGAAAGAATGCAAAAAAAAAAACACATACATTAAGCTAAAACAATACAACACATACAATCCAAACCTTTCAAGGCATACAATCTAATCATATCAAAATTTTCAAGCATTATACTTACTCAAAGACTCTTCCAAAGAGACCTTGCAAAGCAATCATGTATAAACAACACAACAGAACTGTGTCAAGCTCACTTCCCAAAGTCTCAAAAGATTTTTGAAAACTGAAAAATCCTAAAACTGTAAAACCATGCTTTGATACCACAAACATAACACCCCTTTGGAGATGCCACGTGTCAATTTTTTTCATTTAAAATGCGAAGCACAACCTCTTATACCATCCTATTAAATAATAATTTTTCACAATTATTTTATCCAAAATAACACTTGATAAAAAACTCGTTCAAAACCTTTTTATTTATCAATTTAAATATATAGTTCCTTTGAACAAATAACTTAAATTTTCAAAACGAGACTTAATCTCAAATCCTTTAAATACGTGGCATTGTTAAATTCAACCACTACATTATTAAATTTTCCTCATTTAATAACAAAAAAAAAGTTTTAAAGGTTAAATCAAAACTCCCCAAAGCTGCCCCACGAGCTCCTCACCGCTAAGTCTCTTCAACTACATCTACAACAACATCTACTCCCATATAACGCAAGTCATACGATCATCGTAGGTGAAAACCACATCCACAAACATACAAGGATGAGATAACAATGTATCACATCACATAACAATCATATTAACATGTAACTCACATAGCATCACTAGTGCGGGAAAGGGTTTTTGCCGCAGTTATTTTGGTCATTTGGCCTCGGTTTAAGACTTGAGGCATATCTAGCCGAGGTAAAAATTGTTAGTTTTGAAATGATGAGTTTAGCCAAGAAGGGGGGAGCGGTTGAATTGGCGTTATAAAACTTTTTCGAAAGCTTAAACCTCTTTTCAATTGAATCTAATGGACTGGAAAGTTTGGATGTAAATGTAGCAGACTAGTACACTTTCAGTCGATTAAAATATAAAACAGCAGACTAAATTGTTCTTGATGCTATGAAATAGTCCATTAAAAAGAAAAATTAGTCGGCTAAAATACTGGAGAAATATGCAGAATGCAGAATTTGCGAATTCAACTCAAACAACAATCTTTTACATACAAGATCGTTTCCAATCAGTATTTATAACAAGTATAAAGTCTCGGTTTACATAAGAACGCATTAAATCACACCAAAGATGAAATTGCTTGGTTTTCTTGAGTTTTTAAAGAGTTTCAAAGAGTGTGAGACAAGGGAAAGAGAAATGCATAACTGTTTTTACACTAGTTCACTCAATCACATAGGTACATCTAGTTTACCAGAACAACCTGATCTTGGTTTCCACTATATTCAAAAGTTTTACAAATCACAAACCAAGATTACACTTTTGAACAACAAAACACACAAGATTTTTGACTCACACAAAAATCTAGACACACAACCTACAAGAATCACACTTGCAGACCTGAAATCACATCAGGCAAACCATCCAGAGGCACAAGAACATCCAAACCTAATGGTGGCTGTCCATAGCCAACCATACATGTGTTCTTCAAGCTACTCACAAGCTAAAATGCCTCCAAGATCAACCAAGATCTTCAAAACACGAGTTCTAGTTGTGTATTGCAGAGATAGAATGCTTCCCAGAGATGAATGACAAGGTTTCGTTCAGAAAAACTCAGATTCACACCTCTACTCGCGAAAACAATCGATTGAATTTTTCGTATAGTCAACTGATTTCACCTGACTTAAGTGAAATCAGTCGATTGAAAAATAATTCAACTGACTAAATGCATTCATACCAGAAACTATATACAACAAGCCTTTTAACTTATTAAAACCCATTTTAACAGATTAAAAGAGACACACTAAGGCACACAAGACATCTAACCTATGTCATATAGCCTATCAACAATGTATAACACTAACACATTACATTTAACATGTTATATACAAATTTAACACATTAAAACTTAATCTTCAAGAGGATCTTCATCAATCTTCATCAAACACTTAAGATATTCATGCACATGGCTTTATAAATTCTTTGCTTCAAGCTTGCTTGTGCCAACAAAAAAAGGTTTACCTTTCTGCCTCGGTTCTTATCCGAGGCATATCTCATCATTACTACCTCGGTTCTGATACTAACCGAGGCATAAAATGCGTTAAAAATTAAAAAAATAATAATTCAGAAATGGGTGAAACCTGCAACAACACGAGCAAGCACATTATGTGAGCCTCATTGGAAAACACCTCCATCATCATTCGTAGATCTCCTTGCGTTTCAACCACCATCAACGGAAGCTAGTTCGTAACACATTGACATCATACAATCCTCATCATTGTATTTAACATACATCATCATCAGGCCCAACATCCAATATACTGCAAATAGAACCTATCACAATTTATCACAACAAAATATTAACATAATGCAACCATGAAAAACCAGCAATCATGTGTAACTTATAACTCTCACTCTAGACCTCCAAACTATCATCGCATCGTTCAAACTAAAGAGCAACATGGTATGGACCAGTTGTAAAACTTTCAGGTAAATCCGACGGTTAACTAACTAGAAAACTCAATTTTACAAAAATGCACAAACAAGAAAAATTAGTGCGCCTAGCGTTAGAAGTCGGCGCTCCGCGCCAGACCTCTCGTAAATTTGCTCAAGACCAGTGCTTTGCATCCTAGGAGGCGTGTGTGTATATATATATATATGAAAAACAACGCCCAACACATGATTTTGGGTCATTTTAAGGCAAACAAAACTAAATAACATTAAAACCTATGATGCACTAATACTTCAACTTGGGTTACGTATCCGTGTCCGACACGTATCCATGTCTGACACATATCCGTGTTCGATACTTTAGGATATTTTACTAATACTTATCAATGAAGTATCTAATTTACAAAATCATAGTACATTAAAAGAAAATATTTGAATAATGACCAATTTTTGTGACAACAAATAATTAGTCACTATGTAGTGAAAAATTTAGATACCAATTTAAAAACTAAAAAATTATAATTGGTCTTTAAATTGATAAGTAAAATAATCTTTATTATGAATTATTTTTAAATTGTTCACTAACATTAGCTACCAAGGTTTTAACTATCAAAATATTTGGTTTTGAAATTGGTCACTAACATTAGTTACCAAAGTTTTGGCTACCAAAATAATTGGTCTCTAATTAGGAAAGTGGTCTCTAACATATTTTTGGTTACTAAAATTGGTCATTATTTAAGAATTTTCTTGTAGTAAAACTTTTATGATGACAATAATTTATATTTTTTATGTTGACAAGTTTAGTAATATGGTTTTAATTTGTATTCACATAATAACAATCTTATATTTATTATGTTTTTAAGAATTATTGTACATTTTTCAATATTCATATATCGCGTATCTATTATGTATCGTATCTTATTATTTTTAAAATAAATGTATCGACGTATCGTATCCGTGTATCATAGATTACAACTCAACAATAAAACACCAAACTCCATAGCATTCCATACCTTGGTTCCTAACCCTCTACTTCATGCAAATTGTTCACATTACAACTCATCAAATCAACCCAAAATGCTAATTCAACCACTCAATGACACAGTACCACGAATTCTCACTGCACTTTTATTCTACACCATAAATTATCATAAAATTCATACCTTTTAATCCAGTTTAGCCAACAAAACAATCCTCTACTCCAATTTAAATAAAAGATAACAATAATCCAACCATATTTCTAATTTTAATTAACAACAAAATTCAACACAACCAAATTACTATGGAATTTGATCAACTTACCATCCAAAGCTTCTTTCTCCACAAAAAAAAAAATCAAATAAAAAAATTATAATTTGACATAATTATTGCCTTTATCACAAAATTGGCAAGACAGTAAACAAATAACTCCATTGCATCATGAACATAGACACATTGAAAGTAAAATCCATCCTATTAAAATTTTTACCAAATTCATCAAAATTAACCTTTCTCAAGGCCACGAGACATCACCTTATACCTTTTTCCATCACAAAACAATGCAGAAATTCATCTTAGAACATTTCCCTTTCAACCCATGAAGAAGACCACACACCACATATATCAAACCAAAAACACAAGAGGACAAGGTTTAGCACCCCTTACACAAAAAATTAACGTTTCCTCCCATTTTATCTCATATTCCAAAAAACACTAATCACATAAAATAAAAAAATAACGTGAATATAAGGTGTAGCACCCCTTACTCCAAAAATTAATGATTTTCCATCTTATTTCATATCCACAAAACATTGATCACATGAACAAATAACAGATACAAGGCTTAACACCCTTTACCTGGAATTCTTGCTCTGAGATCACCTTAGCTTTGGTCTACCCTCCTTTGTTCTCAACGTGACCTTCCAAACCAACTCTACCCTCTCTCCTTTCCTTCAAAATCACATGTACCTCCCTTTCCTCTCACACAACCCCCAACTTTTATTCTTCACTCCCACCTCTCTATTTTCCTCAACAGACCATAAAAAAAAATATTTTATTAAAATAAATTTAAGTTGCACAATTCCATATAATTTTTATTTTTCTACTCTAAGATTTTCCTCTCCTAACTTCACGTTAATAATTTAGTTCTCTTTACTCTCCATAATTTCATTTAATTTCTTATGCTTATGTCTAGATACAATGCATTTGCCTCAATTTTTCATCTCCTTAGATACACCACGAATTCACAATATATATATATATATATATATATATATATATATATATATATATATACACACACACACACCATTCCACCTCTTTTTGTTATAGCCAAGATTCAAACACACGACCCCTAATACTCAAGTAACACTTCAAACCATGTCAAACATCACATTTTTCAAGTCAATTTATATGCACATTAACATTTAAATAGCATCCACGCATTCCAAGCCTTCAAGAAAATATATTGTAAATCGCCACTTGAATTACAATTAACGTATAAAATATAAGTAATTTATAAAATATAAGTCAGCCAAAGCAATTATAAAACCATTTTTAAAATTAAATGGCTTAAATGCACACAGAATGAATTGAACCCTTTACCACCCACACTTGACAAGGCTCTAACCAGCTGTGATACAGTCTATTCCTATAGAATTATCTATTTCTTAATGTAAATATTCTCCTCACCACCAATTACCCTCTTAAAAAATATAATTATTTTTCCTAGGTCTTACAGGCACCGGATGTGGGTCTCATGGTATTTATCCTCTCTGCCCTTGTACACATGTTGGCACAGTTATAGAGTCTCCCTTTCTCCTTCATGCTTAGCTAGGTTATCCCAGTTTGGCCAAATTACATCAGCTTGTTCCTAGCTTATCCAAGTTGTCTAGTTTGGTGTGTGAGTCGTTTCAATTAAGAAAACATAGTTGTAGTCTTTTTCCTAGTAGTGTCTCACAACGTGCTCTCTCCCATTTTGCCTTAGTTCACTCTGACATTTGGGGCCTAAGTCGTATTAAGTCTAATTTAGGTTTTCAACATTTTTTCACTTTTATTGATGATTATTCCATATGTACTTGGTTATTTTTAATGAAAAATTATTCTGATATATTTTACATATTTCAACACTTTTATAATGAAATTAAAAATCAGTTTGGTGTTTATATTAAAATTTTGCGAAGTGATAATGACCATGAATAACTTTCAAATTCTATTTTACAATTTATGGCTTCTTGTGGCATTCTCCATCAAACTTCATATGCTTATACACTTTAACAAAATGGGATGGCTAAGCGTAAGAATAAATACCTTATTGAAACAACTCGCACCTTTTTAATTCATGGTGAGATTCCTCAACATTTTATGGGTGATGCTTTTTTTTACTGTATATTATCTTATTGATTGTATGTCATCTTCGATTTTAGATAACAAAATTCCTCATTCTATTTTATTCCCTCATGAACCTCTTCATCTCTTACCTCTTAAAGTTTTTGGATCTCACCAGTGCAGGAAGGGGATTTGGCCTTGGTTATTTTTGCGTTTTTGCTGCGGTTCTAGAACTGAAGCATATTAAATTGACTCTAAAAAGGGTCAACTTTTGGTCTCGGGTGTCGACTGAAGTAGAAACCCCACGTTCTGCCTCGATTCTTCTGAGAACCGAAGCCATATGATCGCTTTTCTGCCTCAGGTTATGTAGCAACCGAGGCCGTATGTCCAAATTTTTAACTAGTTTGTTAACTAGCAGGCCGTCTGTCGACTGAATTTTTTGAATTTTTTTTGAATTTTTTTTTGAATTTTTTTTATTTTTTACACGTGTCACTTTACAGTTGTGCCACATGTTACACTTTGACACGTGGCACAGCTATGAAGTGACACGTGTAAAAAATTCAAAAAAATTCAAAAAAATTCAAAAAAACCAAAAATTGACACGTGGCGTTGACTTTAACATCGTCTGGTCAAACTAACAGTGAGGACCAAATTGAGTCATTTTTAAGAAAATGAGGACCAAATTGAGACAACGAAAAACTTGAGGACCAAACTGAAATTTCATGACAAATAGAGGGACCAAAAGAGTAATTTAACCTTAAAACTATTGCAACAAACCTTTCAACCTATAAAAAAGCCATTCAATAGATTAAATGACACCATTAACCTATTGAAAAACCATTCAACAAATTAAAAGACACAAATAAAACCATATACATCTATATGATGAACATTGGTCTAACTATGAACTCCAATGTTCAAGCTTGTTTTCTTCATGAGTAATCAAGATATAACACACACACATTGTGAAACCTTAGAAAATGACATTTTAGAAGTGATGAAGGTTGAAAAATAGTGAGACTCAATTATTCAAATATTAAAAGCTTTTATTATAAATAGAATCGTTCTAAAAGAGTTTCATTATTTTAAAACACACAATCTCTCTAGAAACCACTTTTCTATAGCTCTCTGACTTCTCTCTAGGAGTTCTGACTCTCTAATCATTCGATTGAAGAATCAAGACCGTAGGATTGATCCTTTCGGCAAGCTCTTCAAGTTAGACCGATCAAGTTTTCAATTCGCATAAGTTGAGTTTCTACCATCTTTTTGGTCTATTTTTGTTTTTTGTCGCATGTGAGCCTTTTTCGCTTGCATGCATCATTTTAATCATTAGTATGAGTCTCTGTTGATCAGTGATCATACCGGTATGTCATGATCATTCTTGTGATGTTTCTATGTGTAGATAGAGCATCCTTTGGAGTTAGAGGCCTTTGACGTTTATAGAGCGACCTAAGCAGGATAACTGGTAAGGGAAACTAATAGCTTTTAGAGTTAGTGAGCCATATCTTGTATGATTGTGAAGTATCTGATATGTTATGATGAATTATTGATGCTTGTGATTGTAGTATGTTGATCTTTTAAATGATTGAATTGAAATTGATTGTATTGTTTGAATTAGGGGTATTTGAGAAAGATGGATTTATTGGATCATGAATGTAATTGGTGCGACCTACTATAGTTTAAAACTCTTTTTTACCATTGTCTATAGTAAAAGTACCAATTGGAGTAATGAAATAGGTTCAGATTGCTCAAAAACCTTAATTTGATGTTGTTGATATCTTATACAACACTAAGCCTCACGTGGCAACGCTGAGCACTCGTTTTTGCGAATCGATTGGCATTGAGCTCTATCAAGAGGCGTTAAGCGCTGGTTTTGCGAATTGATCAATGCTAGGCGGAACTTTATGGGACTGAGCGCTACACAGTTTTCAACACTGGGTCTTATTGGTAAAATGAAGATTCCCGCTTTGTTAACCATCAGATTAAGCTGAAATTTTGATAGTTGATCCTAGACACGTGAATCTTCATTTTGACTTGTGAGCTCTTTGTTTTGAAATCTGTGGTTAGAGAAATGGTTTTCATAGTTTGGATGTATTTCATGTATAGCGCCAATTGCTCTGTTTTCCTGTTTTGGTTACTTTGGATGTTATATGTATACTTCAACTAGATTCTATAGTACTTATTGCTATGAATTGAGATAAAAATGTTATTATGGGTATATAAGATGATAATTGGTATGAAATATTGTGTAAGCATGCCAAGTTAAGATGTTTAAAGAATTTCATAAAGAAATTGTGTGTAGAGGTTTTAGCACTACAAAAAAAAGTCTTATTACTATCATTTTTGTTGTCCTTTTATTTGTATTTTATTTGTATTTTTTTATCTTATTTTTGTTACTATTTATTATTTTAAAAAAATAATAAAAAAACATATTTGAAAAAAAAAGTAAAAAAAAAGGTGTGGAGCATTTATTTTCTGTTGCCCTCAATTGCCTAGCTTTCTTTATTTGGTACCCTGGACATTGGCTGAGCTGCCGCTACTTACCATAAAAATTGCATCAGTGAGCCATGGTGATTGACCGAAGATGAGCGGATTGATTGAAAAAAAAAAGTGGCTCTACTGGAAAGAGAGCAATAAGAGGAAGCAATCGCTACTTCCCACCTTACGTCTCTAGATCATGAACAAAAAGGGGGAAAATTTCTCAAGGCTTGGGGGGATCTCACAGAGGAGCTAACTAGCAGGAGCGAACACAATTTTTCTTGGCTCTAAATATTCAGACCAGAGAAAAAACAAAAAGTTGGAAAAAGCAGATATATAGAGGTAGGAGAAGGAAGAGCACACTCGGGGGAATTGGCACACCAGGAGCTTCAAGAGGTATGGTTTGTGCCTTCATGATCTGTGTTGGTTTTGTTCCTAAGTGAACGTGGTGGTAGCTCCTGGTGTGGTTGGGAGCGTTGTGGTGGGGCTCGGTGATGCGGTTTCCAAACCTTGGTGACTCGCGTAAGAAGAAGAATGAGAAGCTTGGGGCACAGCAGAGGTGATTTGGGTCGCGAAGGTCAGTGGTTAGGTTTCCATGGTGCTCGCGTGTCCCAATCGCGGTGGTCAATACGGTGGCGGCAAGTCTTGGTTGGCTACGCACGCAGAACACGAGAACGAAGTAGCGCTCACGAAGAGGAAAAAATGAGGTCGAGACGGTGACACGAGCGTCGACAGCTCCGTCGATAGTGACTGTCGTCATCATTGGCGTTTAAGGATGAGTAGATGCGCGTCCTAGGGGCTGGAGTCGACTTATTGGTGTCAAGAAGAAGAAGGAGCTGCTAGGAAGGAGAGCTCTAGCTTTAGTTAGGGTTTTGTTTTTTTAGAGAAAAAAAGAAAGTGGCCTGCCATTTCTTTTTCTTCGTGCACCCCCTTTCTTAATCCCACACCCCTTCCCTGTATTTCAATTGGGCCCGTTTCACTGTTCCTCATGCACTCCCCATTTTACTTACCCACACGCCCATGTCTTTGTGTGTTATTTTTGTTGAATTTGTTTCCTTCCTCGCACACCTCCACAATTACTAATCTTGCACACCTGCACACACTTTTCACTCCTATTTTGGGCTTGTTTTATATTTTACTCGTTGCACCCTCATCTTTAATACACACACCTCATTTACTTCGTACACCTCCCAGATACTCATGCACCCTATATCTTTGTCTATTATTTTTGGGCTTGTTGTTGTGTTTATTTTGTGCACCCCCACTAACCACTCATGTACCCCCGTATTTTTGTTTTCCATTTTTATCCTTCTTAAATAATTTCATCCTTTTATAAATTTATTTTTTTTATTTTTTTTAAAAATAACAAACAAATATATTTGAAAATCATAAAAATTAAAATATAGAAAAAAATCAAAAAGTTCTCTTTCATTTTTATTGTGTTTGTCCGGCCGCTCACGTCGTGTGATACTTTCTTCCAATTAATTAAAAAATACTAACGTCGTGTGACACTTTCTTCCAAATAATTCAAAAATACTAAAAAAATGATTTTCTTTCTCTTTTAGTGTCTGTTCGACCACTCGCGTCGTGTGACACATATTTTCAAGTAATTCAAAAATACCAAAAAAAAAACTATAAATTTTCAAAATATAAAAAACGTCAACATTTTCAAACAAAAGTCTTTTAAAGAACTACGTGATCCTTAATTCTCCACTGTGAGATACGTAAGAGCAAGGTCAGTCCTTGTCAGGTTCACCTCCAAAAAAGTCACATCACCTTCCAAATAGCTTTTTTAAATATCTTTTAAAGAACTACGTAACCCCTGATTTCTCATTTTGAATGAGAATACGTAGGACCAAAGTCAATCCTTCTTGTCGGGCCCAAAAACTTTTTTAAAAAAATTTTCTTTCTTTTTAATATTATTGTTTCATTATTTTTGGGGAAATTTAACATTTTGAAAATCACATCAATTTTGCATTTTTAATTATAGGAACCGCCTTCGGGTGGGCACTCTAGGGTGATAACACCTTCCCTATGCGTAACCGACTTCCGGATCCAAAATTTGCTTTTTCGCAAACTTGTCTTATCTTTATGGTTTTCCATAGTTTTCCAGAATAACTATGGTGGCGACTCCAAATCTCTTTTTAAACCCGTTTTCTTTTTTGGTTCGTCGTCCCGTCGCGATTCTGGTTGCGACAGATGGCAACTCCACTGGGACGCTAAACAGTCAAGTCATTTAGTTAGATATGTGACCTTGATGTGGTTTTTCATTATGTATTATTTCCCCTTTCTTTTTATTTGTATATTCTTGTCTCTATTTCTATTTGTATATATTTGTCTCTTGGAATGATTGTGTGTAAATTGTTTATTTTGTTATATATATCTGCCTGGGAAATTTTCTGGTTGCTTTGCAGGTGGGTTGGGTATGCATCATTGTCCCTTCACACACACATTATGCATATCATGAGTGGGGCCCTATACCCGGGTCTGTGTAACTTAGAATTAGAGGGGATTGTGTAGTAGTGCCATAGTGGATGAACTTCCCAAGTGGTCATTGTGAGAATCCCAATTAGAGTTTGTTTGCTTCTTTGGTACTCTCACTTCTTGTTGACTACCAACTGCTGTGAGAAATGCCATGGAGTGGGTCATAGCTCTAATGACCTTGACCATTAGGTACTAGGAAACCATCCTTGTGAGTGCATGTACTTCGCCTTAGATCTTAAGCGTCGAACCTTCGCTAAGGCACAAAGGGAGATGTGTACAGTTTATAACTCTAATTTGTATCTTCAGCTTTTGTCTATGCATCTTGTACATATCACCATATCATCTTCTACATCTTTTTTTATTTTATTTTCTCATTCTTTTCTTTTTTCTCCATACTTTTTCATGGTTTTGTCGCATTTTGTTGGTTATAGGTAGCAAATTATAAAGGTGTGATTAAGTCCTCAAAAAGAAAATGGAAACTAACATGGGATTTGGAGACGGGGAGCATTCAAGTGCAGACACTTTGAAGAAAAGGATATCAATCAAAGCAAAGGAAGGTAATCTGAGTGGCCTCCGAGAACTAGTGAAGAGAATGAAGTCGACCCAGAGGGATGCATTCAGGGGAAAATATGGGAATTTGTTAAACTTGTTAGAGGGGGAGGTCCAAACATCAGCGATTACTGCTTTAGCACAGTACTATGACCCACCCCTAAGATGTTTTACTTTTCAAGACTTTCAGTTGGCACCAAAAATCGAGGAATTGGAGCAGATCTTGGATATGTGTAACACTGGTAAATCAAACAATTCCTATTTCAATTCCATAGCAAGACATAGCAACACATATAAATGTCAACACATAGCAACCCCATGAAATCATTGAAATCATGGCTCTGATACCAAATGTAAAGTCCTAGCCGAAAATTACTATTTAAAATAAACAAAAATAAATTTATAATAAAACAACCTCATTTATTATCCAACAATTTTCCAAAAACGCGAAAATATTTAAAACTTTTATTAACGTACAATAAAAGCAATAATCCAAAGTTTATAAAACGGAAATAATATCAAAGTATCTCATGAGAGTTTACAAATTTATTTTTCTAAACAAAATAAATAAAAAGACTCCCATGCTATCCCCGCTCCGAGTTTATGCATTAGTCTGCTCACCTGCACCAACATCTGCTCCCATGTAACAAGTTACATGATCATCGCCACACACACAGATAGGGTGAACTCATGTAAATAAAAGCAAACAAATATCATAAATAAATACATCAACTCAAAGTTAACTCGGGTTAGTATTCTTCTCCCTTTTTCCTTACTTCTCCACTTCCAGCACTTGCATTAGATGTCTATCATTTCTATACCCTTTAGGTGAGATCAATGATCGATCTTTGCTGCACGAGTGTCTACTCGCCCCTTCGACTACAGGCCACCATCTGATAGTCCACACGTGGGAATAACTTTGCCATAGCATCTCACCGTGACACCAAGTGGAGTTCCCCGAAACAAACATAATTTGTAACTGTTCCAGACTACCAAAACTGTAACAGAATGCACTAAAGAGGGCAATCACCCGAACCTCGCCCTATGAGCCAGAACTCGCACACTCCACTAGACTTCCTAAACCACCAGGCTAGAACCTAGAGTGGTCACGTGTTACTCCAATACGAGTTACACTCGTAACTAGACCCCCAGCCAAAGCCTCGCATCATGAATATCACCTAAAGCTGTGAAGAAACCTTTCCTCACGCACTGACACTGAACCAAATCCGTCTGGCGCGCATCACATGTCACTAGGAGGAAACTAGGTCTAGACCGCCTGGCGGGCATCACACACCGCCACGCGCCACGCGCCTACAGAATCATCACTGCACCGTTACCGTTGGGCGGACTCCGCACTGCCACCAGGCGTCTCGCATCGCTACCGCCTGACACACCGGTCTCGCGCCGCCAGGCTCCACTGCACCATCAGGGTCTCTGTTGCTCCATTCCACCTGGCGGAACCCTCCCCACCGCCAGGCACCCTGCTCACACTGTGACCACTGTCATGGGTTTGTGTTCCGTCTGCTTGGCGGCTCGCTCGCACCGTCAGGCGCCATACCAATAGCACAATGCTACTGGTTTTTGGCACTTAAAACAGATCCCAATGGACCTCAAATCATACAACACACCAAATTATAGCACCAATATGGTTTTCCAGTCATACAACTATAACTAGAGTACATCACACCCATTTAAACATGCCATCAAATCAAGTTTTGTAATTATGCACACATCTTTGTCAAGTCAATGAGTCAATACTCTCATGATACAACCACATTCTTTTTCAGGTGCTAATTGAAACATGCTTTATCACACTCAATGATACAAGTCTCACAGTTCCGCAGATGAATACTAAGATATCTCATACCACCTCACATACTAATATTGCATAATCTAAAGAACAAACATCTCACTACAACAACCAATATATATATATATATATATATATATATATATATATATATATATATATATATATATGACAACACTCTAAACCATTCATCTCACACCAATTGATCCCATAATCATTTCAAAATATCGCCCATACTAGATCCCTATTTTCCCATACCACACCTTATTTATAGTCAACCCAAATAATTGCATGCCATAGTTCTCTTACACACATCACCCATAGTCCATAATTTTCTCCATTTTAACATTTTTTTCCATTAAAACATCATGCTCATCACAACACAAATCATGCATATACGTAAGCAATTCCTATATGAGCCATAAGCATCCTTTTACTAATTCCAGCACACGTTTGTGATCCAAATTACGAATGGTTATTTCACATGATCCAGGTTTATTTATTTTCCATAACCTTTCTATGCAAGCATATACACAATATTTCAACATGCTCATATATGGCAACATATACGTACTTTACATGTAATAGCGTCAATTTCATCAAAATTGTACCAATCATGTACTTAGAGCATGCATAATTATTTTTTATTCCCAACATAAACCCTAACCCCAAATTTCAGATCATAAATCATACATCCCAACACAACCATAATATACACAGTCAATCGTATTCGTAAAAATTCACATTCAAGCATATAAACATCACGACCACATCACAGGTACCCCAAAATGTCAAAAATAGCCAAAGACAGTGTATCGATGTTCGGGTCACCTGGCGGTTCATCCTCTGTCGCCAGGCAGTTCATGGAGGAAACCTAGAAAATGGGTTTGGTGCTTGTGTCGCCTGGCGGGTCACGCGTGACCGCCATGCGGTTTTTGGAAAAATTCCAGAAACCCAATTTCAGCTCTGATATACACATTAAATGCCATCCCAACCCATCATACATCACGATTCATTCAATAAAAATTAAATAATCAATAGGAACTCCCATAACCTGGATTCCTTGCTTAATTTGATAAATTCTCGTCTCCTCCTTTGATCAAAGTATGGCTTTTCGTCCCTCACTCAATTCAGCTCCTGGATGACACTTTATCCCACGTTTTCTCTCTGGTTTTTCTCTCCCAAAACGTGCAGTACCAATCCAGGCCAACAAAACCCTCTTCTCCCTTCAATTTGCCTTTTAATTACGTCTTAATGAAGGTTAATTAGCCAAAAACGAAAATTGGTTTTAATGCTTGTGATAAGTGCCATTCAAGACCATTATGGGGTTGTTTTTCAACCCCTTTGGCTGCCTTCACGCAACTGCTAGGGTTTCTACCCCTTCCCATCCTTGCCAAAACCAACTTTAGCAAAAATAAAGTTTTGGTTTAGGTTCTCCAAGGCTTGAACCCACCACCTTGCCAATGCCAAATTGATGCTCAACCATTCAACCAAATTCATATTTCATGTTAACTAATATAATTCAAGTATTATATTATTTCACATCATGACTAACATATATTTAAAACAATAACAAATAAATACACACAATTGGCATACATAGGACACGAACCCAAGCCCTCTCACACAATTAAGTACTCTCAACCACTTGAGCTAGTACTTTTTCACGTCATAAAGGTTAACATTTAATGCCATAAAGGCTTCTCCTACCCGCATTTATTAAATAATTATTTATTTAATTATTTAATTTTAGTGGGTCTTACAATATGCCTCTCGAAGGCAAGGCTCTATATAACTACCTCAAACAATATACCCATGTCTTGACACTGTCTGAAATAATGGAGATACACCCTATGAAGTTGGAAAGCGAATTCACAATTAAGGGTAAAGCAAGGGGCATTCCTCAACAATACCTCGAGTGGTACTTGCATCAGTTAGCTGCGGGGGAAAATGGGAAACATTTATAGATGTACTGGCTTTAATCCTCTATGGTGTCATGCAAGAATTTCGTTGACTGTGCTGCCATGAATGCGTTTATGGGATAAAAAAGTCGTTCTGAAAACCTTGTAACTGCCATTCTAGTTGAGGTTTATGGGACTTGAATTAATGTAATGAGCTTAAGAGAAGGAAGATGTTATGTTGTTTACTGGTGTTGAATGTATGGTTCATCTCTCGCGTGAGTAAGTGCACTTTAAATGCTACATGTCCTGTGGAGGAGATACTACAATGTAAATCGGAGATAAAAGGGGCCAATGAATGGGCACAATTCTGTGCAAGCTTAAGTGAGGAGAAGATTAGATGGTGTGCTTCTTGGCAGCAAAGATAAAATATCATATACCATTGCGACAATTACCCTAATGTGCCCCTCATGGGTATCCGATGTTGTATTAATTACAATCCTTTGTTAGCACAAAGACAATTTGGGTATCCTATGAAAGGATCGCCAACACCTGCATCTCTCGCCACATTGCGAATTTATTACGAGGAAGGGATTTTTGCTTAAGTGCTTCATCAAATTAGGGACGCTTCGGGCAATATTGTTCGCGTAAAGGGGGACCCAAGATCATGGATTGTTGATGAAAGAATTCCTTACAACCAATGGCTCGCAATAAGGGTTAAGGCACTCAAGTTGCCATTCAAGTTTATTTCTCCGAACTCGAGTGGTGAAAAGAGGTTGTTGAATGTTGAGGTTCAACAAGTGAAGTTGCTAAGGGCAGAACTAGAGAGGACGAAACAGGAAAATATCACATTGACCAATGACCTTCAAAACCTGCAACAAAATTATGCAAACCTCAGACATGATAAGATGGAAAGCGAGTGGACGTATGAAGAGTTGATAAGAAAGTAGAAACAAGACCTAACATCAGTTAACGCTAAGCTGAGGTGGAAATCCATGGAGTGTGGTATAATAGAGATATCAGAGCGTGTTAGAAAAGACTTGTGTGATGAATTCAAGAGGGACAAGCAAGAGGCACTAGAAAAGTTGCGGGACATACATATCAAACTTAGTAATGCTGAGCAGCGGGTGAAAGAAGCTGTGGCGAAACTAGAGAAGGAACGTTTGCATCATGCAGAATAAGAAAAAAGACATCGAGAATTGATGATTTAAATGAATGAATATGTCGTGGAACAAGGACGAATTACAGGGCACTGGAAGATATGTTTCTCGCAGCTAGCCTCCCTTGCTAATGGAGCCATCAAAAATGTCCCTAAGTTATTAGCTGATGTTGAGTCTGCAATATTTTTAACCCACCTAAGAGGATTGAAGCTTTCCTCAACCACTGCAAGAAACTGATGGAGGAAATGAAGAATGTGATGGCTAGGGCTCAAGATAATTAATCATGACTTCCTGTGTTTCAAACATTGTGGACTTAAATGTTATGGATGTTTTATTGTATGGATCACATTGTTGATTCTGTTTTGTGCTAGTTTCCATTATGCTTGTGACGGTGTTTTCACAACTTTATAATTTCTAACTAGAATTGGTTGCATTATGTCGTAGTTTCTCTTTCTTTTCATTTCCTTTTTGTTCTATCTTTATCCTTTTCATTCAATAAAATTCAACTAAAAAATAAAAGTAAAATACGACTAAACTTCCAAGACACCCTACAGGACGCGACCCTATCGCAAAAATCATGGAAAACCAAGGAGAAACCCAAGAGATGATGAAGACCGATATCCAACAATTGAAGAGTTAGATGACTCAAATCTTGGAGGCCTTCAATGCCATGCAAAACCCTAGAGAGACGTGCACACCACAACAACAACACAAGGTTCAGGAAAACCAAAATTGTCCTCCATCTAGCTTCCCTTCAAATTACATTCCACCCCTCGGTGTTGACTCAAGGAAAGTTTACTTTCAAAATGCTGAAAACAATGCGGTTGAAGAAGAAAATAAGCTTGAAGTTGCTACTTTCACATGTTCTGGGGAAGCCACTCATCCGAATATTGTGAACATGATAGAGATAAAGCAACATGAGGTGAAGTCTATTGCTGCACCTGGGGATGTTAAGGACAAAAGAAGTAAATTACAAATGCTCGAGAAGAGGTTGAGAGCCATAGAGGGGGAAGGGAATTTTGCATTCAGTGATGTTGCTGGACTATGTTTGGTCCAAGACGTGGTGATACCCCTAAAGTTCAAGTTGCCAGAATTTGAGAAGTATCGAGGGAATACTTGTTCAAAGAACCATATAACCATGTTTTGCAGGAAGATGACTGCCTATGCTCATGATGAAAAACTACTAATTCACTTCTTCCAGGAAAGCTTAACTGACATCGCTCTGAATTGGTATATGCTTTTGGAACAACCTCACATTCGTTCATGGAAAGATCTGGCTGATGCATTCTTGAGGCAATATGGATACAATAGTGATACAACGCCTAATAGGTTGAATCTGCAAAATATGGCGAAGAAGGAGTTTGAGGCATTCAAAGAGTACGCTCGAAGATGGAGAGAGATTGCTGCTCAAGTAGTGCCACCTTTGCCTGATAAAGAGATGACCATTATGTTTATAAGCACTCTGGAATCACGCTTCTATGAGCGTATGGTAAGTAATGTTTCCGTAAGCTTTCCAGACTTGGTGATAATTGGAGAAAGAATTGAAATTGGTGTGAAGACAGGGAAGATCGCACATGTTTCTACCATGGTAGCAAGTGTGAACGAGTCCAATTCTAAACCTGGGAAGAGGAATGATGGAAAAGCTCAATCACTTCCTGCCACTCAAATGCCCTTAACCAACCCTTATTTTCGAGCCTTTCCAGGACAAAATTGGAGACCCGACCCTAACTCAACCTCCGACCGAACCACTGAACAAGGAAATGTTAATCAAGGCAATAAGATTGTGAGTTTCACTCCTATCCCTATGACCAATGCAGCATTGCTCCCGAGTCTTCTCCAAAGACTTATGACACAGATGCAAGATGTGATTATCATGGAGGGGCTATTGGTCATTCAACTGAAAATTGTTGGGGACTCAAGCGTAAAGTGCAGTCCATGATTGATTCAGGACAGTTAAAGTTTGAATGAAATCAACTCACCACTAAGGCACTCAAGACATCTTGGGAATGCAAGTAAAGTGGGATCTCAAGGTCTCTCCCAAAAATGTTAGCATCCCAAGGAACCTGTGTCAGCTTATCAGCTATGATTTCTGCTAGTTGGAGCAATGCACCAAGAGGATCGTCCAAAGAGAGAAATATCTTCTTTGGTTGAGGTTTTTCCTATATTGATGCAATTTCAGTTAAAATGAAATATAATTTAAGTTTGAATATAATAAACATGTAAACATAAAAATTTAGTATATCGGTGGGTTTAAGAGTCTGTATCGGGGGGTCAGAAACAACTAAATCTCTAGGCCAGGCGAGGAAACATTGGAATGTCTGTCCCATAGTATATACCTCATTTGTTGGCACAAGAACTAAAGCAAACGGCATGAGAACCTTCTCTACCATGACCTTAACCTCATCCTTTGATAACTCTATGCCATGAAGAACAGTGGCTGCCTCAAATACCTTTCCACGAGCCACTAGTGTCTTCTCTGTACAATCCCAAATATGTAGCTGACATGGATGAGTGTCATCCATGTCATCCCCAGGTGGAGCTAAACAACTCCCATTTCCGCTTCTACCTGTTAGAGTCAACGATTTATTAATGTTATTCAATTATTTTATTAAATAAAATTTATTTAATTCATAACTTATAGAAAAAAAAAGATTTACCCGTGGGAGGCACAAATGAGTCTAGTTCTGTGGAGGATCCACTGCCGAACGGATGCCATAACTCCCAAATTGGCGCATAAGTTCTTCTCTTAACCTCATAATGATTCTTTCCGTCAATCTTTCTTCATAATCAACACTATGACTACATGAAGACTGATGAGAGGAGGAACAAAAAAATTTGGCATATGCCGACTCCTGATCCAGCACCATACACACGTCCAGGGTGCTCAAGTCGTCCAATTGCAACAGCAAGTATGTCATGACGACCTTCTGGAGTGAATCCTCCTTGGGAGCTTTGCTCAACCAACAAATCTTGTAATTTAACAAAAAATTTATAAAAAAATACAATATAAAACATGAAGGAGCTATTTATATAAGAATTGCATCTTACAATTTTCTTAAAGATTTCTCGTGTAGATTCAGAAGTGTAGTTGCCCGATGTGCGTAGACGGGCTTACTTTCACTTTTGAGGACGTGATGGTGGTGAAGGAGGCTCAGTATCTTTACCTTCAGAAGGTAGGGGCCTAGATTTTTTCTTTTCTGACATTATCTTCTCTTCAAGTTTTCTATTCCTACCACAAGATAATATGTTTTGAACACTTATGCTTTGAACCTTTTTACTCTTTTCCTGTAACATATAAAACCCACTTTATGAATCAGTTAAAAAAATTTCATAATTATCAATTGTGCAATTGATGATTTCAAATAAATATATTTGTCATCCCTCACATGACTGAAGCTCAAGAAACTGACGCCATGTGTCTTCATCAATCCAAGCGTATTTTAACAATGGATTTTCATCCTTTTTAGATCCGAAGACATACCTAGATGATAGAGGCCGTACCCCACCAAATTAAAACATATTAAATGCAGTACATGAAAGTGAACCAAGTCGTCTCCCAACGACCAATATTTTCATTCAAAGCGAATTTTCCAGATGAACACAACAATAAAACACAGGGGGGGGTTGGCAGACAGATTCGGAATGCTAATCAATAGATTAATTTAAATGCTACAGTGACTAAAACCGTATTGACATCCCTGATTCAAACGCAATTTCACTTATCATAGGCCACCAAATTAACACCAACCCTGCCTTGTCTCAATCCACTAGATAATAATTCACTAAGCGAAAATTACAATCTAGCTTCATTATGCAATTAAGCAATGCACACATCCTTAAATTCGTGACAGCCAAGCTACATACATTAAGCATGAATGTATCTTAAACAAAACACATGCAATTACTCTGTAAATTAAGCATTTACAGATTCACCACATGCATTCCACAAATTCAGAACAAAAACATGGCAGATTTCACAAAACAAGCACAACCTCAAAGCTTCATTGCATTTTTCATCAAGGAGTCAATACACGAATTTAGCTAGACATGGAAATGAGTAATTAAACACTTCAAAACTGAAATCACAAAAATCAGAACCAAGAACCCTAACTTATCAAATCTGAAAACGCAATTTAAGAGCAAAAATAGAGATTTCAAAGCTTAAATGGAATGCAAAACGGTATTGTCATATATAAATGCGAAAACCCCATGAATGGGTATTGTTCCAAGTCAATAAAACCCACAAAACGAACTGCCCAAGCAAGAAAACGAATTCAAAACGTAAAACCCTCAATGGGTGCTGTCAAATATGCATAAAAACGGTAAAAATGAGCTAAAAACGTGAAAAACCGCAAGGTGGGCGTCCATCGAAGCTTGGAGAACGAAAATGGAGGTTTTGAAGAGAGGTTGAAGATGATGGAGCGGCTGCACACCTCATGCAAACCTAATTCGCGTGGTCATATCACCCTTGCCACTCATAATTACAAAACTGCCACTACGCCACTCAGATTTACAAAAATGCCACTCTGGGCCTCAAATGTTGACCCATTGACTTTGCTGACGTGGAAATGACATGGAAATGATGTGGCAATGATGTGGAAAGTCTCTTCAACTAAATATTAAAGTCCAAGCTCCAAAATTGCTTCACCCAAATACCTAAAAAATAATTAAAAACAAAAATTAGGCCAAATAATGTGAAATTAGTCCAAATTCGGAACAGTGGCCCAATAAAGTCCCAACAGATGAAAAACACTCTAATGATGAACAATTAAGCACTAATCAACTGTCTAATGGGTGCACAAAGGCTAGTGGAATAGAAGAAAATAATGACTCATCAAAATCGACCACACTTACCCTTTTGCACTCCTGGGCAAAATTAAAGAGTAAAGCAAAGCAAGGACATCACAAACATAACAAGAGAGACAAAAAGACACAAGACAAACAGACACATGACAAACGGAAACACATCTAACACAGAAGGATTCAAAGCTGCAAGGTATCCATGAACATCATCCAAGCAATTCAAAACATGTCAAGTACTCAGTTCAACTTAAGGAGAATTGAAAGCAACATAACCTCACGAAATATGCACTGTATCACTCAAATCTCTAGGCTACTGTTTACTCTCAAAGCACCCCTGAAAAACAAACATCAAACAGACTTGGCAAGCCTCTAGAACGAACAACCAAACCAGAAACACATGCAGGTCAAGATCAGAAGGACTTTTCAAGGTTGTAATGGGGCTGAGGACAAGGTGTGGAACATATGGATAAGTAGCTAAGCAACCAAGGAAATAGAGGAGCAATGGGGAATAAGTCTCAATCAATCATGAAAGTAATCCCAAACACCAACACTTCCAACTTCGGTTCTCACACAATGCTCAAATCCAAACTCCTTTTTATTTCTTTTCTTTATTCTCTTTTCTTTTCTTTTTGTTTTCTCTCTTTTTTTCTCTTTTTTTTTTCTTTTTCTATACAAAGAACATGCAGAGAAACAACAATTTGGAAATCCCACTTTGGTGTACAAATGAGCAATTCCAAGAACCAACAACAAGTGCGCGCACAACCACACTTGTTGTGCGCGACCACACTTAATTGAGCACCCATTCCCAAAATAATTCCAAAGCTCCAAAATTTCCTAAGGTAGGAATAATCATGGTTTTTCAGGCTAAGGGCTTGTAATGAGCTGTAAAACAATGAAAGGGTATGCAGGCTCAAAAAGGGGTATCAACGGAAACTGTTCAAGGTAGGCTCATCTGGTTGTAGGCTCACAGAACAAAATTGCCTAAATCATATCCCAACATGCATGTGAATCAGAAAGGCATTCAGAAAGAGTCAAGCCAAGGCCACTATGCAAGCATTCAAGAGGCATATATCACACAATCAAAGAACAGAGAGTGGCTCAAATTCTTACAGAGGGTAAACTAATTCCAAAAGCAAGTTGACATGCAAAGACAAAGCAAGGATATCAGTTCACAGAATAACCAACAACTCATCCTCCAAAAGTGAAGTGAGTGTTCCAAACAAAAAGCAAAAACATAACACTAACTAACACAAATTAACAAAAAGGAATCAAACAAACGAAAACAACAGACAGACAGACCTGGACAAGTGCAATAAAAGTAAAGAAGAAAGGGAAAGAAAACTCCCTGAATCATGGTGAAACAGCAGTGGGGTCAAGCAGGGAAGTTTCCTCCACAACAGTATCCACCAAGGCAGGATTGCTGAGGAATGGCTTAAGACGATGCCCATTCACTTTGAAGCTCTTATCTGTGGACTGGCTTTTGATTTCAACTGTACCATAAGGATAAACATTAGTGACAACAAAAGGACCAATCCACTTTGATCTCAACTTACCCCCCATGAGTCCAAGTCTGGAGTTATACAGTAAAACTTGCTGACCAACAACAAACTCCTTTCTAGCAATGGAGCTATCATGGAATCTCTTGGTCTTCTCCTTGTAGAACATAGAGTTCTGATATGCCTCCAAACGGATCTCATCCAACTCGTTCAACTGTAGCTTCCTTTCCTCCCCAGCTTGATCAAGAGAGAAGTTGCATGACTTGACAGCCCAGTAGGCTCGATGCTCTATCTCCACTGGAAGGTGGCATGGCTTACCAAAGACAACCCGATAAGGAGACATCCCTATAGGTGCCTTGTAAGCAGTCCTGTGAGCCCATAGAGCGTCCTCAAGTCTATTGCTCAAATCCTTCCTGTTGGGCTGCACAATCTTCTCCAAGATCCTCTTGATTTCTCTGTTTGAGATCTCAGCTTGCCCATTAGTTTGGGGGTGATATGGTGTAGAAAGTTTGTGCACAACCCCATACTTTTGAAGCAAAACCCCCAAGGATCTGTTGCAAAAATGGGTGCCTTGGTCACTAACAATAGCTCGAGGAACTCCAAACCTGCAAAATATGTGAGACCTAACGAAGTCCACAACAACTCGAGCATCATTAGTTCTAGTGGCTTTGGCTTCCACCCATAATCAACAGCAAGTAAAATGTAAGTGAAACCAAAAGAGATAGGGAAAGGGCCCATGAAATATATACCCTAGACATCAAACACCTCACAAAATAGCATGGGTTGTTGAGGCATCTGTTGTCTCCAAGAAATGGCTCCTCCTGCTCGTTGGCATTCCTCACATGTGCTACAAATCCTCCACGCATCTTTGAAGATGGTGGGCCAATAAAATCCGCAATCTAGCACCTTACGAGCTGTCCTTTGTGTGCCAAGGTGACCACCAAGTGCAGATGAATGACAAAATTTGAGGACCGAGTCAATCTCATAGTCCGGAATGCATCTCCTGGTAACCTGATCACTGCACATTTTCCACAGATAGGGGTCATCCCAAATGTAATACCTAGCATCGCTCTTGAGGTTATCACATTGAGCTCTGGATGCTAGGGGAGGAAAAACAGAAGCAGCAAGATAGTTAACAATGTTAGCAAACCAAGGTGAGGAAGAAGTAGAGAGTGTCAACAAACTTTCATCGGGAAAGTCATCCCGGATCGGTGAAGCATCATCAGTAGACCTCTCAATCCTGCTTAGGTGGTCTGCAACCAGGTTTTGTGCTCCGCTCCTATCACGGATCTCCAAATCAAATTCTTGGAGCCAGAGCATCCATCTTATCAGCCGAGGTTTTGATTCTGCCTTCTTCAACAGGTACTTAAGAGCTGCATGGTCAGTAAACACAACAACAGGAGAACCAAGCAGATAAGATCGAAACTTTTCAAGTGCAAAAACTACCGCAAGGAGCTCTTTTTCTGTTGTGGTGTAATTTGATTGGGCAACATCTAATGTCCTGGAGGCGTAGTAGATTACCCTCGGCTGCTTATCAATCCTTTGAGCTAGAACAGCCCCTAATGCATAGTTGGATGCATCACACATAAGCTCAAATGGGGCTGTCCAGTCGGGCGCCTGAATGATTGGAGTTGTGGTCAGGGCCTTCTTGAGGCAATCAAAAGCCTCTTTGCATCCTTCATCAAAGATGAAGTCAACATCCTTTTGCAATAGGTTGGACAGTGGGAGGGCCTTCTTACTGAAGTCTTGAATGAAGCGCCTGTAAAACCCTGCATGGCAAAGAAAAGAACGAACCTCTCGCACAGAAGAGGGGTAAGGCAATTGTGAAATAATTGAGATCTTGGCAGGGTCAACTTCAATGCCCTTTTTTGAAATTATGTGCCCCAATACTATGCCTTGTTCTACCATGAAATGACATTTCTCAAAATTGAGAACAAGGTTAGATTGGATGCACCTGTTTAAAACTCTGTCCAAACTATCCAAACATGCATCAAATGAGGACCCATATACAGTAAAGTCGTCCATAAACACCTCTATGCATTTTTCAAGAAAATCGCTAAAAATGCTAAGCATGCACCGCTGGAATGTGCCAGGGGCATTGCATAGGCCAAACGGCATCCTCCTATAGGCAAAAGTGCCAAAGGGGCAGGTGAATGTGGTTTTCTCTTGGTCCTCAGGTGCAATGTGAATTTGAAAATAACAAGAAAACCCATCAAGAAAGCAATAGTGGGACTTACCTGCCAAGCGCTCAAGCATCTGATCAATAAAAGGCAGGGGGAAATGGTCTTTTCTGGTTTCTTGGTTTAGCCTTCTGTAGTCAATGCAAACCCTTCAACTGTTTTGCACTCTTGTTGGAATTAGCTCCTCTTTTTCGTTCTTGACTATAGTGAGGCCAGTCTTCTTTGGAACAACATGGATGGGGCTAACCCACTGACTGTCAGAAATGGGGTAGATGATCCCAGCTTGTAGAAGCTTGGTCACCTCCTTCTTTACAACATCCGAGATGACAGGGTTGAGTCGCCTCTGTGGCTGTCTCACTGGCTTTGCTCCATCTTCCAACAATATCCTATGCATGCATGTTGATGGGCTAATACCAGGGATGTCAGCCAATGTCCATCCAATTGCCTTCTTATGCTTCTTAAGAACTTGCAACAACCTCTGCTCTTGTTCAGCAGTGAGGGAGGTGGAAATGATGACAGGCAGTTTGTCCTCCTCCTCTAAGTAGACATACTTGAGGTTGTCTGGCAGTGGTTTTAACTCTGGAGTACTGGATGCTGGCTGAATATCAGGAACCAGAAGGGAGGGAGAAATGGGTTCCACAGCTTGTACCTGAGCATAACAATAAGATGCATATGTACTTCCTGCAACATGGTTAGTGCAACCTGATTGTATAACATCAAAGTGAATAGGTACAACATCCAGAGAGTCAAACTCTGTACATTCAACATTATCGACATCATATTGAGCATCATCAGAATCAGAATCAGAATTAGAATCAGAATTAGAATCAAGAACATCAATGCATGCAAATTCAGATAACTCAGACACGGATGAATGTTTTAATGTATGCAAAGAGTGGAAATCAGAAATCAATCCATCAACAACATCATCAATAATATCCACGTGAAAAACAGAATGATCCTCAGAAGGATGTTTCATGGCATCCAGAATGTTGAATCGCACAACAATATCATCAAACTCCATGGACAAAGTACCTGCATGGACATCAATTTTGGTTCGTGCAGTTTTCAAAAATGGTCTGCCTAAAATGATTGGTGCAGAACCATGTGAAAATCCCTCTTCCATGTCAAGAATGTAAAAATCAGCTGGGAAAATCAATTCACCGACACGAACCAAAACATCATCAACCAAACCTGCGGGGTGGGCAACACTTCTATTTGCCAACTGAATCACCACACCCGTAGGTTGCAGGGGTCCAAGAGAAAGAGATTTAAAAATAGACAGAGGCATTACATTTATTGAAGCACCAAGATCAAGCATTGCATTTTCAAATTTATTGTTACCTATGATGCAAGGTACACAAAATGTACCTGGGTCCTTGCACTTCTCAGGAATCTGAGGAACAGATTTACCTATCAATGCTGACACGTTTCTGCCCATGCTGATCTTTTCGTTTCCCTTCAGCCTCCTTTTGTGCGTGCATAGCTCCTTCAAGAACTTTGCATATCTGGGAATCTGTTTAATGGCATCCAACAGAGGTATGTTGACCTCCACCTTCCTGAAAGTTTCCAAGATCTCCCTGTCAACCTCTTCCATCTTTTTGCTTGGAATAGCGCTTGGAGGGAAAGGAAGAGGTATGGAAGGTGCAGCAGTAGAGGTGGAAGGTGTAGAAGTCGATGTGGAAGGACCAGTTGCATGAGCATCACGCTTTCTCTGAAATGTGGCAGGGTCGGCTTCCTTTGGAGGTGTAGGCTCGGAAGTGGGAACTTCAATGTTCTTCCCAGATCTCAAAGTAATGGCACTCACATTCCTAGGATTTTCCACCGTCTGTGATGGAAGCTTGTCAGAATTCTGAGCCTGTGCCTGGTTTAGCTGAGTGGCCATTTGCCCCATTTGATTTGTCAAACTCTGGATTGAGGCTCTAGTCTCCTGCTGAAATTGTATATTTTGAAGGGTCATCATCCTGACTAACTCCTCCAATGAAGTAGAAGAAGAAGGTGCAGGTGCTGCAGCAGGAGCTGGTGTGGGTACAGGTGGAACAGGAGCAGCTTGTGGTGCAGGTGCAACTCTTTGTTGTGAAGGTGGTTGCACATTTTGAAATTGTTGGGGCTGCTGGTTACCCTGGTTTCCCCATCTCAAATTAGGGTGATTCCTCCATCCTGGATTATATCTGTTGGTTGACAAATCATGGTGGTTTTGTTGTTACTGTTGGGGCCTATTGTTGTTGAAAATATTTGCTGCATAGGCCTGAGGGGTATCCACTGGTGTAGAAGAAGAAGGCTGTTGTTGCAATGCTGGGCAAGAGTTTGTAAAATGATCAACAGATGTACAAAGGCCACAAACTCTTGCAGCTGGAGCTCTCTGATTGGAAGCAAGTTGATTGACCAGTGTAGTAAGAGCATCAATCTTACTTTCCAACTTCTTTGTGTACTCGGCTGCTCCTACATCATGAACACCTCTAACAACTATGGCATCACTCCTTGTGCCAAATTGTTGAGAATTTGAAGCCATGTTCTCTATCAGTTGTCTGGCTGCAGCTGGGGTTATGTTACCAAGGGCACCACCACTTGCGGCACCAATCATATTTCGATCCATGTGGTGCAAGCCTTCATAAAAATACTGCAGGAGGAGATGTTCAGAAATCTGATGGTGTGGACAGCTTGAACAGAGATTCTTGAACCTCTCCCAGTACTCATAAAGGGTCTCCCCAGATTGCTGCTTGATGCCAGAAAAAAAATTTTCCTATCAAGTTCAACGTCTTAGAAGTGGGGGAAAAAAATTTCAAGTCAAAACAAGCTCCGTAGCTACCAAAACAAAAATCCAGAAGTTAAATGCCAAATTCGGACACTATTCAAACACTATTCACTACTACAAATGACACTATTCATGCGCGCCGCGACACTATTCACTACACTACACAGAAACACACAGGAATGGAAACAGGCACTGAACTTAACACAACATTAACATCACAATGAACATATACCAACTCAACCACACTTGAACTACACACACACCAAAACACAGAACACAAACACACTAAAAAGTTTACTTTGAACGAAACGATTGGTCCCCGGCAACGGCGCCAAATTTGATAGAGGCCGTACCCCACCAAATTAAAACATATTAAATGCAGTACATGAAAGTGAACCAAGTCGTCTCCCAACGACCAATATTTTCATTCAAAGCGAATTTTCCAGATGAACACAACAATAAAACACAGGGGGGGGTTGGCAGACAGATTCAGAATGCTAATCAATAGATTAATTTAAATGCTACAGTGACTAAAACCGTATTGACATCCCTGATTCAAACGCAATTTCACTTATCATAGGCCACCAAATTAACACCAACCCTGCCTTGTCTCAATCCACTAGATAATAATTCACTAAGCGAAAATTACAATCTAGCTTCATTATGCAATTAAGCAATGCACACATCCTTAAATTCATGACAGCCAAGCTACATACATTAAGCATGAATGTATCTTAAACAAAACACATGCAATTACTCTGTAAATTAAGCATTTACAGATTCACCACATGCATTCCACGAATTCAGAACAAAAACATGGCAGATTTCACAAAACAAGCACAACCTCAAAGCTTCATTGCATTTTTCATCAAGGAGTCAGTACGCGAATTTAGCTAGACATGGAAATGAGTAATTAAACACTTCAAAACTGAAATCACAAAAATCAGAACCAAGAACCCTAACTTATCAAATCTGAAAACGCAATTTAAGAGCAAAAATAGAGATTTCAAAGCTTAAATGGAATGCAAAACGGTATTGTCATATATAAATGCGAAAACCCCATGAATGGGTATTGTTCCAAGTCAATAAAACCCACAAAATGAACTGCCCAAGCAAGAAAACGAATTCAAAACGTAAAACCCTCAATGGGTGCTGTCAAATATGCATAAAAACGGTAAAAATGAGCTAAAAACGTGAAAAACCGCAAGGTGGGCGTCCATCGAAGCTTGGAGAACGAAAATGGAGGTTTTGAAGAGAGGTTGAAGATGATGGAGCGGCTGCACACCTCATGCAAACCTAATTCGCGTGGTCATATCACCCTTGCCACTCATAATTACAAAACTGCCACTACGCCACTCAGATTTACAAAAATGCCACTCTGGGCCTCAAATGTTGACCCATTGACTTTGTTGACGTGGAAATGACATGGAAATGATGTGGCAATGATGTGGAAAGTCTCTTCAACTAAATATTAAAGTCCAAGCTCCAAAATTGCTTCACCCAAATACCTAAAAAATAATTAAAAACAAAAATTAGGCCAAATAATGTGAAATTAGTCCAAATTCGGAACAGTGGCCCAATAAAGCCCAACAGATGAAAAACACTCTAATGATGAACAATTAAGCACTAATCAACTGTCTAATGGGTGCACAAAGGCTAGTGGAATAGAAGAAAATAATGACTCATCACTAGACATCAACTTGGTCTTAAAACCACAAAATTTCTCCGAAATTTCTCAACCACCGATTACAAACATTTTTGTTTAAGCTTCGCCACATTTGGAATATCAAATGTTAGCTATAATATAGAAAATGTCATCAACAATAATTAACATATTATCAGCAAAATCAAAGTATTACGTTAATAACATTAATATTAGTTACCAATAAATCCTGCCATATCATTTCCCGATCAACTTCAGTGACAAGATCAAAAGATAAAGTAAGGATTGATATTCTCTCTCGTGCCAACATTCCTAAATAGCTTTTGAAGACATCCGCATAATGACCACTAAGCATTCCAGTGTCAACGTTAATATCAACAGGTGTTTTCTAACCATTAGCTCTTTTAATCAAGAGCTATCTCAACCTAGTGGCTCCTTTGGTGGGTCTCTTAGCAGGTGCTTCATCCTCTGATGAACTATGATGTTCATCCATATATCTGTGAAATGAAAACATCACAAAACATTAATAAGCAATATATAAAATCATATATAAAACATTATTTAAGAAAACAACTAAATTTTAACAAGAACACGAAATTCATACATAAAGTTATTGATTGGTCATATGTATATTCCTTCATCGTGACATTCTCGAATTGCATGTGTAACACCCCAATTTTGGGATGTCACGGAATATTAGAAAATTTTTACGTTTAGCGGAAAAGGAATTAACATTGAAAATGTAGTTAATAAAAACTTTTAATTTAATTTAAATTACATAGTTCAAAACGTCACTTTGTCAAAAACTTCCAATAACATTTGGAATAAAAGAAAATTATATAATTTATAGTATTTGATTTAAAACAACTAAATATATTATAAAAACTCCCAAGTCCATCCCAGCCTCTCGTCAATCTACTTCATGCCAAGATTATCTGCTCCCGTATAACACACCACTTAGACGATCATCGCACATACAACAAACACAAACAAACAAATAGGGGTAAGCTAACCATAAACAATGATATTCATAAAAGAAATTCATAAATAAAATTTGTCCAATAATACTCAACGTCGCATTCAAGTAACACGGAAACTTTATGATCACAATCCATCCTTGGTTTGAACTCACAAACCCCAAATCCAAACAATCATACTAAACCAAACATAACATCACATTCATCTAAAATCTTCATTAAATTCCACCAAGAACTTTCAAGCAAGGCAAAACACTCTCAACATGCAACACATGAGAATTACATATTGCCAACAAAATATACACCATCACATCAGGCATGGGAAATAAACCATAACATAAACCCATCAACTTATCAAATAATACAATGAACCCAACGAGTGACATTCATTCAACCATAGTATACAAACGATTTAGGATTTTAAAAATAAAGCTGCGACTTGTGTAAAACTCCAAAAATTATGTATTTATATTCAAATTAAAGATGATTGAATCAAGAATCAAATGCAACAATAACCAACTTAATTGAATAACTATAGAGAAAGTTATGCACCAAACAAGCAACAAAGGTCAATGTTGTCAACAACCAAACTACCAGGACCTTGCGATATAAACTGCTCTAACTACCAAGCTCCGATTCAAGATCCGACCGGTCAAAGTCAAGAACTATGTGTTAAGAATCCATTGTTAAAGTTTTAGCTCGATCCAACTGTTAACGAAGTAAAAATCGTCATTTTACGAAACGTGTGCAGTGTAGGAAAATGATAAACAAATGAACCAAGATTGATGGTGGTTTCAAAACGAGAATGAGAAAAAGAACCTGCACCATGAAGGGAAAACAACCATCATCCCATGCAACTTAAAGGCTTATAAAGGAAACCATGTGGGTCCCTTCATAAAGCCTCCTCATGTAGGGTTGTTATAAAGAATAAAAAGAAAGAACTTAAAAGAAAGGCAAAATGGAAGGAAGAGAAAACTAGCATGCATATGTTTACGTGAAAGAGAATAGAAAAGAAAGAAGGAGAAAAGCCTATCCATGAAAGAAACTGCTGCACCTTGAACTTGGGAAATAATTCCCCCTTCGGCCCCACTAATAAATATTAGATAGATGACTTTGTTCCACAAAGAGCCCCGGATACTGGTGCAATGAAAACAACCTCGTGACAATGGAAACATAAAATATGCATGCTGTAACAAGAACCCAATAACTAAACACTTGATATGAAGGAACGGTATCCAAAATAACACTGTGACAAGAACCCAGTCTTACGTGCTCATTATAAAGGAACCAAAACCAAATCTCTGTGTGTGACACCCGCACTCAATAATGGATTCTCAAGCATTTACATGAAAAGAGATTGGCCAAAAGAAGAAAAAGAAGATTAACCCATTAACCAATGAACCTCATGCATGCCAACCAAAACTACACCCACAACAAACCAAGCTTAGAAATAATTGAAAGTAACCCAACCTCATGCAACAACAAAACGCACTACTACTTACGTAAGGGTCTATACCCAAGACGTAAAGAAGAAAAACACATGGCTTGAGGCGCCATGGTAGTCAAGCAACGTGTGTGTGAATAGCAGCAAAGAATGCAAACGCTACACTACACTTCTTCCGCCCACCCTGCACCATCAAATTAAATCTGAAACCTATGCGGTCCCCACCCAAAATCTAAAGAATGGGTAGTAGCTTCACGTTACAGTTGGAAAGCTTCAAGCATTTAAACAAACGGAAATCAAGGCTGCAAATGTAAAGAGAAAAAAAAAATGGTTTTCAAGGACCTTAAAAGCTATCCCACATCCATTCCAAAACATTGCACACATAATTGTTTGAAAACCAGCAAGCATAAAAGGATACTCCCATCTAACAAAGTTTAATGAAAGTTTAGAAAAGAGAACCACCAAACAAGGCAAAAATATCAAGTTTTCATGCAGAGAAACAAGCCATCCACGAAAATTTAATAGACAAGGTTGGCTTCCCCTACACTACACATGAAAATTTAATAGACAAGGTTGGCTTCCCCTACACTACACATGCATACTTTTCAAGTTTCATTCATCAAGCAAACAAAATAAAGAGAAAAGAACAAGAAAAGAAAGCAAGGTTGGCTTCCTCTACCTTATTAGCAACCTCCAACCTAGATTCCCTTTCTGCCGTAGTCTCTTCCACGGTTCCTCTCTCGTCTACTCCTCTTCCCTTTTTCTCACATTTTAGAAATCCTAAAATTGTTATATCTCCTCCTCTAAAACATTACCTTTTAATCTATAACTAATTCATCTTAATCTTTTCCGGTAAAATCTTAAAAATAAAATCAAAAGCCGTTTTTATTTTCTTTAGAATAAGTGGCAACCAAGCAAATAAATAAAAAAATCATAAGCAAGAGTGAATATTGTTGTGACGGAAAAAGAAATAAAAGGAGAAAAAGAATGAAGATATAACCACTGCAGCATGTAGTTTACCTATGACACAAACTTCAGGAGAGAGAAAGCTAAAGAATTTTTTGTGGGCCCCACCAGAAAGAAGAAAAAGAAAAAGAAACACAATTTAGACATTTTAATGCTACCTAAAATAGAACCCTTGAGTCTTTGCACAAAGATACGCACACAGACAACCAAGCCAATTGCTTTCTCATAACATTTTGTGCATTAATACAATATAAACACATATGTGCAACATTATATATGTTGTTAAAATTTAAAATAAATAAAACAATAATTTACATCACTTAAATAATTACTTAAATAATTATTGTAAATACCACAATAACTTAAATCACTCAAATAATAATTATTTCATAATTCATAATTTAATAACCTAATTAAATTAAATCAACAATATTAATCAAGCCATTAATTTTTCCCATGTTTTTCCCTTTAATCTAATTTTTCCTGGGTCTTACAACATGTACATCATCAACTAGAGGGATTTCATCAACATTGATCGTTCTTCTAAATGGGTGGGTGACAACAATATTAAGATCACTCAGATTCTCTTCATTAGGATCAATCTTTTTTTTTAATGAAGAGTGACAAACCAATGTTCAGATGCAGGATCTTTAACATAGAAAACCTAAGATGCTTGTTGTGCCATGATAAATGGCTCATCTCGGTAACCCACTTTTCGAAAATCAACTAGACATTCCTGATTCATCCATTTTGACACCACTCTTATTGTCAACCCACTTACATTTGAAAAGTGGAATAGTAAACATGGTATAATCAACCTCTCATATCTCTTGTATTACAGCATAGTATGTCATTGATCCAAATACAGGATTTTGATCTTTAGATGTAGAAAATTGTAGCGACTTAGCTTCAAGACTGACTCCACTATTTTGTATTGTGCTTTTATCATCCAGAGACTTCGTATAAATGTGTTATTATTGATTTCATAACCTGTACAATAGATGACATCAAATTCCACCCATTCGCTAACCACATCAAAGTCTCAGAACATTGCGAAGCTTTCAAAATCTCAGATTTAAACCAAGGCATGAATGTTCTATTATGCTCCATCAAATGCCATTTTTGTGATTGTCTTAGATTATTCTCTTTCACAATGACTTTGTGTGCAGATAAGTAAGGCATTACCTCATCTGCGTTGTTCAATATGTATAGGTGTGCTTGCATCAACTCTTTGAGATCTTTGCGATCTTTGCTAACCACACTCAGACCTCGGATGTTGTTACTTATAGAACACTTGTTCAACCATGATCTCTGAGGAACTCCTATCGGTTTTGCTTTTGCCATGTAATTTGAACAAAACTCGACACTTTCTTCAGCAATATACCTTTCGATCATTGAAGCTTCTGGACGATATTGATTTTTCACATATCCTTTCAAAATATTCATGTAACGTTCAATGGGATACATCCATCTTAAGTATACTGGTCCATAAAACTTGATTTCTCTCACTAGATGAACAAGTAAATGTACCATGATGTCAAAAAATGATTGAGGGAAAACATCTTTAGCTGACACAAGATGATAACAATCTCGGCTTGAAGTTCATCTAACTTTAAAGGATCAATGACTTTGCTACAAATTGAAGAGAAGAATGCACACAAACGCGTTATAGTTTGTCTAACATTTTTGGGTAAAATTCCACGAATAGCTAAAGGTAACAATTGTTACATTAAGATGTGGCAATCATGAGACTTTAGGTCAACAAGCTTCAAGTCTTGCATGGACACTAAACTCTGAATATTTGAAGAGTATCCTTGAGGTACCTTGACACTCTTTAAACATAAGCAAAAAATTATCTTCTCTTGTTTGGACATAGTGTAACATGTAGGGGGCAAATAAGTACGCCAACCAACCTCCCTTGGTGCCAAGTCTTCTCGGATCTTCATTTCAACCAAATCCAAACGAGCATTTACTCCATCTTTTGTCTTTCCCTGAATGTTAAGTAGTGTACCAATCAAGCTATCACACACATTCTTCTCTACATGCATGACATCTATGCAATGCTTAACTTGTAACTTCGACCAATATGGAAGATCAAATAATATTGATTTTTCTTCCAAGGGCTCGATGCAGATGACTTCTTGGACGTTTTACAAATACATGATGTACTTTATTAACTTTTTCATGAATTTGAATGTTAGTTAATGGAGTTGGTGCTTTGTCATTCTCTTGATGTCCATTGAATGCTTTCTTTAACCTTTGATAAGGATGATTAGCTTGTAAAAACCTTCGATGGCGATGATACACAGTCTTCCTTCCGTTTTTCAACTGATGAGATGCAGTGTTTTCTTGACATATAGGAAATGCTTTATGACCCTTGACACTGTACCCCGACAGATTACCATAAGTTGGAAAGTCATTAATGGTGCAAAATAACATTGCATGCATCATGGAAGTTTCAGAAGCAACATCATCAAATACTTTAACACCATCAACCCACAATAACTTCAAGTCTACAACTAAAGGATTGAGATATACATCTATGTCATTTCTAGGCTGCTTTGGACCAGATATCAATAGACAACATCATGTATTTTCTCTTCATGCAGAGTCCAGGAGATAAGTTGTAAATCAATAATATAACGGGCCAACAACTATGGTTTGTACTTAAATTACCAAATGGATTCATTCCATTGGTAGCTAAGCCAAAATGAATATTTCTACATTCTTCATTGAACATGGGAAATTCTTGATCAATATTTTTCCATTGCATTGAATCAGCTGGATGACAAAGGAGTCCGTCACATCTTCTCTCAATTGCATGTCATCTATAATTTTTAGCGTCTTTAGGATTTGCAAATAAACGCTTAAGTCTGGGCACGATTGGAAGGTACCAGACTACTTTCAAAGCAGATCCTTCCTTCTCTATTTGACCACTAACTTCACTATTTCTTTTCTGCATGTATCGTGATGACCCACACTTTGGACATTTTTTCAAATCTTCAAATTCCTTTCTGTATAATATGCAATCATTAGGACATGAGTGTATCCTTTTATACTCCATACCCATCGAAAAAAGAGTTTTCTTGGCGTCATAGTTTCAAGTGGGTAGAGTATTTCCCCCGGAAAGCATTTCATTCAAGAGCATGAGCAATTCTGTTAAACTTTTATCTGTCCAACCATTGGTCGCTTTCAAATTCATAAATCTTAAAATCGTTGTTAATCGCGTGAACTTAGTTGAACCGGCATACAACGAAGTTTCCGCATCAGCAAACATCGTCTCATATACATGCGCTTGTGCAAAAGCTTCTACGCCAACATCCTTTATCATGTCCTCTATATTATCTTCTTCTACTCGCTCTTCACATCGCTCTTGCCGTCGCTTTTTCATGGTGGAATGGACAACATGTTCAGTTTGAGAAATAGTTGGAAAGTCTATTAATTCGTCGTGCCATGTCCATATTGTATAACTTCTAAGGAAACCATCACAAATAAGATGTTCCCTAACTTGAGTTGCATTCAATTTTCTCTCATTCAAATAGTTGACACAAGGACATCTGAACTTCACCTCATCATCACTTCTCCCCTCACAACGTTGCGCAAATTTTATAAATTCTTCTACTTCATTATCATACTCAGCGTTGATACGTGGTAAATTAATCCAATCTCAATCCATATTGAAATTGCGTGAACAATTTCAGTAATCTTTGAATCAATGTTCATCTCGTAATCAAGGTGTAACCCTATCCCATTTAAGAAGAACCACTTTCTTTATTTTATTGGTACATATTACTTTTAAAATACATATCTTAAATTTCACAAAATTTTGCCAGCATTTCGTATTAGCCGTCAAGATACACGAAATGAAAATGATTATAAACCACAATAAAATATGCACCTGAAGATCAATACAAAACACAATTGACAAATATTCATGACTTTTAAGATATGTATTTTAAAATATATATGCACTAATAAACTACTAGAAAGTGATTAATCTTCTTAAACTGTCCAATCGGACAATTCAAGATTCAATACATTTAAATTATTAGTATTGTATCCCCTTATATCTAATTTTAGAAAAATATGTAGTTTCTTCAAAATGAAAACTGGGGGCAATACATAATTTTCGTATTGAATCTCAAACGGGAAACTAAGGCTAACTCATAGTATATACAAAAAATCCAAACAATTTGAATTCCAATGAAAATCAATACTTGCAATAATCGAAACTAAAAATTAATATATACAAAATGGAAAACGAAACAAAAACGAGTTGGAAACTTACCTTGGAGGAACAGCGGTATGACAGTTGTCGGAAAAATCGAGAAGGAGGTGCACGAAATGGCCGTGCACAAAATAGCTATGCACGAAATGGAGGTGCAGCACCAGCGGAGGCGACGCCGCGATGGTGGCTGGAGGAGCGTGGTGGCAGCGACGGAGGAGGGTGGTGGCAACGACAGTGGCAAGGAGAGTGACGAGAGAGTTCGCGAAGGTGACAGGAGGTGCAACATAGAGGGGGTTTGATAGAGGTCGTACCCCACCAAATTAAAACATATTAAATGCAGTACATGAAAGTGAACCAAGTCGTCTCCCAACGACCAATATTTTCATTCAAAGCGAATTTTCCAGATGAACACAACAATAAAACACAGGGGGGGGGTTGGCAGACAGATTCAGAATGCTAATCAATAGATTAATTTAAATGCTACAGTGACTAAAACCGTATTGACATCCCTGATTCAAACGCAATTTCACTTATCATAGGCCACCAAATTAACACCAACCCTGCCTTGTCTCAATCCACTAGATAATAATTCACTAAGCGAAAATTACAATCTAGCTTCATTATGCAATTAAGCAATGCACACATCCTTAAATTCGTGACAACCAAGCTACATACATTAAGCATGAACGTATCTTAAACAAAACACATGCAATTACTCTATAAATTAAGCATTTACAGATTCACCACATGCATTCCACGAATTCAGAACAAAAACATGGCAGATTTCACAAAACAAGCACAACCTCAAAGCTTCATTGCATTTTTCATCAAGGAGTCAATACACGAATTTAGCTAGACATGGAAATGAGTAATTAAACACTTCAAAACTGAAATCACAAAAATCAGAACCAAGAACCCTAACTTATCAAATCTGAAAACACAATTTAAGAGCAAAAATAGAGATTTCAAAGCTTAAATGGAATGCAAAACGGTGTTGTCATATATAAATGCGAAAACCCCATGAATGGGTATTGTTCCAAGTCAATAAAACCCACAAAACGAACTGCCCAAGACATAAAACGAATTCAAAACGTAAAGCCCTCAATGGGTGCTGTCAAATATGCATAATATTGATAAAAATGAGCCAAAAACGTGAAAAACCGCAAGGGGGACGTCCATGGAAGCTTGGAGAACGAAAATGGAGGTTTTGAAGAGAGGTTGAAGATGATGGAGCGGCTGCACACCTCATGCAAACCTAATTCGCGTGGTCATATCACCCTTGCCACTCATAATTACAAAACTGCCACTACGCCACTCAGATTTACAAAAATGCCACTCTGGGCCTCAAATGTTGACCCATTGACTTTGCTGACGTGGAAATGACATGGAAATGATGTGGCAATGATGTGGAAAGTCTCTTCAACTAAATATTAAAGTCCAAGCTCCAAAATTGCTTCACCCAAATACCTAAAAAATAATTAAAAACAAAAATTAGGCCAAATAATGTGAAATTAGTCCAAATTCGGAACAGTGGCCCAATAAAGTCCCAACAGATGAAAAACACTCTAATGATGAACAATTAAGCACTAATCAACTGTCTAATGGGTGCACAAAGGCTAGTGGAATAGAAGAAAATAATGACTCATCAAAATCGACCACACTTACCCTTTTGCACTCCTAGGCAAAATTAAAGAGTAAAGCAAAGCAAGGACATCACAAACATAACAAGAGAGACAAAAAGACACAAGACAAACAAACACATGACAAACGGAAACACATCTAACACAGAAGGATTCAAAGCTGCAAGGTATCCATGAACATCATCCAAGCAATTCAAAACATGTCAAGTACTCAGTTCAACTTAAGGAGAATTGAAAGCAACATAACCTCACGAAATATGCACTGTATCACTCAAATCTCTAGGCTACTGTTTACTCTCAAAGCACCCCTGAAAAACAAACATCAAACAGACTTGGCAAGCCTCTAGAACGAACAACCAAACCAGAAACACATGCAGGTCAAGATCAGAAGGACTTTTCAAGGTTGTAATGGGGCTGAGGACAAGGTGTGGAACATATGGATAAGTAGCTAAGCAACCAAGGAAATAGAGGAGCAATGGGGAATAAGTCTCAATCAATCATGAAAGTAATCCCAAACACCAACACTTCCAACTTCGGTTCTCACACAATGCTCAAATCCAAACTCCTTTTTATTTCTTTTCTTTATTCTCTTTTCTTTTCTTTTTGTTTTCTCTCTTTTTTTCTTTTTTTTTCTTTTTCTATACAAAGAACATGCAGAGAAACAACAATTTGGAAATCCCACTTTGGTGTACAAATGAGCAATTCCAAGAACCAACAACAAGTGCGCGCACAACCACACTTGTTGTGCGCGACCACACTTAATTGAGCACCCATTCCCAAAACAATTCCAAAGCTCCAAAATTTCCTAAGGTAGGAATAATCATGGTTTTTCAGGCTAAGGGCTTGTAATGTAATGAGCTGTAAAACAATGAAAGGGTATGCAGGCTCAAGGTAGGCTCATCTGGTTGTAGGCTCACAGAACAAAATTGCCTAAATCATATCCCAACATGCATGTGAATCAGAAAGGCATTCAGAAAGAGTCAAGCCAAGGCCACTGTGCAAGCATTCAAGAGGCATATATCACACAATCAAAGAACAGAGAGTGGCTCAAATTCTTACAGAGGGTAAACTAATTCCAAAAGCAAGTTGACATGCAAAGACAAAGCAAGGATATCAGTTCACAGAATAACCAACAACTCATCCTCCAAAAGTGAAGTGAGTGTTCCAAACAGAAAGCAAAAACATAACACTAACTAACACAAATTAACAAAAAGGAATCAAACAAACGGAAACAACAACAGACAGACAGACCTGGACAAGTGCAATAAAAGTAAAGAAGAAGGGGAAAGAAAACTCCTTGAATCATGGTGAAACAGCAGTGGGGTCAAGCAGGGAAGTTTCCTCCACAACAGTATCCACCAAGGCAGGATTGCTGAGGAATGGCTTAAGACGATGCCCATTCACTTTGAAGCTCTTATCTGTGGACTGGCTTTTGATTTCAACTGTACCATAAGGATAAACATTAGTGACAACAAAAGGACCAATCCACTTTGATCTCAACTTACCCCCCATGAGTCCAAGTCTGGAGTTATACAGTAAAACTTGCTGACCAACAACAAATTCCTTTCTAGCAATGGAGCTATCATGGAATCTCTTGGTCTTTTCCTTGTAGAACATAGAGTTCTGATATGCCTCCAAACGGATCTCATCCAACTCGTTCAACTGCAGCTTCCTTTCCTCCCCAGCTTGATCAAGAGAGAAGTTGCATGACTTGACAGCCCAGTAGGCTCGATGCTCTATCTCCACTGGAAGGTGGCATGGCTTACCAAAGACAACCCGATAAGGAGACATCCCTATAGGTGCCTTGTAAGCAGTCCTGTGAGCCCATAGAGCGTCCTCAAGTCTATTGCTCCAATCCTTCCTGTTGGGCTGCACAATCTTCTCCAAGATCCTCTTGATTTATCTGTTTGAGATCTCAGCTTGCCCATTAGTTTGGGGGTGATATGGTGTAGAAAGTTTGTGCACAACCCCATACTTTTGAAGCAAAACCCCCAAGGATCTGTTGCAAAAATGGGTGCCTTGGTCACTAACAATAGCTCGAGGAACTCCAAACCTGCAAAATATGTGAGACCTAACGAAGTCCACAAGAACTCGAGCATCATTAGTTCTAGTGGCTTTGGCTTCCACCCATTTTGAAACATAATCAACAGCAAGTAAGATGTAAGTGAAACCAAAAGAGACAGGGAAAGGGCCCATGAAATTTATACCCCAGACATCAAACACCTCACAAAATAGCATGGGTTGTTGAGGCATCTGTTGTCTCCAAGAAATGGCTCCTCCTGCTCGTTGGCATTCCTCACATGTGCTACAAATCCTCCACGCATCTTTGAAGATGGTGGGCCAATAAAATCCGCAATCTAGCACCTTACGAGCTGTCCTTTGTGTGCCAAGGTAACCACCAGGTGCAGATGAATGACAAAATTTGAGGACCGAGTCAATCTCATGGTCCGAAATGCATCTCCTGGTAACCTGATCACTGCACATTTTCCACAGATAGGGGTCATCCCAAATGTAATACCTAGCATCGCTCTTGAGTTTATCACATTGAGCTCTGGATGCTAGGGGAGGAAAAACAGAAGCAGCAAGATAATTAACAATGTTAGCAAACCAAGGTGAGGAAGAAGTAGAGAGTGTCAACAAACTTTCATCGGGAAAGTCATCCCGGATCGGTGAAGCGTCATCAGTAGACCTCTCAATCCTGCTTAGGTGGTCTGCAACCAGGTTTTGTGCTCCGCCCCTATCACGGATCTCCAAATCAAATTCTTGGAGCCAGAGCATCCATCTTATCAGCCGAGGTTTTGATTCTGCCTTCTTCAACAAGTACTTAAGAGCTGCATGGTCAGTAAACACAACAACAGGAGAACCAAGCAGATAAGATCGAAACTTTTCAAGTGCAAAAACTACCGCAAGGAGCTCTTTTTCTGTTGTGGTGTAATTTGATTGGGCAACATCTAATGTCCTGGAGGCATAGTAGATTACCCTCGGCTGCTTATCAATCTTTTGAGCTAGAACAGCCCCTAATGCATAGTTGGATGCATCACACATAAGCTCAAATGGGGCTGTCCAGTCAGGCGCCTGAATGATTGGAGTTGTGGTCAAGGCCTTCTTGAGGCAATCAAAAGCCTCTTTGCATCCTTCATCAAAGATGAAGTCAACATCCTTTTGCAATAGGTTGGACAGTGGGAGGGCCTTCTTACTGAAGTCTTGAATGAAGCGCCTGTAAAACCCTGCATGGCAAAGAAAAGAACGAACCTCTCGCACAGAAGAGGGGTAAGGCAATTGTGAAATAATTGAGATCTTGGCAGGGTCAACTTCAATGCCCTTTTTTGAAATTATGTGCCCCAATACTATGCCTTGTTCTACCATGAAATGACATTTCTCAAAATTGAGAACAAGGTTAGATTGGATGCACCTGTTTAAAACTCTGTCCAAACTATCCAAACATGCATCAAATGAGGACCCATATACAGTAAAGTCGTCCATAAACACCTCTATGCATTTTTCAAGAAAATCGCTAAAAATGCTAAGCATGCACCGCTGGAATGTGCCAGGGGCATTGCATAGGCCAAACGGCATCCTCCTATAGGCAAAAGTGCCAAAGGGGCAGGTGAATGTGGTTTTCTCTTGGTCCTCAGGTGCAATGTGAATTTGAAAATAACAAGAAAACCCATCAAGAAAGCAATAGTGGGACTTACCTGCCAAGCGCTCAAGCATCTGATCAATAAAAGGCAGGGGGAAATGGTCTTTTCTGGTTTCTTGGTTTAGCCTTCTGTAGTCAATGCAAACCCTTCAACTGTTTTGCACTCTTGTTGGAATTAGCTCCTCTTTTTCGTTCTTGACTATAGTGAGGCCAGTCTTCTTTGGAACAACATGGATGGGGCTAACCCACTGACTGTCAGAAATGGGGTAGATGATCCCAGCTTGTAGAAGCTTGGTCACCTCCTTCTTTACAACATCCGAGATGACAGGGTTGAGTCGCCTCTGTGGCTGTCTCACTGGCTTTGCTCCATCTTCCAACAATATCCTATGCATGCATGTTGATGGGCTAATACCAGGGATGTCAGCCAATGTCCATCCAATTGCCTTCTTATGCTTCTTAAGAACTTGCAACAACCTTTGCTCTTGTTCAGCAGTGAGGGAGGTGGAAATGATGACAGGCAGTTTGTCCTCCTCCTCTACGTAGACATACTTGAGGTTGTCTGGCAGTGGTTTTAACTCTGGAGTACTGGATGCTGGCTGAATATCAGGAACCAGAAGGGAGGGAGAAATGGGTTCCACAGCTTGTACCTGAGCATAACAATAAGATGCATATGTACTTCCTGCAACATGGTTAGTGCAACCTGATTGTATAACATCAAAGTGAATAGGTACAACATCCAGAGAGTCAAACTCTGTACATTCAACATTATCGACATCATATTGAGCATCATCAGAATCAGAATCAGAATTAGAATCAGAATTAGAATCAAGAACATCAATGCATGCAAATTCAGATAACTCAGACACGGATGAATGTTTTAATGTATGCAAAGAGTGGAAATCAGAAATCAATCCATCAACAACATCATCAATAATATCCACGTGAAAAACAGAATGATCCTCAGAAGGATGTTTCATGGCATCCAGAATGTTGAATCGCACAACAATATCATCAAACTCCATGGACAAAGTACCTGCATGGACATCAATTTTGGTTCGTGCAGTTTTCAAAAATGGTCTGCCTAAAATGATTGGTGCAGAACCATGTGAAAATCCCTCTTCCATGTCAAGAATGTAAAAATCAGCTGGGAAAATCAATTCACCGACACGAACCAAAACATCATCAACCAAACCTGCGGGGTGGGCAACACTTCTATTTGCCAACTGAATCACCACACCCGTAGGTTGCAGGGGTCCAAGAGAAAGAGATTTAAAAATAGACAGAGGCATTACATTTATTGAAGCACCAAGATCAAGCATTGCATTTTCAAATTTATTGTTACCTATGATGCAAGGTACACAAAATGTACCTGGGTCCTTGCACTTCTCAGGAATCTGAGGAACAGATTTACCTATCAATGCTGACACGTTTCTGCCCATGCTGATCTTTTCGTTTCCCTTCAGCCTCCTTTTGTGCGTGCATAGCTCCTTCAAGAACTTTGCATATCTGGGAATCTGTTTAATGGCATCCAACAGAGGTATGTTGACCTCCACCTTCCTGAAAGTTTCCAAGATCTCCCTGTCAACCTCTTCCATCTTTTTGCTTGGAATGGCGCTTGGAGGGAAAGGAAGAGGTATGGAAGGTGCAGCAGTAGAGGTGGAAGGTGTAGAAGTCGATGTGGAAGGACCAGTTGCATGAGCATCACGCTTTCTCTGAAATGTGGCAGGGTCGGCTTCCTTTGGAGGTGTAGGCTCGGAAGTGGGAACTTCAATGTTCTTCCCAGATCTCAAAGTAATGGCACTCACATTCCTAGGATTTTCCACCGTCTGTGATGGAAGCTTGTCAGAATTCTGAGCCTGTGCCTGGTTTAGCTGAGTGGCCATTTGCCCCATTTGATTTGTCAAACTCTGGATTGAGGCTCTAGTCTCCTGCTGAAATTGTATATTTTGAAGGGTCATCATCCTGACTAACTCCTCCAATGAAGTAGAAGAAGAAGGTGCAGGTGCTGCAGCAGGAGCTGGTGTGGGTACAGGTGGAACAGGAGCAGCTTGTGGTGCAGGTGCAACTCTTTGTTGTGAAGGTGGTTGCACATTTTGAAATTGTTGGGGCTGCTGGTTACCCTGGTTTCCCCATCTCAAATTAGGGTGATTCCTCCATCCTGGATTATATCTGTTGGTTGACAAATCATGGTGGTTTTGTTGTTACTGTTGGGGCCTATTGTTGTTGAAAATATTTGCTGCATAGGCCTGAGGGGTATCCACTGGTGTAGAAGAAGAAGGCTGTTGTTGCAATGCTGGGCAAGAGTTTGTAAAATGATCAACAGATGTACAAAGGCCACAAACTCTTGCAGCTGGAGCTCTCTGATTGGAAGCAAGTTGATTGACCAGTGTAGTAAGAGCATCAATCTTACTTTCCAACTTCTTTGTGTACTCGGCTGCTCCTACATCATGAACACCTCTAACAACTATGGCATCACTCCTTGTGCCAAATTGTTGAGAATTTGAAGCCATGTTCTCTATCAGTTGTCTGGCTGCAGCTGGGGTTATGTTACCAAGGGCACCACCACTTGCGGCACCAATCATATTTCGATCCATGTGGTGCAAGCCTTCATAAAAATACTGCAGGAGGAGATGTTCAGAAATCTGATGGTGTGGACAGCTTGAACAGAGATTCTTGAACCTCTCCCAGTACTCATAAAGGGTCTCCCCAGATTGCTGCTTGATGCCAGAAAAAAAATTTTCCTATCAAGTTCAACGTCTTAGAAGTGGGGGAAAAAAATTTCAAGTCAAAACAAGCTCCGTAGCTACCAAAACAAAAATCCAGAAGTTAAATGCCAAATTCGGACACTATTCAAACACTATTCACTACTACAAATGACACTATTCATGCGCGCCGCGACACTATTCACTACACTACACAGAAACACACAGGAATGGAAACAGGCACTGAACTTAACACAACATTAACATCACAATGAACATATACCAACTCAACCACACTTGAACTACACACACACCAAAACACAGAACACAAACACACTAAAAAGTTTACTTTGAACGAAACGATTGGTCCCCGGCAACGGCGCCAAATTTGATAGAGGCCGTACCCCACCAAATTAAAACATATTAAATGCAGTACATGAAAGTGAACCAAGTCGTCTCCCAACGACCAATATTTTCATTCAAAGCGAATTTTCCAGATGAACACAACAATAAAACACAGGGGGGGGTTGGCAGACAGATTCAGAATGCTAATCAATAGATTAATTTAAATGCTACAGTGACTAAAACCGTATTGACATCCCTGATTCAAACGCAATTTCACTTATCATAGGCCACCAAATTAACACCAACCCTGCCTTGTCTCAATCCACTAGATAATAATTCACTAAGCGAAAATTACAATCTAGCTCCATTATGCAATTAAGCAATGCACACATCCTTAAATTCATGACAGCCAAGCTACATACATTAAGCATGAATGTATCTTAAACAAAACACATGCAATTACTCTGTAAATTAAGCATTTACAGATTCACCACATGCATTCCACGAATTCAGAACAAAAACATGGCAGATTTCACAAAACAAGCACAACCTCAAAGCTTCATTGCATTTTTCATCAAGGAGTCAGTACGCGAATTTAGCTAGACATGGAAATGAGTAATTAAACACTTCAAAACTGAAATCACAAAAATCAGAACCAAGAACCCTAACTTATCAAATCTGAAAACGCAATTTAAGAGCAAAAATAGAGATTTCAAAGCTTAAATGGAATGCAAAACGGTATTGTCATATATAAATGCGAAAACCCCATGAATGGGTATTGTTCCAAGTCAATAAAACCCACAAAATGAACTGCCCAAGCAAGAAAACGAATTCAAAACGTAAAACCCTCAATGGGTGCTGTCAAATATGCATAAAAACGGTAAAAATGAGCTAAAAACGTGAAAAACCGCAAGGTGGGCGTCCATCGAAGCTTGGAGAACGAAAATGGAGGTTTTGAAGAGAGGTTGAAGATGATGGAGCGGCTGCACACCTCATGCAAACCTAATTCGCGTGGTCATATCACCCTTGCCACTCATAATTACAAAACTGCCACTACGCCACTCAGATTTACAAAAATGCCACTCTGGGCCTCAAATGTTGACCCATTGACTTTGTTGACGTGGAAATGACATGGAAATGATGTGGCAATGATGTGGAAAGTCTCTTCAACTAAATATTAAAGTCCAAGCTCCAAAATTGCTTCACCCAAATACCTAAAAAATAATTAAAAACAAAAATTAGGCCAAATAATGTGAAATTAGTCCAAATTCGGAACAGTGGCCCAATAAAGCCCAACAGATGAAAAACACTCTAATGATGAACAATTAAGCACTAATCAACTGTCTAATGGGTGCACAAAGGCTAGTGGAATAGAAGAAAATAATGACTCATCACTAGACATCAACTTGGTCTTAAAACCACAAAATTTCTCCGAAATTTCTCAACCACCGATTACAAACATTTTTGTTTAAGCTTCGCCACATTTGGAATATCAAATGTTAGCTATAATATAGAAAATGTCATCAACAATAATTAACATATTATCAGCAAAATCAAAGTATTACGTTAATAACATTAATATTAGTTACCAATAAATCCTGCCATATCATTTCCCGATCAACTTCAGTGACAAGATCAAAAGATAAAGTAAGGATTGATATTCTCTCTCGTGCCAACATTCCTAAATAGCTTTTGAAGACATCCGCATAATGACCACTAAGCATTCCAGTGTCAACGTTAATATCAACAGGTGTTTTCTAACCATTAGCTCTTTTAATCAAGAGCTATCTCAACCTAGTGGCTCCTTTGGTGGGTCTCTTAGCAGGTGCTTCATCCTCTGATGAACTATGATGTTCATCCATATATCTGTGAAATGAAAACATCACAAAACATTAATAAGCAATATATAAAATCATATATAAAACATTATTTAAGAAAACAACTAAATTTTAACAAGAACACGAAATTCATACATAAAGTTATTGATTGGTCATATGTATATTCCTTCATCGTGACATTCTCGAATTGCATGTGTAACACCCCAATTTTGGGATGTCACGGAATATTAGAAAATTTTTACGTTTAGCGGAAAAGGAATTAACATTGAAAATGTAGTTAATAAAAACTTTTAATTTAATTTAAATTACATAGTTCAAAACGTCACTTTGTCAAAAACTTCCAATAACATTTGGAATAAAAGAAAATTATATAATTTATAGTATTTGATTTAAAACAACTAAATATATTATAAAAACTCCCAAGTCCATCCCAGCCTCTCGTCAATCTACTTCATGCCAAGATTATCTGCTCCCGTATAACACACCACTTAGACGATCATCGCACATACAACAAACACAAACAAACAAATAGGGGTAAGCTAACCATAAACAATGATATTCATAAAAGAAATTCATAAATAAAATTTGTCCAATAATACTCAACGTCGCATTCAAGTAACACGGAAACTTTATGATCACAATCCATCCTTGGTTTGAACTCACAAACCCCAAATCCAAACAATCATACTAAACCAAACATAACATCACATTCATCTAAAATCTTCATTAAATTCCACCAAGAACTTTCAAGCAAGGCAAAACACTCTCAACATGCAACACATGAGAATTACATATTGCCAACAAAATATACACCATCACATCAGGCATGGGAAATAAACCATAACATAAACCCATCAACTTATCAAATAATACAATGAACCCAACGAGTGACATTCATTCAACCATAGTATACAAACGATTTAGGATTTTAAAAATAAAGCTGCGACTTGTGTAAAACTCCAAAAATTATGTATTTATATTCAAATTAAAGATGATTGAATCAAGAATCAAATGCAACAATAACCAACTTAATTGAATAACTATAGAGAAAGTTATGCACCAAACAAGCAACAAAGGTCAATGTTGTCAACAACCAAACTACCAGGACCTTGCGATATAAACTGCTCTAACTACCAAGCTCCGATTCAAGATCCGACCGGTCAAAGTCAAGAACTATGTGTTAAGAATCCATTGTTAAAGTTTTAGCTCGATCCAACTGTTAACGAAGTAAAAATCGTCATTTTACGAAACGTGTGCAGTGTAGGAAAATGATAAACAAATGAACCAAGATTGATGGTGGTTTCAAAACGAGAATGAGAAAAAGAACCTGCACCATGAAGGGAAAACAACCATCATCCCATGCAACTTAAAGGCTTATAAAGGAAACCATGTGGGTCCCTTCATAAAGCCTCCTCATGTAGGGTTGTTATAAAGAATAAAAAGAAAGAACTTAAAAGAAAGGCAAAATGGAAGGAAGAGAAAACTAGCATGCATATGTTTACGTGAAAGAGAATAGAAAAGAAAGAAGGAGAAAAGCCTATCCATGAAAGAAACTGCTGCACCTTGAACTTGGGAAATAATTCCCCCTTCGGCCCCACTAATAAATATTAGATAGATGACTTTGTTCCACAAAGAGCCCCGGATACTGGTGCAATGAAAACAACCTCGTGACAATGGAAACATAAAATATGCATGCTGTAACAAGAACCCAATAACTAAACACTTGATATGAAGGAACGGTATCCAAAATAACACTGTGACAAGAACCCAGTCTTACGTGCTCATTATAAAGGAACCAAAACCAAATCTCTGTGTGTGACACCCGCACTCAATAATGGATTCTCAAGCATTTACATGAAAAGAGATTGGCCAAAAGAAGAAAAAGAAGATTAACCCATTAACCAATGAACCTCATGCATGCCAACCAAAACTACACCCACAACAAACCAAGCTTAGAAATAATTGAAAGTAACCCAACCTCATGCAACAACAAAACGCACTACTACTTACGTAAGGGTCTATACCCAAGACGTAAAGAAGAAAAACACATGGCTTGAGGCGCCATGGTAGTCAAGCAACGTGTGTGTGAATAGCAGCAAAGAATGCAAACGCTACACTACACTTCTTCCGCCCACCCTGCACCATCAAATTAAATCTGAAACCTATGCGGTCCCCACCCAAAATCTAAAGAATGGGTAGTAGCTTCACGTTACAGTTGGAAAGCTTCAAGCATTTAAACAAACGGAAATCAAGGCTGCAAATGTAAAGAGAAAAAAAAAATGGTTTTCAAGGACCTTAAAAGCTATCCCACATCCATTCCAAAACATTGCACACATAATTGTTTGAAAACCAGCAAGCATAAAAGGATACTCCCATCTAACAAAGTTTAATGAAAGTTTAGAAAAGAGAACCACCAAACAAGGCAAAAATATCAAGTTTTCATGCAGAGAAACAAGCCATCCACGAAAATTTAATAGACAAGGTTGGCTTCCCCTACACTACACATGAAAATTTAATAGACAAGGTTGGCTTCCCCTACACTACACATGCATACTTTTCAAGTTTCATTCATCAAGCAAACAAAATAAAGAGAAAAGAACAAGAAAAGAAAGCAAGGTTGGCTTCCTCTACCTTATTAGCAACCTCCAACCTAGATTCCCTTTCTGCCGTAGTCTCTTCCACGGTTCCTCTCTCGTCTACTCCTCTTCCCTTTTTCTCACATTTTAGAAATCCTAAAATTGTTATATCTCCTCCTCTAAAACATTACCTTTTAATCTATAACTAATTCATCTTAATCTTTTCCGGTAAAATCTTAAAAATAAAATCAAAAGCCGTTTTTATTTTCTTTAGAATAAGTGGCAACCAAGCAAATAAATAAAAAAATCATAAGCAAGAGTGAATATTGTTGTGACGGAAAAAGAAATAAAAGGAGAAAAAGAATGAAGATATAACCACTGCAGCATGTAGTTTACCTATGACACAAACTTCAGGAGAGAGAAAGCTAAAGAATTTTTTGTGGGCCCCACCAGAAAGAAGAAAAAGAAAAAGAAACACAATTTAGACATTTTAATGCTACCTAAAATAGAACCCTTGAGTCTTTGCACAAAGATACGCACACAGACAACCAAGCCAATTGCTTTCTCATAACATTTTGTGCATTAATACAATATAAACACATATGTGCAACATTATATATGTTGTTAAAATTTAAAATAAATAAAACAATAATTTACATCACTTAAATAATTACTTAAATAATTATTGTAAATACCACAATAACTTAAATCACTCAAATAATAATTATTTCATAATTCATAATTTAATAACCTAATTAAATTAAATCAACAATATTAATCAAGCCATTAATTTTTCCCATGTTTTTCCCTTTAATCTAATTTTTCCTGGGTCTTACAACATGTACATCATCAACTAGAGGGATTTCATCAACATTGATCGTTCTTCTAAATGGGTGGGTGACAACAATATTAAGATCACTCAGATTCTCTTCATTAGGATCAATCTTTTTTTTTAATGAAGAGTGACAAACCAATGTTCAGATGCAGGATCTTTAACATAGAAAACCTAAGATGCTTGTTGTGCCATGATAAATGGCTCATCTCGGTAACCCACTTTTCGAAAATCAACTAGACATTCCTGATTCATCCATTTTGACACCACTCTTATTGTCAACCCACTTACATTTGAAAAGTGGAATAGTAAACATGGTATAATCAACCTCTCATATCTCTTGTATTACAGCATAGTATGTCATTGATCCAAATACAGGATTTTGATCTTTAGATGTAGAAAATTGTAGCGACTTAGCTTCAAGACTGACTCCACTATTTTGTATTGTGCTTTTATCATCCAGAGACTTCGTATAAATGTGTTATTATTGATTTCATAACCTGTACAATAGATGACATCAAATTCCACCCATTCGCTAACCACATCAAAGTCTCAGAACATTGCGAAGCTTTCAAAATCTCAGATTTAAACCAAGGCATGAATGTTCTATTATGCTCCATCAAATGCCATTTTTGTGATTGTCTTAGATTATTCTCTTTCACAATGACTTTGTGTGCAGATAAGTAAGGCATTACCTCATCTGCGTTGTTCAATATGTATAGGTGTGCTTGCATCAACTCTTTGAGATCTTTGCGATCTTTGCTAACCACACTCAGACCTCGGATGTTGTTACTTATAGAACACTTGTTCAACCATGATCTCTGAGGAACTCCTATCGGTTTTGCTTTTGCCATGTAATTTGAACAAAACTCGACACTTTCTTCAGCAATATACCTTTCGATCATTGAAGCTTCTGGACGATATTGATTTTTCACATATCCTTTCAAAATATTCATGTAACGTTCAATGGGATACATCCATCTTAAGTATACTGGTCCATAAAACTTGATTTCTCTCACTAGATGAACAAGTAAATGTACCATGATGTCAAAAAATGATTGAGGGAAAACATCTTTAGCTGACACAAGATGATAACAATCTCGGCTTGAAGTTCATCTAACTTTAAAGGATCAATGACTTTGCTACAAATTGAAGAGAAGAATGCACACAAACGCGTTATAGTTTGTCTAACATTTTTGGGTAAAATTCCACGAATAGCTAAAGGTAACAATTGTTACATTAAGATGTGGCAATCATGAGACTTTAGGTCAACAAGCTTCAAGTCTTGCATGGACACTAAACTCTGAATATTTGAAGAGTATCCTTGAGGTACCTTGACACTCTTTAAACATAAGCAAAAAATTATCTTCTCTTGTTTGGACATAGTGTAACATGTAGGGGGCAAATAAGTACGCCAACCAACCTCCCTTGGTGCCAAGTCTTCTCGGATCTTCATTTCAACCAAATCCAAACGAGCATTTACTCCATCTTTTGTCTTTCCCTGAATGTTAAGTAGTGTACCAATCAAGCTATCACACACATTCTTCTCTACATGCATGACATCTATGCAATGCTTAACTTGTAACTTCGACCAATATGGAAGATCAAATAATATTGATTTTTCTTCCAAGGGCTCGATGCAGATGACTTCTTGGACGTTTTACAAATACATGATGTACTTTATTAACTTTTTCATGAATTTGAATGTTAGTTAATGGAGTTGGTGCTTTGTCATTCTCTTGATGTCCATTGAATGCTTTCTTTAACCTTTGATAAGGATGATTAGCTTGTAAAAACCTTCGATGGCGATGATACACAGTCTTCCTTCCGTTTTTCAACTGATGAGATGCAGTGTTTTCTTGACATATAGGAAATGCTTTATGACCCTTGACACTGTACCCCGACAGATTACCATAAGTTGGAAAGTCATTAATGGTGCAAAATAACATTGCATGCATCATGGAAGTTTCAGAAGCAACATCATCAAATACTTTAACACCATCAACCCACAATAACTTCAAGTCTACAACTAAAGGATTGAGATATACATCTATGTCATTTCTAGGCTGCTTTGGACCAGATATCAATAGACAACATCATGTATTTTCTCTTCATGCAGAGTCCAGGAGATAAGTTGTAAATCAATAATATAACGGGCCAACAACTATGGTTTGTACTTAAATTACCAAATGGATTCATTCCATTGGTAGCTAAGCCAAAATGAATATTTCTACATTCTTCATTGAACATGGGAAATTCTTGATCAATATTTTTCCATTGCATTGAATCAGCTGGATGACAAAGGAGTCCGTCACATCTTCTCTCAATTGCATGTCATCTATAATTTTTAGCGTCTTTAGGATTTGCAAATAAACGCTTAAGTCTGGGCACGATTGGAAGGTACCAGACTACTTTCAAAGCAGATCCTTCCTTCTCTATTTGACCACTAACTTCACTATTTCTTTTCTGCATGTATCGTGATGACCCACACTTTGGACATTTTTTCAAATCTTCAAATTCCTTTCTGTATAATATGCAATCATTAGGACATGAGTGTATCCTTTTATACTCCATACCCATCGAAAAAAGAGTTTTCTTGGCGTCATAGTTTCAAGTGGGTAGAGTATTTCCCCCGGAAAGCATTTCATTCAAGAGCATGAGCAATTCTGTTAAACTTTTATCTGTCCAACCATTGGTCGCTTTCAAATTCATAAATCTTAAAATCGTTGTTAATCGCGTGAACTTAGTTGAACCGGCATACAACGAAGTTTCCGCATCAGCAAACATCGTCTCATATACATGCGCTTGTGCAAAAGCTTCTACGCCAACATCCTTTATCATGTCCTCTATATTATCTTCTTCTACTCGCTCTTCACATCGCTCTTGCCGTCGCTTTTTCATGGTGGAATGGACAACATGTTCAGTTTGAGAAATAGTTGGAAAGTCTATTAATTCGTCGTGCCATGTCCATATTGTATAACTTCTAAGGAAACCATCACAAATAAGATGTTCCCTAACTTGAGTTGCATTCAATTTTCTCTCATTCAAATAGTTGACACAAGGACATCTGAACTTCACCTCATCATCACTTCTCCCCTCACAACGTTGCGCAAATTTTATAAATTCTTCTACTTCATTATCATACTCAGCGTTGATACGTGGTAAATTAATCCAATCTCAATCCATATTGAAATTGCGTGAACAATTTCAGTAATCTTTGAATCAATGTTCATCTCGTAATCAAGGTGTAACCCTATCCCATTTAAGAAGAACCACTTTCTTTATTTTATTGGTACATATTACTTTTAAAATACATATCTTAAATTTCACAAAATTTTGCCAGCATTTCGTATTAGCCGTCAAGATACACGAAATGAAAATGATTATAAACCACAATAAAATATGCACCTGAAGATCAATACAAAACACAATTGACAAATATTCATGACTTTTAAGATATGTATTTTAAAATATATATGCACTAATAAACTACTAGAAAGTGATTAATCTTCTTAAACTGTCCAATCGGACAATTCAAGATTCAATACATTTAAATTATTAGTATTGTATCCCCTTATATCTAATTTTAGAAAAATATGTAGTTTCTTCAAAATGAAAACTGGGGGCAATACATAATTTTCGTATTGAATCTCAAACGGGAAACTAAGGCTAACTCATAGTATATACAAAAAATCCAAACAATTTGAATTCCAATGAAAATCAATACTTGCAATAATCGAAACTAAAAATTAATATATACAAAATGGAAAACGAAACAAAAACGAGTTGGAAACTTACCTTGGAGGAACAGCGGTATGACAGTTGTCGGAAAAATCGAGAAGGAGGTGCACGAAATGGCCGTGCACAAAATAGCTATGCACGAAATGGAGGTGCAGCACCAGCGGAGGCGACGCCGCGATGGTGGCTGGAGGAGCGTGGTGGCAGCGACGGAGGAGGGTGGTGGCAACGACAGTGGCAAGGAGAGTGACGAGAGAGTTCGCGAAGGTGACAGGAGGTGCAACATAGAGGGGGTTTGATAGAGGTCGTACCCCACCAAATTAAAACATATTAAATGCAGTACATGAAAGTGAACCAAGTCGTCTCCCAACGACCAATATTTTCATTCAAAGCGAATTTTCCAGATGAACACAACAATAAAACACAGGGGGGGGGTTGGCAGACAGATTCAGAATGCTAATCAATAGATTAATTTAAATGCTACAGTGACTAAAACCGTATTGACATCCCTGATTCAAACGCAATTTCACTTATCATAGGCCACCAAATTAACACCAACCCTGCCTTGTCTCAATCCACTAGATAATAATTCACTAAGCGAAAATTACAATCTAGCTTCATTATGCAATTAAGCAATGCACACATCCTTAAATTCGTGACAACCAAGCTACATACATTAAGCATGAACGTATCTTAAACAAAACACATGCAATTACTCTATAAATTAAGCATTTACAGATTCACCACATGCATTCCACGAATTCAGAACAAAAACATGGCAGATTTCACAAAACAAGCACAACCTCAAAGCTTCATTGCATTTTTCATCAAGGAGTCAATACACGAATTTAGCTAGACATGGAAATGAGTAATTAAACACTTCAAAACTGAAATCACAAAAATCAGAACCAAGAACCCTAACTTATCAAATCTGAAAACACAATTTAAGAGCAAAAATAGAGATTTCAAAGCTTAAATGGAATGCAAAACGGTGTTGTCATATATAAATGCGAAAACCCCATGAATGGGTATTGTTCCAAGTCAATAAAACCCACAAAACGAACTGCCCAAGACATAAAACGAATTCAAAACGTAAAGCCCTCAATGGGTGCTGTCAAATATGCATAATATTGATAAAAATGAGCCAAAAACGTGAAAAACCGCAAGGGGGACGTCCATGGAAGCTTGGAGAACGAAAATGGAGGTTTTGAAGAGAGGTTGAAGATGATGGAGCGGCTGCACACCTCATGCAAACCTAATTCGCGTGGTCATATCACCCTTGCCACTCATAATTACAAAACTGCCACTACGCCACTCAGATTTACAAAAATGCCACTCTGGGCCTCAAATGTTGACCCATTGACTTTGCTGACGTGGAAATGACATGGAAATGATGTGGCAATGATGTGGAAAGTCTCTTCAACTAAATATTAAAGTCCAAGCTCCAAAATTGCTTCACCCAAATACCTAAAAAATAATTAAAAACAAAAATTAGGCCAAATAATGTGAAATTAGTCCAAATTCGGAACAGTGGCCCAATAAAGTCCCAACAGATGAAAAACACTCTAATGATGAACAATTAAGCACTAATCAACTGTCTAATGGGTGCACAAAGGCTAGTGGAATAGAAGAAAATAATGACTCATCAAAATCGACCACACTTACCCTTTTGCACTCCTGGGCAAAATTAAAGAGTAAAGCAAAGCAAGGACATCACAAACATAACAAGAGAGACAAAAAGACACAAGACAAACAAACACATGACAAACGGAAACACATCTAACACAGAAGGATTCAAAGCTGCAAGGTATCCATGAACATCATCCAAGCAATTCAAAACATGTCAAGTACTCAGTTCAACTTAAGGAGAATTGAAAGCAACATAACCTCACGAAATATGCACTGTATCACTCAAATCTCTAGGCTACTGTTTACTCTCAAAGCACCCCTGAAAAACAAACATCAAACAGACTTGGCAAGCCTCTAGAACGAACAACCAAACCAGAAACACATGCAGGTCAAGATCAGAAGGACTTTTCAAGGTTGTAATGGGGCTGAGGACAAGGTGTGGAACATATGGATAAGTAGCTAAGCAACCAAGGAAATAGAGGAGCAATGGGGAATAAGTCTCAATCAATCATGAAAGTAATCCCAAACACCAACACTTCCAACTTCGGTTCTCACACAATGCTCAAATCCAAACTCCTTTTTATTTCTTTTCTTTATTCTCTTTTCTTTTCTTTTTGTTTTCTCTCTTTTTTTCTTTTTTTTTCTTTTTCTATACAAAGAACATGCAGAGAAACAACAATTTGGAAATCCCACTTTGGTGTACAAATGAGCAATTCCAAGAACCAACAACAAGTGCGCGCACAACCACACTTGTTGTGCGCGACCACACTTAATTGAGCACCCATTCCCAAAACAATTCCAAAGCTCCAAAATTTCCTAAGGTAGGAATAATCATGGTTTTTCAGGCTAAGGGCTTGTAATGTAATGAGCTGTAAAACAATGAAAGGGTATGCAGGCTCAAGGTAGGCTCATCTGGTTGTAGGCTCACAGAACAAAATTGCCTAAATCATATCCCAACATGCATGTGAATCAGAAAGGCATTCAGAAAGAGTCAAGCCAAGGCCACTGTGCAAGCATTCAAGAGGCATATATCACACAATCAAAGAACAGAGAGTGGCTCAAATTCTTACAGAGGGTAAACTAATTCCAAAAGCAAGTTGACATGCAAAGACAAAGCAAGGATATCAGTTCACAGAATAACCAACAACTCATCCTCCAAAAGTGAAGTGAGTGTTCCAAACAGAAAGCAAAAACATAACACTAACTAACACAAATTAACAAAAAGGAATCAAACAAACGGAAACAACAACAGACAGACAGACCTGGACAAGTGCAATAAAAGTAAAGAAGAAGGGGAAAGAAAACTCCTTGAATCATGGTGAAACAGCAGTGGGGTCAAGCAGGGAAGTTTCCTCCACAACAGTATCCACCAAGGCAGGATTGCTGAGGAATGGCTTAAGACGATGCCCATTCACTTTGAAGCTCTTATCTGTGGACTGGCTTTTGATTTCAACTGTACCATAAGGATAAACATTAGTGACAACAAAAGGACCAATCCACTTTGATCTCAACTTACCCCCCATGAGTCCAAGTCTGGAGTTATACAGTAAAACTTGCTGACCAACAACAAATTCCTTTCTAGCAATGGAGCTATCATGGAATCTCTTGGTCTTTTCCTTGTAGAACATAGAGTTCTGATATGCCTCCAAACGGATCTCATCCAACTCGTTCAACTGCAGCTTCCTTTCCTCCCCAGCTTGATCAAGAGAGAAGTTGCATGACTTGACAGCCCAGTAGGCTCGATGCTCTATCTCCACTGGAAGGTGGCATGGCTTACCAAAGACAACCCGATAAGGAGACATCCCTATAGGTGCCTTGTAAGCAGTCCTGTGAGCCCATAGAGCGTCCTCAAGTCTATTGCTCCAATCCTTCCTGTTGGGCTGCACAATCTTCTCCAAGATCCTCTTGATTTATCTGTTTGAGATCTCAGCTTGCCCATTAGTTTGGGGGTGATATGGTGTAGAAAGTTTGTGCACAACCCCATACTTTTGAAGCAAAACCCCCAAGGATCTGTTGCAAAAATGGGTGCCTTGGTCACTAACAATAGCTCGAGGAACTCCAAACCTGCAAAATATGTGAGACCTAACGAAGTCCACAAGAACTCGAGCATCATTAGTTCTAGTGGCTTTGGCTTCCACCCATTTTGAAACATAATCAACAGCAAGTAAGATGTAAGTGAAACCAAAAGAGACAGGGAAAGGGCCCATGAAATTTATACCCCAGACATCAAACACCTCACAAAATAGCATGGGTTGTTGAGGCATCTGTTGTCTCCAAGAAATGGCTCCTCCTGCTCGTTGGCATTCCTCACATGTGCTACAAATCCTCCACGCATCTTTGAAGATGGTGGGCCAATAAAATCCGCAATCTAGCACCTTACGAGCTGTCCTTTGTGTGCCAAGGTAACCACCAGGTGCAGATGAATGACAAAATTTGAGGACCGAGTCAATCTCATGGTCCGAAATGCATCTCCTGGTAACCTGATCACTGCACATTTTCCACAGATAGGGGTCATCCCAAATGTAATACCTAGCATCGCTCTTGAGTTTATCACATTGAGCTCTGGATGCTAGGGGAGGAAAAACAGAAGCAGCAAGATAATTAACAATGTTAGCAAACCAAGGTGAGGAAGAAGTAGAGAGTGTCAACAAACTTTCATCGGGAAAGTCATCCCGGATCGGTGAAGCGTCATCAGTAGACCTCTCAATCCTGCTTAGGTGGTCTGCAACCAGGTTTTGTGCTCCGCCCCTATCACGGATCTCCAAATCAAATTCTTGGAGCCAGAGCATCCATCTTATCAGCCGAGGTTTTGATTCTGCCTTCTTCAACAAGTACTTAAGAGCTGCATGGTCAGTAAACACAACAACAGGAGAACCAAGCAGATAAGATCGAAACTTTTCAAGTGCAAAAACTACCGCAAGGAGCTCTTTTTCTGTTGTGGTGTAATTTGATTGGGCAACATCTAATGTCCTGGAGGCATAGTAGATTACCCTCGGCTGCTTATCAATCTTTTGAGCTAGAACAGCCCCTAATGCATAGTTGGATGCATCACACATAAGCTCAAATGGGGCTGTCCAGTCAGGCGCCTGAATGATTGGAGTTGTGGTCAAGGCCTTCTTGAGGCAATCAAAAGCCTCTTTGCATCCTTCATCAAAGATGAAGTCAACATCCTTTTGCAATAGGTTGGACAGTGGGAGGGCCTTCTTACTGAAGTCTTGAATGAAGCGCCTGTAAAACCCTGCATGGCAAAGAAAAGAACGAACCTCTCGCACAGAAGAGGGGTAAGGCAATTGTGAAATAATTGAGATCTTGGCAGGGTCAACTTCAATGCCCTTTTTTGAAATTATGTGCCCCAATACTATGCCTTGTTCTACCATGAAATGACATTTCTCAAAATTGAGAACAAGGTTAGATTGGATGCACCTGTTTAAAACTCTGTCCAAACTATCCAAACATGCATCAAATGAGGACCCATATACAGTAAAGTCGTCCATAAACACCTCTATGCATTTTTCAAGAAAATCGCTAAAAATGCTAAGCATGCACCGCTGGAATGTGCCAGGGGCATTGCATAGGCCAAACGGCATCCTCCTATAGGCAAAAGTGCCAAAGGGGCAGGTGAATGTGGTTTTCTCTTGGTCCTCAGGTGCAATGTGAATTTGAAAATAACAAGAAAACCCATCAAGAAAGCAATAGTGGGACTTACCTGCCAAGCGCTCAAGCATCTGATCAATAAAAGGCAGGGGGAAATGGTCTTTTCTGGTTTCTTGGTTTAGCCTTCTGTAGTCAATGCAAACCCTTCAACTGTTTTGCACTCTTGTTGGAATTAGCTCCTCTTTTTCGTTCTTGACTATAGTGAGGCCAGTCTTCTTTGGAACAACATGGATGGGGCTAACCCACTGACTGTCAGAAATGGGGTAGATGATCCCAGCTTGTAGAAGCTTGGTCACCTCCTTCTTTACAACATCCGAGATGACAGGGTTGAGTCGCCTCTGTGGCTGTCTCACTGGCTTTGCTCCATCTTCCAACAATATCCTATGCATGCATGTTGATGGGCTAATACCAGGGATGTCAGCCAATGTCCATCCAATTGCCTTCTTATGCTTCTTAAGAACTTGCAACAACCTTTGCTCTTGTTCAGCAGTGAGGGAGGTGGAAATGATGACAGGCAGTTTGTCCTCCTCCTCTACGTAGACATACTTGAGGTTGTCTGGCAGTGGTTTTAACTCTGGAGTACTGGATGCTGGCTGAATATCAGGAACCAGAAGGGAGGGAGAAATGGGTTCCACAGCTTGTACCTGAGCATAACAATAAGATGCATATGTACTTCCTGCAACATGGTTAGTGCAACCTGATTGTATAACATCAAAGTGAATAGGTACAACATCCAGAGAGTCAAACTCTGTACATTCAACATTATCGACATCATATTGAGCATCATCAGAATCAGAATCAGAATTAGAATCAGAATTAGAATCAAGAACATCAATGCATGCAAATTCAGATAACTCAGACACGGATGAATGTTTTAATGTATGCAAAGAGTGGAAATCAGAAATCAATCCATCAACAACATCATCAATAATATCCACGTGAAAAACAGAATGATCCTCAGAAGGATGTTTCATGGCATCCAGAATGTTGAATCGCACAACAATATCATCAAACTCCATGGACAAAGTACCTGCATGGACATCAATTTTGGTTCGTGCAGTTTTCAAAAATGGTCTGCCTAAAATGATTGGTGCAGAACCATGTGAAAATCCCTCTTCCATGTCAAGAATGTAAAAATCAGCTGGGAAAATCAATTCACCGACACGAACCAAAACATCATCAACCAAACCTGCGGGGTGGGCAACACTTCTATTTGCCAACTGAATCACCACACCCGTAGGTTGCAGGGGTCCAAGAGAAAGAGATTTAAAAATAGACAGAGGCATTACATTTATTGAAGCACCAAGATCAAGCATTGCATTTTCAAATTTATTGTTACCTATGATGCAAGGTACACAAAATGTACCTGGGTCCTTGCACTTCTCAGGAATCTGAGGAACAGATTTACCTATCAATGCTGACACGTTTCTGCCCATGCTGATCTTTTCGTTTCCCTTCAGCCTCCTTTTGTGCGTGCATAGCTCCTTCAAGAACTTTGCATATCTGGGAATCTGTTTAATGGCATCCAACAGAGGTATGTTGACCTCCACCTTCCTGAAAGTTTCCAAGATCTCCCTGTCAACCTCTTCCATCTTTTTGCTTGGAATGGCGCTTGGAGGGAAAGGAAGACGTATGGAAGGTGCAGCAGTAGAGGTGGAAGGTGTAGAAGTCGATGTGGAAGGACCAGTTGCATGAGCATCACGCTTTCTCTGAAATGTGGCAGGGTCGGCTTCCTTTGGAGGTGTAGGCTCGGAAGTGGGAACTTCAATGTTCTTCCCAGATCTCAAAGTAATGGCACTCACATTCCTAGGATTTTCCACCGTCTGTGATGGAAGCTTGTCAGAATTCTGAGCCTGTGCCTGGTTTAGCTGAGTGGCCATTTGCCCCATTTGATTTGTCAAACTCTGGATTGAGGCTCTAGTCTCCTGCTGAAATTGTATATTTTGAAGGGTCATCATCCTGACTAACTCCTCCAATGAAGTAGAAGAAGAAGGTGCAGGTGCTGCAGCAGGAGCTGGTGTGGGTACAGGTGGAACAGGAGCAGCTTGTGGTGCAGGTGCAACTCTTTGTTGTGAAGGTGGTTGCACATTTTGAAATTGTTGGGGCTGCTGGTTACCCTGGTTTCCCCATCTCAAATTAGGGTGATTCCTCCATCCTGGATTATATCTGTTGGTTGACAAATCATGGTGGTTTTGTTGTTACTGTTGGGGCCTATTGTTGTTGAAAATATTTGCTGCATAGGCCTGAGGGGTATCCACTGGTGTAGAAGAAGAAGGCTGTTGTTGCAATGCTGGGCAAGAGTTTGTAAAATGATCAACAGATGTACAAAGGCCACAAACTCTTGCAGCTGGAGCTCTCTGATTGGAAGCAAGTTGATTGACCAGTGTAGTAAGAGCATCAATCTTACTTTCCAACTTCTTTGTGTACTCGGCTGCTCCTACATCATGAACACCTCTAACAACTATGGCATCACTCCTTGTGCCAAATTGTTGAGAATTTGAAGCCATGTTCTCTATCAGTTGTCTGGCTGCAGCTGGGGTTATGTTACCAAGGGCACCACCACTTGCGGCACCAATCATATTTCGATCCATGTGGTGCAAGCCTTCATAAAAATACTGCAGGAGGAGATGTTCAGAAATCTGATGGTGTGGACAGCTTGAACAGAGATTCTTGAACCTCTCCCAGTACTCATAAAGGGTCTCCCCAGATTGCTGCTTGATGCCAGAAAAAAAATTTTCCTATCAAGTTCAACGTCTTAGAAGTGGGGGAAAAAAATTTCAAGTCAAAACAAGCTCCGTAGCTACCAAAACAAAAATCCAGAAGTTAAATGCCAAATTCGGACACTATTCAAACACTATTCACTACTACAAATGACACTATTCATGCGCGCCGCGACACTATTCACTACACTACACAGAAACACACAGGAATGGAAACAGGCACTGAACTTAACACAACATTAACATCACAATGAACATATACCAACTCAACCACACTTGAACTACACACACACCAAAACACAGAACACAAACACACTAAAAAGTTTACTTTGAACGAAACGATTGGTCCCCGGCAACGGCGCCAAATTTGATAGAGGCCGTACCCCACCAAATTAAAACATATTAAATGCAGTACATGAAAGTGAACCAAGTCGTCTCCCAACGACCAATATTTTCATTCAAAGCGAATTTTCCAGATGAACACAACAATAAAACACAGGGGGGGGTTGGCAGACAGATTCAGAATGCTAATCAATAGATTAATTTAAATGCTACAGTGACTAAAACCGTATTGACATCCCTGATTCAAACGCAATTTCACTTATCATAGGCCACCAAATTAACACCAACCCTGCCTTGTCTCAATCCACTAGATAATAATTCACTAAGCGAAAATTACAATCTAGCTCCATTATGCAATTAAGCAATGCACACATCCTTAAATTCATGACAGCCAAGCTACATACATTAAGCATGAATGTATCTTAAACAAAACACATGCAATTACTCTGTAAATTAAGCATTTACAGATTCACCACATGCATTCCACGAATTCAGAACAAAAACATGGCAGATTTCACAAAACAAGCACAACCTCAAAGCTTCATTGCATTTTTCATCAAGGAGTCAGTACGCGAATTTAGCTAGACATGGAAATGAGTAATTAAACACTTCAAAACTGAAATCACAAAAATCAGAACCAAGAACCCTAACTTATCAAATCTGAAAACGCAATTTAAGAGCAAAAATAGAGATTTCAAAGCTTAAATGGAATGCAAAACGGTATTGTCATATATAAATGCGAAAACCCCATGAATGGGTATTGTTCCAAGTCAATAAAACCCACAAAATGAACTGCCCAAGCAAGAAAACGAATTCAAAACGTAAAACCCTCAATGGGTGCTGTCAAATATGCATAAAAACGGTAAAAATGAGCTAAAAACGTGAAAAACCGCAAGGTGGGCGTCCATCGAAGCTTGGAGAACGAAAATGGAGGTTTTGAAGAGAGGTTGAAGATGATGGAGCGGCTGCACACCTCATGCAAACCTAATTCGCGTGGTCATATCACCCTTGCCACTCATAATTACAAAACTGCCACTACGCCACTCAGATTTACAAAAATGCCACTCTGGGCCTCAAATGTTGACCCATTGACTTTGTTGACGTGGAAATGACATGGAAATGATGTGGCAATGATGTGGAAAGTCTCTTCAACTAAATATTAAAGTCCAAGCTCCAAAATTGCTTCACCCAAATACCTAAAAAATAATTAAAAACAAAAATTAGGCCAAATAATGTGAAATTAGTCCAAATTCGGAACAGTGGCCCAATAAAGCCCAACAGATGAAAAACACTCTAATGATGAACAATTAAGCACTAATCAACTGTCTAATGGGTGCACAAAGGCTAGTGGAATAGAAGAAAATAATGACTCATCACTAGACATCAACTTGGTCTTAAAACCACAAAATTTCTCCGAAATTTCTCAACCACCGATTACAAACATTTTTGTTTAAGCTTCGCCACATTTGGAATATCAAATGTTAGCTATAATATAGAAAATGTCATCAACAATAATTAACATATTATCAGCAAAATCAAAGTATTACGTTAATAACATTAATATTAGTTACCAATAAATCCTGCCATATCATTTCCCGATCAACTTCAGTGACAAGATCAAAAGATAAAGTAAGGATTGATATTCTCTCTCGTGCCAACATTCCTAAATAGCTTTTGAAGACATCCGCATAATGACCACTAAGCATTCCAGTGTCAACGTTAATATCAACAGGTGTTTTCTAACCATTAGCTCTTTTAATCAAGAGCTATCTCAACCTAGTGGCTCCTTTGGTGGGTCTCTTAGCAGGTGCTTCATCCTCTGATGAACTATGATGTTCATCCATATATCTGTGAAATGAAAACATCACAAAACATTAATAAGCAATATATAAAATCATATATAAAACATTATTTAAGAAAACAACTAAATTTTAACAAGAACACGAAATTCATACATAAAGTTATTGATTGGTCATATGTATATTCCTTCATCGTGACATTCTCGAATTGCATGTGTAACACCCCAATTTTGGGATGTCACGGAATATTAGAAAATTTTTACGTTTAGCGGAAAAGGAATTAACATTGAAAATGTAGTTAATAAAAACTTTTAATTTAATTTAAATTACATAGTTCAAAACGTCACTTTGTCAAAAACTTCCAATAACATTTGGAATAAAAGAAAATTATATAATTTATAGTATTTGATTTAAAACAACTAAATATATTATAAAAACTCCCAAGTCCATCCCAGCCTCTCGTCAATCTACTTCATGCCAAGATTATCTGCTCCCGTATAACACACCACTTAGACGATCATCGCACATACAACAAACACAAACAAACAAATAGGGGTAAGCTAACCATAAACAATGATATTCATAAAAGAAATTCATAAATAAAATTTGTCCAATAATACTCAACGTCGCATTCAAGTAACACAGAAACTTTATGATCACAATCCATCCTTGGTTTGAACTCACAAACCCCAAATCCAAACAATCATACTAAACCAAACATAACATCACATTCATCTAAAATCTTCATTAAATTCCACCAAGAACTTTCAAGCAAGGCAAAACACTCTCAACATGCAACACATGAGAATTACATATTGCCAACAAAATATACACCATCACATCAGGCATGGGAAATAAACCATAACATAAACCCATCAACTTATCAAATAATACAATGAACCCAACGAGTGACATTCATTCAACCATAGTATACAAACGATTTAGGATTTTAAAAATAAAGCTGCGACTTGTGTAAAACTCCAAAAATTATGTATTTATATTCAAATTAAAGATGATTGAATCAAGAATCAAATGCAACAATAACCAACTTAATTGAATAACTATAGAGAAAGTTATGCACCAAACAAGCAACAAAGGTCAATGTTGTCAACAACCAAACTACCAGGACCTTGCGATATAAACTGCTCTAACTACCAAGCTCCGATTCAAGATCCGACCGGTCAAAGTCAAGAACTATGTGTTAAGAATCCATTGTTAAAGTTTTAGCTCGATCCAACTGTTAACGAAGTAAAAATCGTCATTTTACGAAACGTGTGCAGTGTAGGAAAATGATAAACAAATGAACCAAGATTGATGGTGGTTTCAAAACGAGAATGAGAAAAAGAACCTGCACCATGAAGGGAAAACAACCATCATCCCATGCAACTTAAAGGCTTATAAAGGAAACCATGTGGGTCCCTTCATAAAGCCTCCTCATGTAGGGTTGTTATAAAGAATAAAAAGAAAGAACTTAAAAGAAAGGCAAAATGGAAGGAAGAGAAAACTAGCATGCATATGTTTACGTGAAAGAGAATAGAAAAGAAAGAAGGAGAAAAGCCTATCCATGAAAGAAACTGCTGCACCTTGAACTTGGGAAATAATTCCCCCTTCGGCCCCACTAATAAATATTAGATAGATGACTTTGTTCCACAAAGAGCCCCGGATACTGGTGCAATGAAAACAACCTCGTGACAATGGAAACATAAAATATGCATGCTGTAACAAGAACCCAATAACTAAACACTTGATATGAAGGAACGGTATCCAAAATAACACTGTGACAAGAACCCAGTCTTACGTGCTCATTATAAAGGAACCAAAACCAAATCTCTGTGTGTGACACCCGCACTCAATAATGGATTCTCAAGCATTTACATGAAAAGAGATTGGCCAAAAGAAGAAAAAGAAGATTAACCCATTAACCAATGAACCTCATGCATGCCAACCAAAACTACACCCACAACAAACCAAGCTTAGAAATAATTGAAAGTAACCCAACCTCATGCAACAACAAAACGCACTACTACTTACGTAAGGGTCTATACCCAAGACGTAAAGAAGAAAAACACATGGCTTGAGGCGCCATGGTAGTCAAGCAACGTGTGTGTGAATAGCAGCAAAGAATGCAAACGCTACACTACACTTCTTCCGCCCACCCTGCACCATCAAATTAAATCTGAAACCTATGCGGTCCCCACCCAAAATCTAAAGAATGGGTAGTAGCTTCACGTTACAGTTGGAAAGCTTCAAGCATTTAAACAAACGGAAATCAAGGCTGCAAATGTAAAGAGAAAAAAAAAATGGTTTTCAAGGACCTTAAAAGCTATCCCACATCCATTCCAAAACATTGCACACATAATTGTTTGAAAACCAGCAAGCATAAAAGGATACTCCCATCTAACAAAGTTTAATGAAAGTTTAGAAAAGAGAACCACCAAACAAGGCAAAAATATCAAGTTTTCATGCAGAGAAACAAGCCATCCACGAAAATTTAATAGACAAGGTTGGCTTCCCCTACACTACACATGAAAATTTAATAGACAAGGTTGGCTTCCCCTACACTACACATGCATACTTTTCAAGTTTCATTCATCAAGCAAACAAAATAAAGAGAAAAGAACAAGAAAAGAAAGCAAGGTTGGCTTCCTCTACCTTATTAGCAACCTCCAACCTAGATTCCCTTTCTGCCGTAGTCTCTTCCACGGTTCCTCTCTCGTCTACTCCTCTTCCCTTTTTCTCACATTTTAGAAATCCTAAAATTGTTATATCTCCTCCTCTAAAACATTACCTTTTAATCTATAACTAATTCATCTTAATCTTTTCCGGTAAAATCTTAAAAATAAAATCAAAAGCCGTTTTTATTTTCTTTAGAATAAGTGGCAACCAAGCAAATAAATAAAAAAATCATAAGCAAGAGTGAATATTGTTGTGACGGAAAAAGAAATAAAAGGAGAAAAAGAATGAAGATATAACCACTGCAGCATGTAGTTTACCTATGACACAAACTTCAGGAGAGAGAAAGCTAAAGAATTTTTTGTGGGCCCCACCAGAAAGAAGAAAAAGAAAAAGAAACACAATTTAGACATTTTAATGCTACCTAAAATAGAACCCTTGAGTCTTTGCACAAAGATACGCACACAGACAACCAAGCCAATTGCTTTCTCATAACATTTTGTGCATTAATACAATATAAACACATATGTGCAACATTATATATGTTGTTAAAATTTAAAATAAATAAAACAATAATTTACATCACTTAAATAATTACTTAAATAATTATTGTAAATACCACAATAACTTAAATCACTCAAATAATAATTATTTCATAATTCATAATTTAATAACCTAATTAAATTAAATCAACAATATTAATCAAGCCATTAATTTTTCCCATGTTTTTCCCTTTAATCTAATTTTTCCTGGGTCTTACAACATGTACATCATCAACTAGAGGGATTTCATCAACATTGATCGTTCTTCTAAATGGGTGGGTGACAACAATATTAAGATCACTCAGATTCTCTTCATTAGGATCAATCTTTTTTTTTAATGAAGAGTGACAAACCAATGTTCAGATGCAGGATCTTTAACATAGAAAACCTAAGATGCTTGTTGTGCCATGATAAATGGCTCATCTCGGTAACCCACTTTTCGAAAATCAACTAGACATTCCTGATTCATCCATTTTGACACCACTCTTATTGTCAACCCACTTACATTTGAAAAGTGGAATAGTAAACATGGTATAATCAACCTCTCATATCTCTTGTATTACAGCATAGTATGTCATTGATCCAAATACAGGATTTTGATCTTTAGATGTAGAAAATTGTAGCGACTTAGCTTCAAGACTGACTCCACTATTTTGTATTGTGCTTTTATCATCCAGAGACTTCGTATAAATGTGTTATTATTGATTTCATAACCTGTACAATAGATGACATCAAATTCCACCCATTCGCTAACCACATCAAAGTCTCAGAACATTGCGAAGCTTTCAAAATCTCAGATTTAAACCAAGGCATGAATGTTCTATTATGCTCCATCAAATGCCATTTTTGTGATTGTCTTAGATTATTCTCTTTCACAATGACTTTGTGTGCAGATAAGTAAGGCATTACCTCATCTGCGTTGTTCAATATGTATAGGTGTGCTTGCATCAACTCTTTGAGATCTTTGCGATCTTTGCTAACCACACTCAGACCTCGGATGTTGTTACTTATAGAACACTTGTTCAACCATGATCTCTGAGGAACTCCTATCGGTTTTGCTTTTGCCATGTAATTTGAACAAAACTCGACACTTTCTTCAGCAATATACCTTTCGATCATTGAAGCTTCTGGACGATATTGATTTTTCACATATCCTTTCAAAATATTCATGTAACGTTCAATGGGATACATCCATCTTAAGTATACTGGTCCATAAAACTTGATTTCTCTCACTAGATGAACAAGTAAATGTACCATGATGTCAAAAAATGATTGAGGGAAAACATCTTTAGCTGACACAAGATGATAACAATCTCGGCTTGAAGTTCATCTAACTTTAAAGGATCAATGACTTTGCTACAAATTGAAGAGAAGAATGCACACAAACGCGTTATAGTTTGTCTAACATTTTTGGGTAAAATTCCACGAATAGCTAAAGGTAACAATTGTTACATTAAGATGTGGCAATCATGAGACTTTAGGTCAACAAGCTTCAAGTCTTGCATGGACACTAAACTCTGAATATTTGAAGAGTATCCTTGAGGTACCTTGACACTCTTTAAACATAAGCAAAAAATTATCTTCTCTTGTTTGGACATAGTGTAACATGTAGGGGGCAAATAAGTACGCCAACCAACCTCCCTTGGTGCCAAGTCTTCTCGGATCTTCATTTCAACCAAATCCAAACGAGCATTTACTCCATCTTTTGTCTTTCCCTGAATGTTAAGTAGTGTACCAATCAAGCTATCACACACATTCTTCTCTACATGCATGACATCTATGCAATGCTTAACTTGTAACTTCGACCAATATGGAAGATCAAATAATATTGATTTTTCTTCCAAGGGCTCGATGCAGATGACTTCTTGGACGTTTTACAAATACATGATGTACTTTATTAACTTTTTCATGAATTTGAATGTTAGTTAATGGAGTTGGTGCTTTGTCATTCTCTTGATGTCCATTGAATGCTTTCTTTAACCTTTGATAAGGATGATTAGCTTGTAAAAACCTTCGATGGCGATGATACACAGTCTTCCTTCCGTTTTTCAACTGATGAGATGCAGTGTTTTCTTGACATATAGGAAATGCTTTATGACCCTTGACACTGTACCCCGACAGATTACCATAAGTTGGAAAGTCATTAATGGTGCAAAATAACATTGCATGCATCATGGAAGTTTCAGAAGCAACATCATCAAATACTTTAACACCATCAACCCACAATAACTTCAAGTCTACAACTAAAGGATTGAGATATACATCTATGTCATTTCTAGGCTGCTTTGGACCAGATATCAATAGACAACATCATGTATTTTCTCTTCATGCAGAGTCCAGGAGATAAGTTGTAAATCAATAATATAACGGGCCAACAACTATGGTTTGTACTTAAATTACCAAATGGATTCATTCCATTGGTAGCTAAGCCAAAATGAATATTTCTACATTCTTCATTGAACATGGGAAATTCTTGATCAATATTTTTCCATTGCATTGAATCAGCTGGATGACAAAGGAGTCCGTCACATCTTCTCTCAATTGCATGTCATCTATAATTTTTAGCGTCTTTAGGATTTGCAAATAAACGCTTAAGTCTGGGCACGATTGGAAGGTACCAGACTACTTTCAAAGCAGATCCTTCCTTCTCTATTTGACCACTAACTTCACTATTTCTTTTCTGCATGTATCGTGATGACCCACACTTTGGACATTTTTTCAAATCTTCAAATTCCTTTCTGTATAATATGCAATCATTAGGACATGAGTGTATCCTTTTATACTCCATACCCATCGAAAAAAGAGTTTTCTTGGCGTCATAGTTTCAAGTGGGTAGAGTATTTCCCCCGGAAAGCATTTCATTCAAGAGCATGAGCAATTCTGTTAAACTTTTATCTGTCCAACCATTGGTCGCTTTCAAATTCATAAATCTTAAAATCGTTGTTAATCGCGTGAACTTAGTTGAACCGGCATACAACGAAGTTTCCGCATCAGCAAACATCGTCTCATATACATGCGCTTGTGCAAAAGCTTCTACGCCAACATCCTTTATCATGTCCTCTATATTATCTTCTTCTACTCGCTCTTCACATCGCTCTTGCCGTCGCTTTTTCATGGTGGAATGGACAACATGTTCAGTTTGAGAAATAGTTGGAAAGTCTATTAATTCGTCGTGCCATGTCCATATTGTATAACTTCTAAGGAAACCATCACAAATAAGATGTTCCCTAACTTGAGTTGCATTCAATTTTCTCTCATTCAAATAGTTGACACAAGGACATCTGAACTTCACCTCATCATCACTTCTCCCCTCACAACGTTGCGCAAATTTTATAAATTCTTCTACTTCATTATCATACTCAGCGTTGATACGTGGTAAATTAATCCAATCTCAATCCATATTGAAATTGCGTGAACAATTTCAGTAATCTTTGAATCAATGTTCATCTCGTAATCAAGGTGTAACCCTATCCCATTTAAGAAGAACCACTTTCTTTATTTTATTGGTACATATTACTTTTAAAATACATATCTTAAATTTCACAAAATTTTGCCAGCATTTCGTATTAGCCGTCAAGATACACGAAATGAAAATGATTATAAACCACAATAAAATATGCACCTGAAGATCAATACAAAACACAATTGACAAATATTCATGACTTTTAAGATATGTATTTTAAAATATATATGCACTAATAAACTACTAGAAAGTGATTAATCTTCTTAAACTGTCCAATCGGACAATTCAAGATTCAATACATTTAAATTATTAGTATTGTATCCCCTTATATCTAATTTTAGAAAAATATGTAGTTTCTTCAAAATGAAAACTGGGGGCAATACATAATTTTCGTATTGAATCTCAAACGGGAAACTAAGGCTAACTCATAGTATATACAAAAAATCCAAACAATTTGAATTCCAATGAAAATCAATACTTGCAATAATCGAAACTAAAAATTAATATATACAAAATGGAAAACGAAACAAAAACGAGTTGGAAACTTACCTTGGAGGAACAGCGGTATGACAGTTGTCGGAAAAATCGAGAAGGAGGTGCACGAAATGGCCGTGCACAAAATAGCTATGCACGAAATGGAGGTGCAGCACCAGCGGAGGCGACGCCGCGATGGTGGCTGGAGGAGCGTGGTGGCAGCGACGGAGGAGGGTGGTGGCAACGACAGTGGCAAGGAGAGTGACGAGAGAGTTCGCGAAGGTGACAGGAGGTGCAACATAGAGGGGGTTTGATAGAGGTCGTACCCCACCAAATTAAAACATATTAAATGCAGTACATGAAAGTGAACCAAGTCGTCTCCCAACGACCAATATTTTCATTCAAAGCGAATTTTCCAGATGAACACAACAATAAAACACAGGGGGGGTTGGCAGACAGATTCAGAATGCTAATCAATAGATTAATTTAAATGCTACAGTGACTAAAACCGTATTGACATCCCTGATTCAAACGCAATTTCACTTATCATAGGCCACCAAATTAACACCAACCCTGCCTTGTCTCAATCCACTAGATAATAATTCACTAAGCGAAAATTACAATCTAGCTTCATTATGCAATTAAGCAATGCACACATCCTTAAATTCGTGACAACCAAGCTACATACATTAAGCATGAACGTATCTTAAACAAAACACATGCAATTACTCTATAAATTAAGCATTTACAGATTCACCACATGCATTCCACGAATTCAGAACAAAAACATGGCAGATTTCACAAAACAAGCACAACCTCAAAGCTTCATTGCATTTTTCATCAAGGAGTCAATACACGAATTTAGCTAGACATGGAAATGAGTAATTAAACACTTCAAAACTGAAATCACAAAAATCAGAACCAAGAACCCTAACTTATCAAATCTGAAAACACAATTTAAGAGCAAAAATAGAGATTTCAAAGCTTAAATGGAATGCAAAACGGTGTTGTCATATATAAATGCGAAAACCCCATGAATGGGTATTGTTCCAAGTCAATAAAACCCACAAAACGAACTGCCCAAGACATAAAACGAATTCAAAACGTAAAGCCCTCAATGGGTGCTGTCAAATATGCATAATATTGATAAAAATGAGCCAAAAACGTGAAAAACCGCAAGGGGGACGTCCATGGAAGCTTGGAGAACGAAAATGGAGGTTTTGAAGAGAGGTTGAAGATGATGGAGCGGCTGCACACCTCATGCAAACCTAATTCGCGTGGTCATATCACCCTTGCCACTCATAATTACAAAACTGCCACTACGCCACTCAGATTTACAAAAATGCCACTCTGGGCCTCAAATGTTGACCCATTGACTTTGCTGACGTGGAAATGACATGGAAATGATGTGGCAATGATGTGGAAAGTCTCTTCAACTAAATATTAAAGTCCAAGCTCCAAAATTGCTTCACCCAAATACCTAAAAAATAATTAAAAACAAAAATTAGGCCAAATAATGTGAAATTAGTCCAAATTCGGAACAGTGGCCCAATAAAGTCCCAACAGATGAAAAACACTCTAATGATGAACAATTAAGCACTAATCAACTGTCTAATGGGTGCACAAAGGCTAGTGGAATAGAAGAAAATAATGACTCATCAAAATCGACCACACTTACCCTTTTGCACTCCTGGGCAAAATTAAAGAGTAAAGCAAAGCAAGGACATCACAAACATAACAAGAGAGACAAAAAGACACAAGACAAACAAACACATGACAAACGGAAACACATCTAACACAGAAGGATTCAAAGCTGCAAGGTATCCATGAACATCATCCAAGCAATTCAAAACATGTCAAGTACTCAGTTCAACTTAAGGAGAATTGAAAGCAACATAACCTCACGAAATATGCACTGTATCACTCAAATCTCTAGGCTACTGTTTACTCTCAAAGCACCCCTGAAAAACAAACATCAAACAGACTTGGCAAGCCTCTAGAACGAACAACCAAACCAGAAACACATGCAGGTCAAGATCAGAAGGACTTTTCAAGGTTGTAATGGGGCTGAGGACAAGGTGTGGAACATATGGATAAGTAGCTAAGCAACCAAGGAAATAGAGGAGCAATGGGGAATAAGTCTCAATCAATCATGAAAGTAATCCCAAACACCAACACTTCCAACTTCGGTTCTCACACAATGCTCAAATCCAAACTCCTTTTTATTTCTTTTCTTTATTCTCTTTTCTTTTCTTTTTGTTTTCTCTCTTTTTTTCTTTTTTTTTCTTTTTCTATACAAAGAACATGCAGAGAAACAACAATTTGGAAATCCCACTTTGGTGTACAAATGAGCAATTCCAAGAACCAACAACAAGTGCGCGCACAACCACACTTGTTGTGCGCGACCACACTTAATTGAGCACCCATTCCCAAAACAATTCCAAAGCTCCAAAATTTCCTAAGGTAGGAATAATCATGGTTTTTCAGGCTAAGGGCTTGTAATGTAATGAGCTGTAAAACAATGAAAGGGTATGCAGGCTCAAGGTAGGCTCATCTGGTTGTAGGCTCACAGAACAAAATTGCCTAAATCATATCCCAACATGCATGTGAATCAGAAAGGCATTCAGAAAGAGTCAAGCCAAGGCCACTGTGCAAGCATTCAAGAGGCATATATCACACAATCAAAGAACAGAGAGTGGCTCAAATTCTTACAGAGGGTAAACTAATTCCAAAAGCAAGTTGACATGCAAAGACAAAGCAAGGATATCAGTTCACAGAATAACCAACAACTCATCCTCCAAAAGTGAAGTGAGTGTTCCAAACAGAAAGCAAAAACATAACACTAACTAACACAAATTAACAAAAAGGAATCAAACAAACGGAAACAACAACAGACAGACAGACCTGGACAAGTGCAATAAAAGTAAAGAAGAAGGGGAAAGAAAACTCCTTGAATCATGGTGAAACAGCAGTGGGGTCAAGCAGGGAAGTTTCCTCCACAACAGTATCCACCAAGGCAGGATTGCTGAGGAATGGCTTAAGACGATGCCCATTCACTTTGAAGCTCTTATCTGTGGACTGGCTTTTGATTTCAACTGTACCATAAGGATAAACATTAGTGACAACAAAAGGACCAATCCACTTTGATCTCAACTTACCCCCCATGAGTCCAAGTCTGGAGTTATACAGTAAAACTTGCTGACCAACAACAAATTCCTTTCTAGCAATGGAGCTATCATGGAATCTCTTGGTCTTTTCCTTGTAGAACATAGAGTTCTGATATGCCTCCAAACGGATCTCATCCAACTCGTTCAACTGCAGCTTCCTTTCCTCCCCAGCTTGATCAAGAGAGAAGTTGCATGACTTGACAGCCCAGTAGGCTCGATGCTCTATCTCCACTGGAAGGTGGCATGGCTTACCAAAGACAACCCGATAAGGAGACATCCCTATAGGTGCCTTGTAAGCAGTCCTGTGAGCCCATAGAGCGTCCTCAAGTCTATTGCTCCAATCCTTCCTGTTGGGCTGCACAATCTTCTCCAAGATCCTCTTGATTTATCTGTTTGAGATCTCAGCTTGCCCATTAGTTTGGGGGTGATATGGTGTAGAAAGTTTGTGCACAACCCCATACTTTTGAAGCAAAACCCCCAAGGATCTGTTGCAAAAATGGGTGCCTTGGTCACTAACAATAGCTCGAGGAACTCCAAACCTGCAAAATATGTGAGACCTAACGAAGTCCGCAAGAACTCGAGCATCATTAGTTCTAGTGGCTTTGGCTTCCACCCATTTTGAAACATAATCAACAGCAAGTAAGATGTAAGTGAAACCAAAAGAGACAGGGAAAGGGCCCATGAAATTTATACCCCAGACATCAAACACCTCACAAAATAGCATGGGTTGTTGAGGCATCTGTTGTCTCCAAGAAATGGCTCCTCCTGCTCGTTGGCATTCCTCACATGTGCTACAAATCCTCCACGCATCTTTGAAGATGGTGGGCCAATAAAATCCGCAATCTAGCACCTTACGAGCTGTCCTTTGTGTGCCAAGGTAACCACCAGGTGCAGATGAATGACAAAATTTGAGGACCGAGTCAATCTCATGGTCCGAAATGCATCTCCTGGTAACCTGATCACTGCACATTTTCCACAGATAGGGGTCATCCCAAATGTAATACCTAGCATCGCTCTTGAGTTTATCACATTGAGCTCTGGATGCTAGGGGAGGAAAAACAGAAGCAGCAAGATAATTAACAATGTTAGCAAACCAAGGTGAGGAAGAAGTAGAGAGTGTCAACAAACTTTCATCGGGAAAGTCATCCCGGATCGGTGAAGCGTCATCAGTAGACCTCTCAATCCTGCTTAGGTGGTCTGCAACCAGGTTTTGTGCTCCGCCCCTATCACGGATCTCCAAATCAAATTCTTGGAGCCAGAGCATCCATCTTATCAGCCGAGGTTTTGATTCTGCCTTCTTCAACAAGTACTTAAGAGCTGCATGGTCAGTAAACACAACAACAGGAGAACCAAGCAGATAAGATCGAAACTTTTCAAGTGCAAAAACTACCGCAAGGAGCTCTTTTTCTGTTGTGGTGTAATTTGATTGGGCAACATCTAATGTCCTGGAGGCATAGTAGATTACCCTCGGCTGCTTATCAATCTTTTGAGCTAGAACAGCCCCTAATGCATAGTTGGATGCATCACACATAAGCTCAAATGGGGCTGTCCAGTCAGGCGCCTGAATGATTGGAGTTGTGGTCAAGGCCTTCTTGAGGCAATCAAAAGCCTCTTTGCATCCTTCATCAAAGATGAAGTCAACATCCTTTTGCAATAGGTTGGACAGTGGGAGGGCCTTCTTACTGAAGTCTTGAATGAAGCGCCTGTAAAACCCTGCATGGCCAAGAAAAGAACGAACCTCTCGTACAGAAGAGGGGTAAGGCAATTGTGAAATAATTGAGATCTTGGCAGGGTCAACTTTAATGCCCTTTTTTGAAATTATGTGCCCAAATACTATGCCTTGTTCTACCATGAAATGACATTTCTCAAAATTGAGAACAAGGTTAGATTGGATGCACCTGTTTAAAACTCTGTCCAAACTATCCAAACATGCATCAAATAAGGACCCATATACAGTAAAGTCATCCATAAACACCTCTATGAATTTTTCAAGAAAATCACTAAAAATGCTTAGCATGCACCGCTGGAATGTGCCAGGGGCATTGCATAGGCCAAACGACATCCTCCTATAGGCAAAAGTGCCAAAGGGGCAGGTGAATGTGGTTTTCTCTTGGTCCTCAGGTGCAATGTGAATTTGAAAATAACCAGAAAACCCATCAAGAAAGCAATAGTGGGACTTACCTGCCAAGCGCTCAAGCATCTGATCAATAAAAGGCAGGGGGAAGTGGTCTTTTCTGGTTTCTTGATTTAGCCTTCTGTAGTCAATGCAAACCCTTCAACTGTTTTGCACTCTTGTTGGAATTAGCTCCTCTTTTTCATTCTTGACTACAGTGAGGCCAGTCTTCTTTGGAACAACATGGATGGGGCTAACCCACTGACTGTCAGAAATGGGGTAGATGATCCCAGCTTGTAGAAGCTTGGTCACCTCCTTCTTTACAACATCCGAGATGACAGGGTTGAGTCGCCTTTGTGGCTGTCTCACTGGCTTTGCTCCATCTTCCAACAATATCCTATGCATGCATGTTAATGGGCTAATACCAGGGATGTCAGCCAATGTCCATCCAATTACTTTCTTATGCTTCTTAAGAACTTGCAACAACCTCTGCTCTTGTTCAGCAGTGAGGGAGGTGGAAATGATGACAGGCAGTTTGTCCTCCTCCTCTAAATAGACATACTTGAGGTTGTCTGGCAGTGGTTTTAACTCTGGAGTACTACTGGATGCTGGCTGAATATCAGGAACCAGAAGGGAGGGAGAAATGGGTTCCACAGCTTGTACCTGAGCATAACAATCAGATGCATGTGTACTTCCTGCAACATGGTTAGTGCAACCTGATTGTATAACATCAAAGTGAATAGGTACAACATCCAGAGAGTCAAACTCATTAGATTCAATATTATCCACATCATATTCAACATCAGCAGAATCAGAAGCAGAATCAGAATCAAGAACATCAATGCATGCAAATTCAGATAACTCAGACACGGATGAATGTTTTAATGCATGCAAAGAGTGGAAATCAGAAATCAATCCATCAACAGCATCATCAATAATATCCACGTGAAAAATAGAATGATCCTCAGAAGGATGTTTCATGGCATCCAGAATGTTGAATCGCACAACAATATCATCAAACTCCATGGACAAAGTACCTGCATGGACATCAATTTTGGTTCGTGCAGTTTTCAAAAATGGTCTGCCTAAAATGATTGGTGCAGAACCATATGAAAATCCCTCTTCCATGTCAAGAATGTAAAAATCAGCAGGGAAAATCAATTCACCAACACGAACCAAAACATCATCAACCAAACCTGCGGGGTGGGCAACACTTCTATTTGCCAACTGAATCACCACACCCGTAGGTTGCAGGGGTCCAAGAGAAAGAGATTTAAAAATAGAAAGAGGCATTACATTTATTGAAGCACCAAGATCAAGCATTGCATTTTCAAATTTATTGTTACCTATGATGCAAGGTACACAAAATGTACCTGGGTCCTTGCACTTCTCAGGAATCTGAGGAACAGATTTACCTATCAATGCTGACACGTTTCTGCCCATGCTGATCTTTTCGTTTCCCTTCAACCTTCTTTTGTGCGTGCATAGCTCCTTCAAGAACTTTGCATATCTGGGAATCTGTTTAATGGCATCCAACAGAGGTATGTTCACCTCCACCTTCCTAAAAGTTTCCAAGATCTCCCTGTCAACCTCTTCCATCTTTTTGCTTGGAATGGCTCTTGGAGGGAAAGGAAGAGGTATGGAAGGTGCAGCAGTAAAGGTGGAAGGTGTAGAAGTCGCACCAGATGTGGAAGGACCAGCTGCATGAGCATCACGCTTTCTCTGAAGTGTGGCAGGGTCGGCTTCCTTTGGAGGTGTAGGCTCGGAAGTGGGAACTTCAATGTTCTTCCCAGATCTCAAAGTAATGGCACTCACATTCCTAGGATTTCCCACCGTCTGTGATGGAAGCTTGTCAGAATTCTGAGCCTGTGCCTGGTTTAGCTGAGTGGCCATTTGCCCCATTTGATTTGTCAAACTCTGGATTGAGGCTCTAGTCTCCTGCTGAAATTGTATATTTTGAAGGGTCATCATCCTGACTAACTCCTCCAATGAAGTAGAAGAAGAAGGTGCAGGTGCTGCAGCAGGAGCTGGTGTGGGTACAGGTGGAACAGGAGCAGCTTGTGGTGCAGGTGCAACTCTTTGTTGTGGAGGTGGTTGCACATTTTGAAATTTTTGGGGCTGCTGGTTACCCTGGTTTCCCCATCTCAAATTAGGGTGATTCCTCCATCCTGGATTATATCTGTTGGTTGACAAATCATGGTGGTTTTGTTGTTGCTATTGGGGCCTATTGTTGTTGAAAATATTTGCTGCATAGGCCTGAGGGGTATCCACTGGTGTAGAAGAAGAAGCCTGTTGTTGCAATGCTGGGCAAGAGTCTGTAAAATGATCAACAGATGTACAAAGGCCACAAACTCTTGCAGCTGGAGCTCTTTGATTGGAAGCAAGTTGATTGACCAGTGTAGTAAGAGCATCAATCTTACTTTCCAACTTCTTTGTGTACTCGGCTGCTCCTACATCATGAACACCTCTAACAACTATGGCATCACTCCTTGTGCCAAATTGTTGAGAATTTGAAGCCATGTTCTCTATCAGTTGTTTGGCTGCAGCTGGGGTTATGTTACCAAGGGCACCACCACTTGCGGCATCAATCATATTTCGATCCATGTGGTGCAAGCCTTCATAAAAATACTGCAGGAGGAGATGTTCAGAAATCTGATGGTGTGGACAGCTTGAACAGAGATTCTTAAACCTCTCCCAGTACTCATAAAGGGTCTCCCCAGATTGCTGCTTGATGCCAGAAATCTCCTTCCGTATGGCTGTTGTCCTTGAAGCAGGAAAGAACTTGGCAAGGAACAATCTCTTCAGGTCATCCCAGCTTGTGATGGACCTGGGTGCTAGGTAGTACAGCCAGTCTTTCGCATTACCCTCCAAAGAATGAGGGAAAGCCTTCAAGTATACATGGTCCTCTTGTACATCTGCAGGCTTCATGGTGGAACAGACGACATGAAACTACTTCAAGTGTTTGCACGGGTCCTCACCTGCAAGACCATGAAACTTTGGCAACAAGTGTATCAAACCAGTTTTCAGCACATATGGAACCTCCTCCTCAGGGTATTGTATGCATAAACTATCATAAGTGAACTCTGGTGCAGTGAGCTCACTCATGGTTCTCTCATGAGGTGGAGGAGGTTGAGCCATGTTATCAGTATGAAAATGCTCAGAATATACAGTATGCTCAGAATGCAAAGAATGAGGAGTGTCAGGAATGTGATGAGAATCAGAAGAATCAGGAAATGTCACTGAATATTCAGCATGCAAAGATGGATTCCTAGGATGCCTACTTCCTCTGTGGAATGTCCTATCAATCTCAGGGTCAAATGGTTGTAATTCACTTGGGTTTCCCCTAGTCATGCACCAAAAAGCATTAATTGTGGTGATATTGGCATAACAAAGGGTATAACTACAAGTATACTCAAACGACCTTCAAATGACTTGAAAATTGGTAGGATATTCCTTTGAGTGGTCAAATAGAAGCACAAAAAAAATCAGATCAAAACTCAAAGCACAAGTATTTTTTTCAATTTTTCAAAAGTAAAAAAAATGAAGAAAAATCACAAAAAACATTGCTGAAATGTAGAAAATGGCATTTTCTGGAGAATCTGAGTTTGCAAACCGGCGAAGCGGGTTACAACAAGGTGGGAAATCAAATTCTACCCCAAATCCATATAAAATAATAGTGATTCTGATAACCAGAGTAAAAGTTATGGTCCTCTGAAGTTTCACTAAAAATCAGTCCAAAATTTTTTTGAATCTCTTAACTCAGACCATACCAACTGCTCTAGCTATTTTTCCTATCAAGTTCAACGTCTTAGAAGTGGGGGAAAAAAATTTCAAGTCAAAACAAGCTCCGTAGCTACCAAAACAAAAATCCAGAAGTTAAATGTCAGATTCGGACACTATTCAAACACTATTCACTACTACAAATGACACTATTCATGCGCGCCGCGACACTATTCACTACACTACACAGAAACACACAGGAATGAAAACAGGCACTGAACTTAACACAATATTAACATCACAATGAACATATACCAACTCAACCACACTTGAACTACACACACCAAAACACAAAACACAAACACACTGGAAATTTTACTTTGAACGAAACGATTGGTCCCCGGCAACGGCGCCAAATTTGATAGAGGCCGTACCCCACCAAATTAAAACATATTAAATGCAGTACATGAAAGTGAACCAAGTCGTCTCCCAGCGACCAATATTTTCATTCAAAGCGAATTTTCCAGATGAACACAATAATAAAACACATGGGGGGGTTGGCAGACAGATTCAGAATGCTAATCAATAGATTAATTTAAATGCTACAGTGACTAAAACCGTATTAACATCCCTAATTCAAACACAATTTCACTTATCATAGGCCACCAAATTAACACCAACCCTGCCTTGTCTCAATCCACTAGATAATAATTCACTAAGCGAAAATTACAATCTAGCTTCATTATGCAATTAAGCAATGCACACATCCTTAAATTCGTGACAACCAAGCTACATACATTAAGCATGAACGTATCTTAAACAAAACACATGCAATTACTCTGTAAATTAAGCATTTACAGATTCACCACATGCATTCCACGAATTCAGAACAAAAACATGGCAGATTTCACAAAACAAGCACAACCTCAAAGCTTCATTGCATTTTTCATCAAGGAGTCAATACACGAATTTAGCTAGACATGGAAATGAGTAATTAAACACTTCAAAACTAAAATCACAAAAATCAGAACCAAGAACCCTAACTTATCAAATCTGAAAACGCAATTTAAGAGCAAAAATAGAGATTTCAAAGCTTAAATGGAATGCAAAACGGTGTTGTCATATATAAATGCGAAAACCCCATAAATGGGTATTGTTCCAAGTCAATAAAACCCACAAAATGAACTGCCCAAGACATAAAATGAATTCAAAACGTAAAGCCCTCAATGGGTGCTGTCAAATATGCATAAAAACGATAAAAATGAGCCAAAAACGTGAAAAACCGCAAGGGGGACGTCCATGGAAGCTTGGAGAACGAAAATGGAGGTTTTGAAGAGAGGTTGAAGATGATGGAGCGGCTGCACACCTCATGCAAACCTAATTCGCGTGGGCATATCACCCTTGCCACTCATAATTACAAAACTGCCACTACGCCACTCAGATTTACAAAAATGCCACTCTGGGTCCCAAATGTTGACCCATTGACTTTGCTGACGTGGAAATGACATGGAAATGATGTGGCAATGATGTGGAAAGTCTCTTCAACTAAATATTAAAGTCCAAGCTCCAAAATTGCTTCACCCAAATACCTAAAAAATAATTAAAAACAAAAATTAGGCCAAATAATGTGAAATTAGTCCAAATTCGGAACAGTGGCCCAATAAAGCCCAACAGATGAAAAACACTCTAATGATGAACAATTAAGCACTAATCAACTGTCTAATGGGTGCACAAAGGCTAGTGGAATAGAAGAAAATAATGACTCATCAGGGTTCGCGTTTGCGCTCGCGTTCGCGTTCGCGTGGTTGTAGTGGTCGGAGTTGGTCGGAGAGTGTGGTGGCAGTGGTTGCAGTGGAGAGAGAAGAGAGAGTGTTGTAGAGGCGTGGGGAAGAAGAAGAGAAAGGGGGTTCGCGAAATTGAGCCATAAATAAACCCTTTGGTTTCGGTTCCCTTAACAGCCAAAGCATATAACCCCATTTGGCACCGGTTAACTGCCACCCGAGGCCAAACACCTAACGGCTAGTGGCACTTTTGAAAAATGTTGTCCCGTTTTTCGCTTCGGGTCTTTGGAACCGAGGCATATAACCTTCTTTGGCACCGGTTTTGGGCGAACCGAAGCCTATAACCTTCTTTGGCTTCGGGCGTTAGTTGAACCGAGGCATAAAAGTTGCCTGGAATTGCAAAAATGTCACTGTGCCATTATATGCTTCAGTTCCTGGCTAACCGAGGCATATAAAGCAAGGTAAAAAGGAATTTCTGCACTAGTGTTCCTTCAATTATGAACCTCGCCATATCCTCGTAATTTGAGCAGACGTGGATTTTCTGTGGACATTGGTAAATCCCTCACTCTTCCCCAAACCAAGTTGGGTGTCATTGTAGATGGTGGGCCATCGATTTTAACTTTCCTTTTTAAGAAGGATTTTTTATTCTTTCTAAAGGCATGGTCACTAGGTAAAAACCTACGATGTGGTGTCAAACCAACAATTTTCCCCCCATTTTCTAATGTAAATGCTTTTGAATGCTCCATACAATGTGGACATGCCAATTTACCTTGAGTACCCTAGTCAGACAGCATTCCATATACAGGGAAATCATTTATAGTCCATATTAAACTGGCTCTCATGATAAAGTTCTTCTTTCTTGAAATATCTTATGTTTCTACATCAATCCACAACTTCTTTAGATCGTCCACCAAAGGTTTGAGATACACATCAATTCCTGCCTTTAGATTGCGTGGACCACGTATACATAAATGGCTTTGTCATGCACATTTCAGGAGGAAGATTGTACGGGGTGATAATTGCTGGCCAACAAGAATAAGGGATTGTTGATTGAATGAATGGATTAAATCCATCAAAGCATAAACCCAAATGTACATTGGGTGGATCAACTGCAAAGTCTGGATGTAGCCGATCAAAATGCTTCTAAGCTTCACCATCTAAGGGATGACGTAACATGCCTGTGCTACTTCTATTTTCACGATGCCAAGACATGTGACTAGTAGTTTCCATTTATGCAAACAGTCTCTTGAACCTTGGAATTATAGGTAAATAGAACATTGTTTTCATTGGAACAAGTTTTTTTGTGTTTGCTCCTGTGTTCCAATCATGATACCTTGGCATATCACTAAATTTGCAACGTATAAGTGCAATATCATTTTTCTCATATTCATTATCGTAAAACAACATTGAACCTTGTATACAACAATCAATCCTTCTAGCAGTCAATCCAAGCTTTGATACTAATCGTTTAGCATCATAATAATTTTTAGGTAAAGCTTTATTCATCGGTGTTACATCTTGAAGCCTTTTTGCTATAAAATCTAGACATTCGTAAAGGACATTCCAATTCTACTTGCATGTTAAAAGTCTAACACAGATTGATAATTTAGACTCTAATGATCCTTCAAATAATGGTTCATTTGACTTGACTAAAAGATTATAAAATCATTGAGTTGCTTCATTCAGAGGCTCTTCGAAGTTTGTTTCTGGTATTTCAAATGACCCATGTTGTCTAAGAGCATCACACAACATGTCATGCAACGAGTTAAATGTGTGTCCTTCAGTCACATGTATACGACTTCCTGAAGCATCGTCAACATGATGGGAAATATTCTCTATGGCATCCCCGTGATCAATCGAAATAAAGTAGTCAGGCATAAAGCCATGCTTGTAGAGGTGGAGCTTGATTGTTTTAACATCATAAATCCTTGTACACTCACATTTAATGCATGGGCATTAAGTTACCTTTCATTAACATAACTTTCTTGTTGACAAACTATTTCGACAAACTCTTCAACCCCAACTATGAAAGTAGGTTTCAAACCTCTTCTACCTTTATATACCCTATCATACTTGAAGGAAATAAAGTCATGATCTGTGTATTTAAAGAAGTTATGTATATATTAGATCACAATGTTCAAATCATTCCCTACACATTTGAATATCTTTATGTTAACTATCTTTATGATAATCATCAATAATTAGCATCGATATAGTATAACATAAACCTCTAAGAACCTAAGGATGGATTGCTTTTAGAAAATATTAACAAAACATGAAATCAAATATTCATCGTTGATGAAAACAGTGGTAACTTGTCAAGAAATAAATTAAAATGGATATTGATTGTTGAAATTTGAACTGCAACAAGTGGTAGAATCAGCATGTTAGACACAACAATTCGTTCACAAATTCTTTCGAACATTATTTAGTAATTAGGAACCATTTAATTTAGCAGAAGAAATATGTACATTACATAAGAAATAGAAACATCAACTTAATTTTCAGTTACTAAATAGAATAATCAAGATGACCATGATCTAAAGTTAAAAAATAGGAAAAGTAGCAAATGAAATCTTAGATATCTATGATCATTAGATTTTTAGTATGTTCTATGCTACTTTTAGAAGAAAAAAATATTAACTTTTTGGCCTTGGTATTGAGGAAACTTCTTGGAAGGTTAATTTTTACATGTTTTTCACACACATTCTATTGTTTCATCACGAGGCAGAAACCAAATACACGTTTTATGTATCTATAGTATGATTTCAGCTTTTTGTAGGAAGTCCAAATGAAATAACAGTATATCTTTGCCCTTTCCTCTAATTCTGAGATGAAAAATTAAGATTATGACCTTTTTTCAATTACAAATTTTGTCTTAAGTTTTTCAATCTTCAAAATAAAATCAATTGAATTCTCTATTTCAGAAAAATAAAAAGAGACGAAAATCATAGATAAAAAAAGTGGGTTTAGTGGGTCTAGTCCAATAGTAGACTCTTAGCAGATTCAACCAAAAATCCACAATCATCATAGCAACAAAAAGCTATTAAAGATTAAATTGTATATAAGATAAACCAAGCATTTACCTTAATTTATCTCAGACTCAAGCAATTAATCTCATGAAGGTCTCTTCGAATCTGAACTTTGATCATCCAAATCTACATAAGCACATTTTAATCATAAACACAGGATAACAAACATAGAAACAAGAGATTACGAACTTTGTGAGTTTTAAGTAGTGAGTTTTAGAAGTTCTTTTACGAGTCAGGTTTTGAGTCTTCCTTTGATCACTTTTAATTAATTAGGACTTGTATGGATGGTTCTAGTTTATGTTTTAGGAGTCTTTTATAGATTTTGTATCTTTTCTCCTTCATCATTTTCACTTTCATGATGTGCTTATGTGTAGAAAAATCTGATTTAAGTGTGAAAGTGAGGCCAATTTGATATAGCATAATTGAGTAGTTGTGTGTGTGATTTGTTTTTTGTTAGTTAGTATTTTAGAAGTCTATACATTATATATAACTAATTATATTAGTTCTATAACTATTTTTCCTGTTGTTTTAGTGTTATTTATTGTTATGATGACTTATTTTAGAAGACTTATTTTGTAGATAACACCATGTGAGCCGAAAATGATGAGGCATAAGTTGGGAAAGGAAAGCAAGTCACACTATGAGTCAAAATCAAAAGAGAATTTTGTTGATGTGCATGTTTGTAGAAAAATGGAAAAAATAAGTCTTATGGATATTCAGTGTTTCTTCAACTCTAGTCTTAGAAAATTATCTTAGCATTCCTAGCAATTAGAACTCTAGTTTGGTCACTTATTCTTAAAATCTTAGTTTCATTAGGAGAATTAGTCTAGTTAAGTAGCTTGTTAGGCATTTTTCATAGAATTAGGTTGACTAACTTGTGTGATTATTTTTTTTTATGTAGCAAAAGTGAATCAAAGGCATTCAAGGACAGTTGATGGAGGTTTGATTGAGAAGCTAGCTAGGTCAATGCACTAATACAGAAAGGAGTTTTGGCAGCGGTTATTTTTGCCATTCTGCCCCGGTTCTAGAACCGAGGCATATTAGAGCGATGCATAAAAGAGTCAGTTTTAGACCTCGGGTCTTAATCGAAGTACAAACTTCATATTATGCCTCGGTTCTGTTGAGAACCGAAGCCATATAGGCATTCAATTTTGAAATAAAAATTGCTTTTTGGCTTCACAAAAAAGACCTAAACAACGGCAGAAAAAAATGAACATTTTGGGTTTGAGGTTGCAAAACGTTCCCTGAAAAACACCAATGGCCAATCCAATCCCTTCCACATGCTTCATCACCTTTCTCGCAGTGCCAATCCTCACCAGCAGCAACTCCGCCATCTTCGTCGCTGGTCCACGAGTCTGTCCACAAGAGCCACCTCGCTCTTTGCTCCACGAACACAAACACCGTCGACTTCCCCACTTTCCTCAGCGTGGCAGCACCCTGAATATCTACCCTAAGAACAAAAATAGCAGAAAAAAAAGTAAAGCAATAAAACCTAAACAAAACGCAAAAAAAAATTATATATAGAGAAAAAGCGAGAAAAAAAAGATTTGGAAAACGCTAACCAAACGCGTTTTTTGGTTTTTGCCAAAAAGGGGTGGCTTGCCAACAAGAAGGTGGTGTTACGACGGTAGCTGTCTGGAGAAGGATGCATGCAGGAGGCTTGATGGAAACGGAGAAGAGTGGCTGACAGCGAGAGAAACCAGAAACTTTGGAGGAAGAAGACGAACAGTGACATTGCGCCTCTACAATTTGCAAAATCACAAAATTACACTAGTGACAGGCTTTATGGCCTCGGTTATTCAAAAAACCGAGGCCTAAAGTGGCTCAATGGCCTCAGTCAAAGGGGACCCGAAGCCAAAGGGGGCGGCGTTGATGAAATTTTTAAATTAGGGTTTCAAGGCAGGGTTATAGGCTTCGGTTCTATTTTAACCGAGGCCTAAAACTGTCCAATATTGCCTCGGTCGAAAAGCAACTAAGGCCAAATGTGTTCTCGCTGGCGCCAATTTTAAAATTTTCATTTCTGGGCTACCTAATAGGCTTCGGTTCTTAAGGAACCGAGGCCTAAAGCTGCTTACGGCACCGGTTGTTTGAAGAACCGAAGCAATATAGGTTGCTGAAATTGTAAAATTGCCACCGTCTCCTTATATAGGCTTCGGTTCCGCCACAACCGAGGCCTATAAGATAATGTAAAATATCAAATTTGCACTAGTGATGGAAAAATTGGCATTTGTGATGGGCGAGAAGGCCAAAGGTTGCAATGTTGACTTCACAGTTGACATTTTGGAAATCAACTCCTTTGGTGCTACTAGCTTTTGGAGACTCTTAAGTACTATTAAATACACTTGATGGAATATTAGAGTTGGGAAGGAAGAAAGAATTTTGCGTTATGACAAGTGGCAAGTAGGTTAGAATTAGAACTTTGACATTGAATTTCCTTTTTTGAACATATTAACTAACCCTTGTAAACATCAGAAAATTTTCACTTTAATATTAATAGAGTGTGACTTCAGGACCAAAACTTTAACCTTCTCACCAACAATAAAGCCAAGCTAGGATCTCAAATGTGAAGCAGACAATCTCAAATGAAAGTTGTACCTGTAATAAGAAGTACCAAAATAGCAGCTTTCTGAGTGTAGCACTTGGGGAATTAGAAGAAAGCTCATTGACAGCATCAAATCTCTTGGCATATGAGAACCATTCAACCCTTTACTAAGAAATAACAAAGCAATAACAGCTCAAATTTAAAACTGTAATCATGATTTCAGGCTTGACAAGCTGTGAGGCAACAAGGAGGCAAGAGAAAAGCTGGAGCAGCAATGTGTCTGTTTTTGTATGTATGAGTGACTATGTGATATTTAGAGAGAGAGATATGTATGTTCATATTATAATATACAAATATTTTTTTCATTTGTATAATACTAACACTTACTGTAGTTGATTGTATTTTGTACATATCGTCGTTGCTTTACTGTAATGTGGGAAAGGATATATAGAAGAGAATGGGACCACAAAGATGTATAATAATAAAAACAAATGATACTCAACATGAGCCAATGTAGGCCAGTGAACAAGATATTCCAGACAAGCTCTTGCAGGACTTAATCAAGATATGCATCAGCAATCAAAGTTAGTGCTTATTTACTATACCACCAATAACTTCTTCTCTTTAAACATTTTTCGTTTTTCAAACACATCAGAAACCAATTTCAGTTGTTGGATTCCTTTATTTCTCTTTGCATCAAGTATTTCAAATTATATGCCTATTTCCTCGTATCATACACATTCTTCTTCCCTGCCTGAAAAATTTTCTCAGCAATTCTTTTCTTACTCTCAAAATATGATTTATAGATTCAACTGATAAGTTGTCAATCTTCAACATGGTCTCTGAGTGGCAAAAAATTAGGTGATTTTTATTTTCAAAAAGCGCTTTTGGATTTTCGTTATCAGAAAGCTATACTATAATATATTATCACATCAAACAACCCTTATATCGTTATTATTATATCAAGTAATATAATAGACCTTTATAATGTCTGAGTTAACAATATCTAATGATTCTATGCATTTCTTTTCATTTTTTTAATTCTCAGTGTTCTTGTTATTAAAGAACCCATTCATCTATGATCAATCTAATCTGATCTGATCGTCAAAGTGAACAAAGAAAATTTGTATATAAAAATTAAAAGAAAACAGTGCAGTTAGGACTTAAGACTCTGATAAGAAAGTTCTAGTACATATATCACTTTCCCCCTAAAAAGGTGAAGGGCAAGAAATACCACACACCTAAACTTTACGACCTTCCTAGCCTTCAAAATTCTGATCCTAAAAAATTAGAACCACACACGTGTCTGTTTGTCGAAATCATGAGTCTGATTATTAAGATTAAGGAGTATCCAACATGCAACAGGCATATATAATGAGACAGAAACTACACCAAACAAAGAAAAGTGATCTCTAATCTCAACAACCCAGTATTATATGGGAAAAGAATACAAATGAATATGAATCCTTTCATGCTAAATTTTCACATGACAACACGAAAAAAAAACTGTGTTTGTCGAAACTGTGTTGGCAGCAGAACAGACTTTTCATTTATAGAACTTCACATTGAAATAACTATATGTTTTTCATTTATATTATTACAGGATGCCAACAAATTCAAAATTAAGGATGTAGTGATTAGAATTTGGCAGCAGAACAAACATAATCAAAACATTTAAACTTAAAGTAAGAGCATCATTTGTTAGGATAAACTATTCAAAGTCTCTATATTATAGTTTCTTACAAACCACCAAGTCAAATGCCCATCCTATAGGATTTTTTTTAGTTCACTCCAATGCTATATCACATATCGAGTCTATTAGGCCATTTTATAGTTATTACAATTGAACCACATCTTCAATGAACTAATTCAAGATGCTATATTAGTGCAATCAGAATTATGCAAACAGATAATATCAAAGTGAAGTTACAATCATAAAACACACAATTTTATCATACCGAAAAGCTTTTTCCTTCTTTACACCTTCAAATACATACATGTGCGACACCAAAAGAATGAACATCATAGGTAGTTTATCGAAACAACACGTAGAAAAAGAAGCATGGCATCTTTTAAATCAAAGGCAGATAGATCAAAGATTCAAGGGAGGGAATGGGAAAAGTAAAGCCATATGTAGCCATCACGGCCTTATTCACGAGGATTATTCCCACAAACGTAGCCACCAACATACATCCAAAAATGTAAAACCCTAAACCCATCACTTACAATTTTTTTCCGAATTCGCGAAGGGTTTCTGATTCCTTCTCGTGCACAATATTTTTGTTTGTGAAGGGGGTTTTACTTTGTGAACGTGAACCTCGTTTTGGCCAGATTCGGAACGTGAACCTTAACCTCGTCGGCGTTGTTGTGTGGGATTGAGCTTCCTGCCAAGTTGTTGCGTCTACAATAGAGTGATGTCGATGATGGAGGTTTCCACTGTGGAGGTTTCGAGTGAGTGAGTGTGCAGGTTTCGATGTCAATTGATTTAACTTAGTAACATAGAAAAAAATTGTCTAAACGAAAGTAACTTAAAAATATTTTATTTTTAATATAAAATAATAGGATTTTTACATATAAAATATGTTCGTAGGTAAAGTTTTTTAATATAATTTTTATATATTTTTTTATGATATTTGTTATCTACGCAGAATTTCATACACTATTGGAAAATGAGCTTATAATGACAGGTAAAACGAGCTTACTATGATAGGTATTGTGGTGTCATAGTTTCAGGAGTCATAGAAAATGCGTGCTTTTTATGACACTGCAGAAACTTGTCATAGTAAGTCAAACTTACTATGATAGGCAGTGCAAACTACGTCATAGTAAGTCAGATTTTTTTTTAATGATTTTTCTATTTTGCCATTTTCCTTTTCATTCAATTTACCTACAAATAACTTTCATATCACCAGACCAAACAATTCCAAACCAAACCAAGAACTTGTTGTATACTCTGATTTCAGCGGCCTCTTGATAAACATCAGCATGCTTTCCCCTTAGGCGCTGTAAAGCAGACTCACACTCTTTCCACCGACCAACCTTAGCCTACAGAAGATGACATGTGTTGAATCTAATCATTTAACAAACAGAAGAAAAAACTTGGTTGCTTGTGTGATATGTGTCCAACATGCACTGATGAAAGAGAAAAATTCCAAAAGCTAAAAACAACTCACCAGCCACTTGGGAGAATCAGGGATGAAGGGAAGAGTCAGAAGGTCCACAATAGAAGCAACAGTTCTTGAGATAAAGACAAAAAATTATATTAGTTACTTGGAACCCTTTTTAATTTGGTTTTGTGAAAAAGAGCAACATAAGGAGGGTGAACGGTGCGCAGTGCGCGGAGGACGCATGGATAGATCGCGCGCGGTGTGCGGAGGACGTGCAGACAACTCGGGGACGGTGCGTGGAGGACGCGGGAAAACCTCGCAGATGGTGCGCAGAGGACGCGCATACAGCTTGCGGATGGTGCGCGAAAGATAAGCGGACAGCTCGCGGACGGTGCGCGGAAGATAAGCGGACAGCTTGCGGACGACGCGCAGACAGTGCGGACGGCATGCGAATAATGCGAAGGACGCGCAGACAGCTCACAGACTGCGCGCGGACGGCATGCGAACAGTGCGGACGGCACGCGAATGACAAGCGGAGGGCGAGCGGAAGGTGAGCGAATGGCGAGCGGAAGGTGAACAAATGTCGTGAGAACGGTGCGCGAATGACTGTTTCGAGAAAGAAAATATGCTTCTGAATGTTGGAGAAAATGGAGACGAGAAAAAGAAAAATAAAAGAGGGAAGGAAAAAATTAGGGTTTTGAAGATATTATGACAGGTTTCCATAAATCTGTCATAATATATTTTTAACATAATTTCAATTTTGCCATCGTGCCCATCTACTATGATAGGTCCTCTGCACTTGTCAGAATACATTTTTCCTTCTCACTTATTATGATAGATTCCTTTCTACCAGTCATAATAATTGTTACTTTTATTACAAAAATGCCACCAGTCAACTTATTATGATAGGTGGCTTATACTTGTCATAATAAGTCGTCATAGATTCCTCTTTTTCCACTAGTGATAGATAATGCTTTATAGAAAACTTTTCACAAAAGTGACTCATGGTTACCTGTGAAACTTTTGTACATCATTTACTTTTCTGTTACCCACAAATGTATACTTTATCTACAACTACTTTTCGTAGATAAAAAAAAATTATCTACGAAACATATTTCATAGATAATTTTTCCTAGATAATAAAATTTTTTTTGTAGTGAATAATAACAATAATAAAATTAACAATAATAATAACAATAACCATAATAAAAACAATAAAAATAATAAAAATAATAATAACAACAACAATAATAATCACAATAATAATAACAAGAATAACAATAATAGCAATAAGAGTACTAATAATAATAATAATAAAATATATACAATAATAATAACAACAATAATAATAATAAAGATAACAAGAATAAACAATAATAATAACAATAATAATAATAATAACAACAACAAAAATAACAATAACAAAAATAATAACAATAAAATAACAACAATAACAACAATAATAATAACAAATATAACAATAATAATAATAAAACTAATATTAATAATAATAACAAACAATAATAACAAGAATAAATAATAATAATAATAATAATTACAATAAAAAATAAAATAACAACAACAATAATAATAATAATAACAATAATAATAATAACAATAACAATAAAAATAAGAATAAAAATAACAATAATAGTAACAATAATAATAACAAGAATAATAAATAAAAATAATAAATAATAATAATAACAATAACAATAATATTAATAATAATAATAAGAATAAATAATAATAATAATAATAAAATAATACTAATAATAACAATAACAACAAAAATTAATAACAACAATAATAGGAATAACCAATAATAATAATAATAATAATAATAACAATAATAATAATAATAATAATAATAATAATAATAATAATAATAATAACAAAAATAACATTAATAACAAAAATAACAACAACAACAATAAAAATAATAATAATAATAATAATAATAATAAACAATAATACTAATAATAATTACAATAACAATCATAATAACAATAATAAGAATAAATAATAACAATAACAACAATAATTGTAAAGCCTTTCTTCTTACTGCCTTAAAAGGTTTAGGGCTTGGCCTTTTAGTGGGCCTAAGATCAGCCCACTAGGAGGCTTCAAGACTCTAAGTTGCCCTTTCAGCTCCCATTCTGCTTGTACTTGGCAAACAACTCACTCTCAAACACTTTCTCTTCGATACAGAGCTCTGCTAGGGTTTTGACTTCCGTCATCTTCAAGCTAACTACTCGACCTTTTTCCTATTCCACTATCCCACCTCACAAATCTGCCCCTAGAGCTGCTGTTGGGTCTTCGAGTCTTTGATAGCCTTCTTCTAGGTAAGGGAAGCTAGGGTTTTCGATTATTTATGTTTTGAGTATGCTTTTCTGAGTTTAAGTCATATTCTTGAGGTGTGTTCGCGGTTTGATTGCTTTGTATTGGTTAAAATGTGATTTTTGGTGTTGTTTCTGCGTTTTGCACGAGTGAACAGTGGTGAACACTGGTTTTCTCGCCCAAGCAAGAGTGTCTCGCCTAGGCGAGACTAACAGAGGCTCGCCTAGGATCTTCTGCTCGAACTGTTGCTCAAGCGACGGGTCTTCGTTTTGAGTGAGGTGTAATCTCACTCAGGCGAGGAGGTCTCGCCTGAGCTAGAAATCGCAGGAGCCACTATTCCACTTCTCGAGCCCTCGCTTAGGCGAGAAGGGGCTCGCTTGAGCGAGAGGTCTTCTAGCCTGAGCAAGACTGGGACAGGTTTTGTGCTATATAATGTGAATGGTTTATTGATGTGGTTGCTTGTTGTCCTGACTTAAATGCTTTAGTAGAAAAGTTTGATGAATGATGCCATGATTTTTGTATGAGGTTGAGATGGGAACAAGATGTTTCTACGTTGTGTATGAGTTGGGAGGTATGAGTTGCATGATTGGTTGTTTATATATATAGGGTTAAATATGTTTTTGGTCCCTTAAGTTTGAGCGAAATTTGGGTGTAGTCCCTCATCAAAACTTTTGACCAGTTTAGTCCTTCATCTTCCAAAATGCATGAATTTAGTCCTTTTAACCAAATTTTGTTAGGTTTATCTGACATTTCAAGCGCATTTCATGATAGTATTTAAATTATTTATACTGTTTGACACATTTTTGCTTCAATGTTAACTTAAATACTATCATGAAATACGTTTCAAACGTCATATAAACTTAACAAAATTTGGTTAAAAGGATTAAATTCACGCATTTTGAAAGATAAAGGACTAAATTGGTCAAAAGTTTTGATGAGGGACTAATTCCAAATTTTGCTGAAACTTGAGGGACCAAAAACATATTTAACCCATATATATATATATATATATATATATATATATATATATATATATATATATATATATTCACATGATATTAGTATTTATGGAAACATCCTGATTGGTTGGTGAAACATGTACAAAGTATGAATAGGGCATAATTCCATGACTTTTGTAGTGAGGGCTCATGGTGGTGTCTCATCTAATGGACGTAATCCCATGGACTCTCCTAATGAGAGAGTCCATGGTGGGGCCTCATCTATTGGACTTAATTCCATGAACCTTAGGGTGAGAGTTCACGGTGGTGCCTCAACATCAGGACGTAATTTCACGAGGGTATCGTGGTGGTGCCTCAAGGCCAGGACGTAATTTCACGAAGGACGTAATAACAATAACAATAATAATAAGAATAACAATAATAATAACAATACTAATAACAATAATAATAATAATAATAATAATAGTAATAATAATAACAATAATAATAACAATAACAATTATAACAACATTAAAAATAACAACAATAATAACAATAACAATAATAACAATACTAACAATAACAGTAATAATCACAACAATAATAACAATAATAATAACAACAATAATAACATTAATAATAACAAGAATAACAATAACAATAATAAACAATAATAAAAAAAAATAAATAATAATAATAAAATAATAATAACAATAACAATAATAAAAATAAACAATAATAATAATAACAATAATAAGAATAACAAATAATAATATAATAATAACAATAATAATAATAATAATAATAATAATAATAATAATAATAATAATAATAAGAATAATAATAAGAATAAGAATAGCAACGATGATGATAATAATAATAATAATATTAATATTAATAATAATAATAATAATAAGAATAAACAATAATAACAATAATAATAATAATAATAATAATAATAATAATAATAATAATAATAATAATAATAATAATTATTATGACATCCAAAACTTTTACGATGTAATATTTTTTAATATAAAATATATCCCGATCACATTATTTATAAATATTTTATTGTTTAATATATATATATATATATATATATATATATAATTATTATTATTATTAGAAATAATAATGGCTATAATAAATAAATAAATAATTATAAATTGTAAAAATAATAGTAATACTAATAATAAATGATAAGTACTAGTGCAATAATAATAAAAAATGTTTAAATAGAAAATAATATAAATATTTAGAACATTACATGAGGCATTTATTATAATAAAATATGAATACATAAATACAACAATAAAAAATATACATAAATATTAAAACTAATTAACTAATAACAATATAATAACATAATAATGATATTACAAAATTATATGCACGTTTATTTATAAAATATATATGTATTATAAATATATAAGTTATAAATAAATAAATCTAAATATATTATAATTACATTGTCATTAAATAAAATAAGATAAATATAATATTGCAAGAATAAGACAAGACTTTAAATACCACCACAAAATAACACATCTCTATTAATAAAGATTAAAATAAAACAAAAGAAAAATCTGTAAAAACTTAAGTTATAATCGTACTGTAAAAGAAAACAGATAATTATCAACCTTATCTTATCTCCACATATGAATAGATATGTAGTTAATGTATTTGTACTTGATTATAGAAACCTAACACTATAAAAAGGGAGAGGGAAGATATAGCTATCAGAGAGAGAGTGAATTGCTTTTTTATGGATAAAAGAAGAATGAGTAAGTAATAAAAAAGAATAAGATACAGAAGAAAAAAGAAAGAAATAAAAACCTACACTGCAAGTTTATAACTTATCTCTTATGGTTGAGGTAAGAGAAGCATGGATGTATATCGTTTTATCTTTTTATTATTTATAATCTACTCATAATTATTTTTATTTATATATTTATATTATTTTTATATTTATATTAAATGAAATGTTATTAATTTCATTCTCATTTATATTTATTTTTATTCACGCACACCTATTATTCAATTTATTTATTTACTTTACATTTATAGCCAGTTATTTCCACTCAAATAACTTTGTTTTTATTTAAAACTATGTAATCCCTTATTTTCTATTTTGAATGGAAATACGTACACTAGTGCAGATTTGATATTTTACCTCGCCTTATAGGCTTCGGTTATGGCGGAACCGAAGCCTATAAGGAGGCGGTGGCAATTTTGCAATTTCATCAATCTATATTGCTTCGGTTCTACAAACAACCGGTGTCATAAGCAGTTTTAGGCCTCAGTTCATTAAGAACTGGAGCCTATTAGGCAACCTAGAAATAAAAATTTTAAAATTGCCACCAGCGAGAACACATTTGGCCTCGGTTGAAATAGAACTAAAGCCTATAACCCTGCCCAAAAACCCTAATTTAATAATTTCATCAACACCGCCCCTTTTGGCTTTGGGTCCCCTTTCAACGAGGCCATTGAGCCACTTTAGGCCTCGGTTCATTGAATAACCGAGGCCATAAAGCCTGTTAAAATTCCCAATTCGTGAACCCTGATCATTATTCATCTTCTTCCCCAATTCTCTCTGCACGAACGTCGTGCTGCCCTCTGCCACCACCAGTTCCGACGCTGTCGTCGACCAGTTGCCGTCGCCGTCCGTGGGTTTTCGTCGCCTCCATTTCCTCATCCATTTCTCTCTGCTGCTCCATTTCTCTCCAAGCCACCTGCACCTCCATCAGACCAACCACCATTCAGGAAGCCATTGTAGCACCTCATCCACGAAAAACGCAGCAGGTCCACCATGCCTTGAAGGAGAAGAACGAAACCTCCACTGCAGCGCCTGGAGTCGAACGAAACACAGCCTACCACCGCGCCTGGAGTCGAACATCTTTGACGAAGCACTCTTCCACGTTCACACGAAGCCTCTCCGGAGAGTCTACCTCCTGCAACTACATCATCAACACAGATCTGCATAAACGACGTTCACGCAGCCAACTAAAACGCGCATCTGGCAGATCTGGAACGCTGGGAAGCAAATTTGGAATGTTGGGAAGCAGATCTGGAATGTCGGGAAGCAGATCTGGAAAGCAAATCTATGGCTTCGGTTCAGGCGTGACCGGAGCAGAAAAACGCCTCTATGGCTTCGGTTGACAATCGAGGCCAAAAATCAACCCTTTTGGCCTCATCCCAATATGCCTCAGTTCTAAAACTAGGGCAAAATATAAAAAACAACCGGGGCCAAAAGCCCTTACTGCACTGGTGGTAGGAGCAATGTTAATCCTTATTGGGTCTAAAACAAAATATTTTGTAGAATCTTTTATTTTTATTTTTTTGAGGACAATCATCTTTAAGATAAGGGGAAGAGACATTTATCATTTTATCTCTTTACCTTTATTATTATTTTTTTATTTGTTCATAATTATTTTATTTTTATATCTATGTTAAGTGAGGTGTCTCTAACCTCATTCTAATTTATATTTAGTTCCCGTTCTCATTTATTTATTTATATTCATCTCTAGTTGTGCATTTGTCCTATTTATTCAATTTATATTTACTCTCACTTATTTATTTATATTTATCTCCAGTCACGTACTGGTTCTTTTTATTTATCATATTTATTCTTTCGTTATGCACAGATCCTATTTATTTATGTTTTAATATCAAAATAAAATTTATGACATATGAAGATTTGATACTATGGTTGGAGGTATGACCTTGGACTAAATGAGTTAGTATATTACTCAAGATGGGATGTTCTTGAGTTACTTTGTTGGTCATGTTGAGACTCATTTATCCTTGGGTTACTTGTTGGCCATGTTGAGACTCATTTATCCTTGGGATACTTTGTTGGTCATGTTGAGACTCATTTATCCTTGGGATACTTGTTGGCCATGTTGAGACTCATTTATCCTTGGGATACTTTGTTGGCTATGTTGAGACTCATTTATCCTTAGGACACTTTCTTGGCCATGTTGAGACTCATTTATCCTGGCTAACCACTACAAAATATAATAAATATAATACGTTTATTATAGTTGAATGTGTAAACCTTGGAGATTTAAATGAGTTGTTAGCTCATTTATCCTAACTAACCACCGCAAAATATAATACATTTGAGTTGACATAGATTCTGGTAAAATAATTACAGAAGATTAATTTTAAATGATTTACTTTATAGAATTTGTATGTGACATTATTTGAGTATGATTTATGTTAACACTATGTGAAGAAATTTTATTTGCTTTATTTGTTTTGCTATAGTAAATTATAATTTCACTAGCTTACCCTTGTGTTTTTGTGGATGTGGTTTCCACCTACGATGATCGTATATTTATGTCGATATGCATGAGTAGAGGGTCCTACAGGTAGTATTGAGGATCAATAACGAGACTGAGTTGGTGAATAGGAATGGACACATGTACATATGTATATACCTATATACCTAGTATCAACAGTGCCTAATTGCTATTAAATATCTTAGTTTTGAAAAATCAACTTATAATTTTAGAGGACTGTGAATACTCAGTATATAAATTTACATTTATGTGTTGTTGATTATTACTTATGTAATGATTTAAATTGGTATAATTATGTTCTAATTTGGGTTGTTACAACAGTGGTATCAAAGCAGTTCGTCCTTAATATGAGTTGTGGGTTATGAGTTTGTTGTGTTTCCGTTGCGTTTGTTGTATGTTCATCTTAGACATAGTTGTTTAAGAAATCATAGCAGTCAATCGTGGGATTTACCCACGGTAATGAGTTTGTTGTGTTTCCTCTCTTTGAGGAATTGTTTGGGTATAGAGATATGAGTAAGACTTGTGAAAATAAAAGTATTAAGATAGAGAAAATCTTGATGTAGTAATGAGGGTGCACACTCATGTTCAAGTCAATGAATTCTCTATCTTAATTCTAAAATTTTCTCTATGTGAGTCATAAGGTAGGCAATTTGTTATATAACATGTGTTATGTTGTTTTTGGTACAACATTTATATATGTTGTTGGTGTTTTATGTAACATCCCGCCTGGATATTACGGATTTTAAATAATAAAATAATAATAATAATAATAATAATAATAATAATAATAATAATAATACTCCATTTATTATAAATCGTTTTCCCAAGACCGCAATAATTTAAAACTTTATTACATCGATAAAACCAACTTAAGTTCAATTTTTTATAAATACAAGGGTTAAATATGTTTTTGGTCCCTCAAGTTTAAGTGAATTTTGGAATTAGTCCCTCATCAAAACTTTATACCAATTCAGTCCTCCATATTTCAAAATGCGTGAATTTAGTCCTTTTAACCAAATTTTGTTAAGTTTATCTGACGTTTCAAGCACATTTCATGATAGTATTTAAGTTAACATTGAAGCAAAAATGTGTCAAACAGTGTAAATAATTTAAATACTATCATGAAATACGCTTGAAACGTCAGATAAACTTAACAAAATTTGGTTAAAAGGACTAAAGTCATGCATTTTGAAAGATGAAAGACTAAATTGGTCAAAAATTTTGATGAGGGACTAATTTCAAATTTTGTTGAAACTTGAGGGACCAAAAACATATTTAACCCTAAATACAATACATTATCAAATTAGTGTCATTATAAAGCCAAGTTCTGTAATTCTAATGATTACAATAACTCCTTAAAACTCATAAAAAAAATGATGAAATGTTGCCACAAAGTTTTCCAACTAGCCCACGCTCCAGATCTACGCTCCACCAGAACCACCTGCAACGTCATCTACTCCCGTGTACCGTGTACACGATCATCGCCAAACACACACAAATAGGGTGAGCTAAAGGAATATAAACATATGCAAGAATTTATATACCAAAACACACACATTAAAGGAACTCCATCCTTTCGTCTCATCACACATGGCCGCCACCATGTAATCTATGCTCTACGTCTTTGGTTGATAATCTCAAGCTATCGTTGTTGTCCAACGTACAAGCCACCACTTGTAGAACACATGCGGGAACACTCGCAATTCTGAGCCACCACTTAAAGAATACTCGTGTTACCCTCCATCCTGAGCCACAACTCCAGGAATACTTTAGCATCTGACCCTTGAGATATCGTCCAAAGCCTCGTAGACCACGCACATCCAAAGAAGGTAAAACACAATGTCTGCTTCATCAAAAATCGCCTGACGCTCCACACGAGTCGCCAAACGCAAAAGGCTTCCAGACCGCTTGGCGAGAGGCACGTGCCACTAGGCGCCAAGCGCCTCTAATGTTACTGTTTCTACAAGTATCGCCTGGCGGGACAACCCTTATCGCCAAGTGCCACACGCTTCAATTCTCTACTAGTTTCGTAGCTATCGCCTGGCGGTCAAACACCACCGCCAGGCGCTACACCAATACTTGTGCAATACTGGTTTTTAAACACCCAAAACAAAGTAAAATCAATCCAGTCACATTTCATATATATATATATATATATATGTATATATATATGTATACATATATATATATATGTATACATATATATATATGTATACATATATATATATATATATATATATATATATATATATATATATATATATATATATATATATATATTCCCCCTTTAAACCCATGCTAGCCTTCAATTCTAACTTATGAATAAGGCATGCTCAAACAAGTATAAGCAGCACTCTAACAATTTAAGCATATGATCCTATGCACCAATGCAAATTAATATTAACCCACATGCCTTCACCAATAACAAATTCTCCACATGTGACTAACCCAAAGGAGCATTGAAATTGATAGAGACTTACCACATAACCCAAACATGCTTCATTAGAAGTTACTTGAATTATCAAGAGCTTATTCATGTATTTTAAAGACTCCAAAATCAGCAATATTGAGTAACGTATATCTCTAGCTACTGACCTCAAAATCAAATCTCCACCATTCAAAGTGAAGAACCACATGTTATGGACCATCTGTCAAAATTTCACCTAAATTAGACGGTTAACGAACTGGAAATGCAGTTTTACAAACATTGCGCGAACCAGAAAAATGGTGGTGCCTAGCGCCAGAAATCAGGAGCCTAGCGCCTGGCGGTACAAAACCAGCACTGGGTGGTTCCTGTTCCGTGAAAATACGAAAAATAGCATTTTTCATGAATTAGAACACTATGCATCTCTGGTATGTTGGGTGTCGCCAAGAAGTTCCTGCTGTTCCTGAAACCCAGAAATTTTCTCAGCACCTGTGAACCTTATCCATTTTGCTTTACCTTCAAGATGTAACCCCGAAAGCTATATTCACTCAACCTCCAACCCATCTCATGCCTTACCATTACATCTTAAAGCATCCTAATTACAATATTTCCAAATTAGTATATTTTTTCTTTATTCTATTCCACTTGAACTCTCAAGTGCACCCTTCTACTCGAACCACACTGCACCAGTCACCAAAAACAACTGACACCACTATCGCCTGGCGCAAGCTACAAGCCGTCAGGCGGTGCATCTTTTTCTGGGCAATTCCAGAATTGGTCCCGCACCTTGTGCAAGTTCTAACTCCAATTATTATACTAGTGTACTAATCTTCCATCCAACTCGCTTCCATTATGCGTTTATGATTACCAAACATATGTTAGGCTTCCCATACCCAAAATTATTATAATATTCTCCCATTATTTGAATCTTGAATTTCAAACCCCCAATTCTCAACCCTAACAGAGGCTCATACAATTTTATTTGTCTCGATTAATCCAATTCTTCTTGCTAATCGATCAATTATGGTACTCCACCCGTTCAGCATAAATTGTTGACTCATTCCCTCCGATCAGAAAAGCCCCAGAACACCCAAATCATCAAAATCGAGCCAACATGGGCTTGTGTCGCCTGGAAGGTGTTCATCACCGCCAGGCCCTTCACAAAAAACCCAGAAACTGGGTACAAAGCCATGTGTCGCCTGGCGGCATGGGTGGATATGTCGCCTGGCGGGTATTCATCACCCGCCAAGCAGTTTCTGGAAATTTTCCAAAAACCCAAAATTTACGAGTTGATTCAAAAGGAAAACATGTAATTCACATCATATATTATGCAATTAATCACAACAACATAACATTGCGGGTTCAGCTCCCCTAACCTAGATTCCTTTGCTTAGTTTTGGAATATTTTTCAAGCTCTTGTGCACCACAACACAATCCAGCCCTTGTCTCCTTCCACGCTTGCTTCTAGTCCCTGCTATCCTCTCTAAAAAAAACAAAATACTCTCTAATTTCGTTCTCTACTCTCCAAGCACAATGGCAGTCACCAAAAACACTCTCCCTTAATTGTTCACTCATTGTTGTCTTAATTGGCAATGATGAAGGAAAACGAAAATGACATTAAACTTAGAGTTTAATTGTCATTGAAGGTCCATTAGTGGTTGTTTTCCAACCATCTTGGCTACTAGGGTTTCCTTTGTCCTTCCACCTTTATGTCAAATAAAATTTTGACAAAAAGAAAGTTTAGTTTAGGTTCACCAAGATTCAAACCCATACCATGTCAATTGCCAAATCAATGCATAACCATTCAACTAATTCATATTTCATGATACATTACAAGAAAACTGTCTATTATCTACGAAAAATTATCTATCAAATTTTTTTCAAAGATAATTTTATTTTACCTACGAAAAAATTTCAAAGATAACATTAATGTTCGTAAGTAACAAAAGAAAATAATTATCTACAAAAACTTCATAGATTAACATAGATGGAAATATTATGTACGAATAATTATCTATGAAAAAAATGTAGAAAATAAACATCATAAAAAATAAATAAAAGTTCGTAGGTAACTATAATATAATTTTTTTATTTAAAAATCATATCTTATCTATGCTCAAATTTCACAGATAACATATTTTTTACCGGTTAAGTTCAAATAAAGTTATACCATCACTTTGCAAAACGCTTCCTTTCCCTTCGCTGAGACGAAACATGCCATTCACCGGTATGACCCTCACCGATAGAGACCTTCAGTCGTCCTCCATTCGGCTGAGGCACCAGTCATCGCAGTGGTGCAGGTCAAGTGACGCTCACGCGAGAAAAGAGACGATGGATCTTAGCTCATGACTATGCTTGAGCAATAACAAGGTTCACAAACCAGCCCAAAACCAAGCCCATTCACAAACCAGAAAGAAGCGGATGCAAACCCTAATCTCGGGGAAGGAATCATGAATCCTTAAATCCCTAAATCCATAAATCCATAAATCCATTTCTTCTTTGTTGAGATCGATGCAGAATGTTTCGCCGTGGGTTTCGCCGTGAACCATCCCTGAAACCCTCACCGTCAACCCCAATCACAAAGCTCATCATGAACCCTAACCTCCACCCTCACCATCAAAGCCCACTGCAAAGCCTCATTACAAACCCTCACTGATGAAACCTCATCTTCGTTCATCGTGAACAGTGTCGTCGAGAGGAATGATAGTGTAGAAAATAAAAAGTGAGTGAGACCTTCACCGTGGAAAGGTAACTTTGGTTGTACCTATTTTAGTTTGTAAGTTGGTGTGGTTTACTGTGTTGTTAAATTTAGACCGCAACTTATTTGTTTCTCTTATACATGTTGACATTGCTCTTGAATGGATTTCAGCTAAAGCTCTAGAAGTATTTTTGCAAGATCTTTGTGGCCGTACTTATGAAATAAATTTTCAAGGAGTAGAAAAGACCATGAATTCATTGCATTTGTAAGTTTGTTTCTTTTTCTTCGGTGTCCCATTTTAGTGATCGAGAATTAATTCAAAATGTATAACTACTATTGTCAATGTGCTTTTCTTGAAAGGACTAATTGATAGTAGATTGAGGATGGAGAGACCTATATATCCATCCAAGTATAAATTTGGTTTTATTCCATCGAGATCAACTTTGAATATTGTACATGATAAGGCACAGGCTTGGGTATGAACTCTTGCCGTGGGAATTTAGCATAAATTTATCCAACAATCTTGTTGTCCACCAATGTTCAACTTGGCCTCCATAATGTTTTATCTTATACTTCGAAATATATTAGGCTTGTTTGGATTAACTTTTGGTCAAAGGATTTTTTCCAAAGTATTTAGACATGTTCAAGGGATAAAATTTTACATGTTCAAGATGTGTCAGAGGGGTTACAAGTAGGGTCCTTAGAACCAGGTCAATCATGGATCCCTCTTTTTATTTTTCCCCCTTTCTAAGAACACTCTCTGCCAACACACACAAGGATACTATGCTCCACTCACCTACACCTCTCTACTGCACAAATTCTCCTCCTTCTCTCTAACCACCAAAGAAGTTCAGATTTCCAAATTCAGTCCCTAAATCTTGTTTTCATTCTTTCAGCAACAGCAACACAATCTGAGATCACCACAGAACCTCCTCCCCAAGCTGTTCGATCCATCCTTACGCGTAAGTTGAATTTCAATTTCCTCAGTTCACCTTCCTTCTTTCTAAATTAGGGTCTTTAAGTGGTTGGGTCGAAATTTGGGAATAAACTCATGTCTAGACTTCCCTTTCAGCTCCTTAAGTGTTGAAGTGGTACCGTTCTTCTGTTGAGAGCTGATCTTGCTTGGGCTTTGTTGTGGGAAGGTAAGGGAAGCTAACCCTTTCTTTAAAGTTTCTAGATAATCCGTGAAAAGGCTTGAATTGCATGTATGATTTATGAATTCGGTGTCTGAAATGGTGTGAATTGATGAGTATTTGAATGGTGCTAAAGGAAAACTAGCTTGCTGCATGAAGGAACAGGTTCGTGTCCTGATATTTTCGCCTAGGCGAGTACCGCTCGCCTGAGCGAAAATACCATGAAACGCACATCTGTTCCTGCGCGAAGCCTCGCCTAGGCGAGCTGGGGTCGCCTGAGCGAGATCACGATCTCGTCTGGGCGAACCAGCCTAGCCTGAGCGAGGGTTCGCCCAGTTTTTCTATTTTTGCCACTGTTGGTGTCTCGCCTAGGCGAGACTGACTCGCCTGAGCGAGATAACCTCTCGCCTAGGCTAGACTTTCTAGCCTGAGCGAGAGGCACTGCAGTAGTAGTGTTTTAAAAATCTGTTTTCCTTGGTACAAATATATGTTTTAAAGCATCTTTGTGCAATTTAGACTCCGTATGATTGGAATGTTACCATTGATGTATAGAATGATTTAATTGGATGAATGTAAGTATGAAGAGATGAAGTTTGGATGGAATTTCAAGGGAAATTCGAGTAGAAATTGTAGTGTGTGTAAGGATGTAAGGAATCTATAATGGTTGGTATCCTGAAACTCCAATAATCGTTCAAGCTCAGGTAGAGTAGAATGGATTATGTCGTGAGGAGTAGCAGGAGGTCCTCGTCGTCGGACTCGATCAAGTCTTAGACGTGGAGGGGACTTACCCTGGGAACGGTCGGGTGAATACCCCATGTGTCCAGACTCTGCAGAGTCTGGGAACCGTTACAGGTGCAAGCTACCAAGAGCTCTAACGTCACTTACACAATCCGGATATCGAGTCTAGGATTCTTTGATTGAATTGCATGCTATAAATGACATCTTAAGTTGTGAAGTGTGTTGATATTTGTTTTCTTTCAGTTAGCTTACCCTTCCTGTTATGTGTCTGCTTTTGCATATTACCCTTTGCAATGATCACCTACGTTTGGTGGGAGCAGAGCTGAAACCAGATGGAGACGTTTCCTCTTGAGCAGAAGTTGGAGCTTGGCAAGGAGTGCCACTATAGTTAGACTTTTACTGTATATTTTGAGGTCTTGGGTGTAGTCTAGTATCCCTTATACCCACTCTGACCTGATGTATATGTGTTCATAGATGTATCAGTGTTGGAAGACTGTATTGGATAGGTTTATTCTACGTCTGCATGTTTGCTCCTACTATCTGCTATGTTTAATCATAATCTACTGTTTTGTTTGATAGTATGGAAAACTATTAAATGGGATGTTACAACTTCCGCATATTTTATGTATTAGGTGTGTTTTACGAAATTGTGAACACGTTTTGTATACCTTAACTTGTAATTTTCACTATTGTCTATTATATTGTTTGGTTGGCCTAAGCTTTCTCTCTTCCAAAATGGGGGGTCATGCATCTGTTTCGGAAACTTGCATTCTTGTCGCAATCTAATTTAATTCCTATTCTTGCTCCCAATCTATTAAGTTACTTGTAAGTGGTATAAATAACATTATTATTTTCTATTGGTTGTGCCGTATGCTCTGCATGCTTATGTTAATACCATTTTTCTTTCTCCATGAATCATAGTGTCAATTCTTTTTATTGATTTGGCCATCGTTGACTAATATGTAGTTTGGAATATACCATTGAAACTTTTATTAGGACAAGCCCTACATGAAACCTGGGCTAGCAGAGTTAAAGAATGCCATTGTTGTACTATTTTAATCCAATATATCACCCTCTGTTTGTACTATTTTTCCTTTTTAATCTAGTTAAATTGTGCCACTTACTTCCACTCTAACTATTCTTGGGTTCCTATCTTATAACTTAGTTAGTTAGAAAAGTTGGTTCATGGCAATGTATCATAATTTCATTGGCTTGGTACCTTGAACAGTTATATCATTTAACTACAAATTATTAAAATGGTTTTAAGTTACTTTAGCTTTTTTTATCATAAAAAAATTGTAATCGAGCCTAACCACCACTTGAGTTGGTTTAACTTTTCATCGACTTTGTAAGAAGCTGGGAAAATTATTTAAAGCTTATGACAAACTTTGTACTTTGGTAGAAGTAAGAGATCTAGATGATTACTTATTTGATATTTGTGTTGTTGAAGTATGATAAGGGAGAGAGAACCTATTGGCTTAGCTATACATTATAATTCTCCAAGTAAAGTATTTTGATTAGAACATTCTCGAGGATGCTTTCAAAAATTATCTTAATTTTAATTAGTAGTGTTAATCCAAGGGATAGTCTGATGCCAAAGGACGGTGATGATGGCTTTTACCCAACTACTGGAAATGAACTAGTAAGTACTCCTTTCATTGGTTAAAATTGTTGATCTTGCAAAATAACATCTCTAATGAGTGGTTTTATCAGAAACCTGAAGCTGTAAGTTCAAGTCGATAGTTGATGCCCGATCAACCTCTACCCTTGGTGAGATTGTGTTGAGGGTTCTCAATGGAGGTATTAAGTTTCTTTAATGCATTTGTTTGGCAAACTTTTTTGTTCAACGTGTAAGATTACAAATCCAGAAACACAATAGCACATTTAAACATTCAATTAATCATAAGTTACTTTGATTATTTTAATTATGATAAATTGAACTCAAATGGAGTATAAAAAAATTTAGTTATTTAGATCAAGAAGTGTCTCACTTGTTTTTTTTGGTTATATGTATGTATTTGAATTTGAATTCAACATGTGCATACGGTTAAGAAGTTTTATCATTCATCATATTTGAAGGTTTAAGTTATTTGTAAATTGAACTTGAAGTTGTAGCTTTTGACCCATGTGCTATTCTGGATGAAGCTTTATCTCCTTTCTCTGAAAAATATAAAGGAGTAGAGGTGAGATACTATCATATAGTATTCTTGTTTGTGTGTTCAATGGCATTGACTTAGTCATATGTGAAAAGGTTCTTTCCCTGTAATCTTTTTCTTTTTCAATATTATTGATAATAATATGGTCATGACACCTATATTTTTCTTTTTACACGGTGCAAGTTTCTCAATGCCATCAAGTAATATCTTTGCTTGTCATTATTAAAGAACAATGTCCTGTCAACAATAACATTTTCCAACTTCGGTGTTCCATTTTCATGAACTTGTTATCAAAATTCAGACCAGGCTTGATAAAGGAAATTGGCAAATATTCTTGATTTCAGTCTTCACCATTGGCAACACAGTTTGTTTGAAACTGTTGAAGGTCTAGGTTTCTATTTAACTATTGCACCTAAGCTTTGTATATTTAAGCATATTTATAGATATTAGGCTAGTAGGTAGATATTGTTGTACTATTGATTAGCATAATAGAAATGAAGGTATTGTTGTCCTGTTGATTAGCATAATATGAATGAAAGTGGTGATAGGAATGGATCATAAATGAAGCACGTGGGATTTATTTAATTTTTATGTAAGAATTTATTATATTATTCAGGTAAATAAGGTAATAGTAAATAAAGTACCCTTGGCATATTGTTCATTGTGATGTTTGGTATTAAATGAAGCACGTGGGATTATTGTTGTTTATACTTTTATTAGTCGAGAGTTAATGGGTTTTATTTATCTTTTATGTAAGAACTCGTTATATATATATATATATATATATATATATATATATATATATATATATATATATATATATATAAAAATATAATGCATTTACTTTTAATGTTATAGTATATTATACAATATTGATTTAAATTAAAACAAAGAAAGAAACTATCTTTTAAAATAGATGTAACAGGTTCATTTAAGTTAATTAATATAATATTTATAATATTATAATATTAAAAGTAATAAATTGGATCTATTGTTGATTTTGGAGTCTTTAAAATACATGAATAAGCTCTTGATAATTCAAGTAACTTCTAATGAAGCATGTTTGGGTTATGTGGTAAGTCTCTATCAATTTCAATGCTCCTTTGGTTAGTCACATGTGGAGAATTTGTTATGTGGGTTAATATTAATTTGCATTGGTGCATAGGATTATGTGCTTAAATTGTTAGAGTGTTGCTGCTTATACTTATTTGAGCATGCCTTATTCATAAGTTAGAATTGAATGTTAGCATGGGTTTAAAGGGGGAATATATATATATATATATATATATACATATATATATATATATATATGAAATGTAACTGGATTGATTTTATTTTGTTTTGGGTGTTTAAAGGGGGAATATATATATATATATATATATATATATATATATATATATATATATATATATATATATATATATATATATATATATGATTTTAAAATGTTTTAATTTTTTAATTTTTTATTTGTATGAGTTATCTACGAAATTCTTCGTATGTAATTTACCTACCTACACAGGTTTTTGTAGGTAATTATGTACGAAAACTTTCATAGGTAATTTATCTATGAAATATTTCGTAGATAACTCGAATATTGGATAACAAATTTTTTAACGAATGCTTTCATAGATAATTATCGACGTTCTAATTTCGTAGATAAATTATCTACAAAGTATATTTTCATAGATATAGTTACCTACCAGTTCAATACCTACGAAATTTGCTTCGTAGGTAATTCGTAGAGAATAACACATTATCTAAGAAAATTTTACATATTTAAAATAATAATAAATTAAATAGTATATAAATGGCATACATAGGATTTGAATCATTTGAATTAGTACTTTTTCATGTCATACATGTCAGAATTAAATACCATAAAAGTTCTACTACCCGTATTTATTAAATAATTAATTATTTAATTATTTAAATTTCACGGATTTTACATTTTATAGTTATCGAAAAATATAAACTTTAAGTGAATGTAAGATGTTATCTTTTGAAGAACATTATTTTTATAATGAACATGTATGGAAAGAATTTAAATTTAAGTTGTTCCATGCTTTAGTCCTAGATAAAGGTCGATTACAAGGATTGGATAAGTGTCATGTTAGCAGTATAAAAGAAAAACATTATGCATGTATTTCTAGAGGATGTCTCAAGGTTACATTTCCGGTTAGAAGTAGAGTTAGTGACATCCTACAAGGTAGCTTCAATTGAGAAGTTTAAAAAGAAATTCGAAAAAAAAATGTGAAAATACTAATATAATAAATAAATTGAGAGATAGATATGTGTTATAGTCGATTTTTGTGGAGAATAAAACCATTGCAGTGTAGTAACAAAGCACCTGGGGCATGGTGAGTGACACCAATACTTTTTTTTTTAAGCCTCTGCTTCCTCACGACACATGTATACGCCTCTTAGTTTCTTTTAATTTTTATGCCATATTCTTTCTTCACTGGTTAAAACGTTTATGGGATTTTAATAATTTTCACTAGTTAAAACGTTTATGGGATTTTAATAATTTGGTGCAAATCTGATTCCATTTCACAAAACCCTCCCCATCTAAAGAGTTATTAAGAAACAACTAAAATTTCAACTTGCTTTTTTTTTTTTCTAACTGTTTTTCTGGGCTTTCAAATCTTGCTAGAAAAAGACTCGATTTTGGTGGAAACCTTTCGTACAAAAAAGCATAGTTTTTTGGATTTGTTTTATTGGAAGTGTGTAGATATAGTGAAAGGAAAGACTCAGATGAGGGGTATGGAGAACGCCCTAAGCAAACAAAATTTTTTCTCCAAGCGGTGTAATAGATTACTAAAGAAAGCCTTCAAACTTTTATTCTTTGTGATGTTGAGCTTGGTCTCATCATTTCTCTCCAAGAGGAAAACCTATGAAGTCCGGACACGCCTCATCAATGACGTGTTCCGTGTTCGATATGTATTGAATACTGATATTTGTGCCACACTTGTATGACACATATTAGTAAGGTGTCTAGTTTGAAAGACATTTTTTTTATCTTTAACATGATTTTGACATGACTCCAACATAATGTTAATAACCACAAATTCAATGATTTTCTTAAAAACTATAAACTTGTAAATTTATCACATAAGTTTCTATTATGATTATAAAAATAAGGAAAAAAAAATATTATATGATCACTACTTTTCAATTATTTTTTTATATTAGATAGATAAATTACATTCATTTTTGTGTTAATTGACAGTGTGTAGTATCAGTAGTGCCTCATTCCTATTAAATATCTTATTTTTGAAAAATCAACTTGTCATTTCAGAGGACTATGAATACTCGGTATATAAATTTACATTTATGTACTGTTGATTATTACTTATGTAATGATATAAATTAGTATAATTATGTACTAATTTGGGTTGTTCCAACAATAATAATAACAATAAAAATAACAATAATAATAACAATAACAATAATAACAACAATAATAATAACAATAATAATAATAATAAACAATATAAATAATAATAATAATAATAATAATAATAACAATAATAAGAATAAAAAATAATAATAACAACAATGATAATAATAACAATAAAATTAATAATAACAACAATAATAATAACAATAAAAATAATAATAACAACAATAATAATAATAATAATAACAATAATAATAATAATAATAATAAACAATAATAATTATTATTATTATTACACTAACAATAATAATAACAAAAAAATAAATAAAAAAATAATAATAATAACAATTTCAATAATAACAACAACAACAACAACAACAACAATAATAATAATAATAATAATAATAATAATAATAACAATAATAATTATTACACTAACAACACTAATAATAATAATAACAACAATAATAACAATAACAATAATATTAAAAAGAATAATAATAATAATAATAATAATAATAATAATAATAAAAATAATAATAATAATAATAATAATAAACAATAATAATTATTATTATTATTACACTAACAATAATAATAACAAAAATAATAATAATAATAATAATAAAAATAATAGTAATAATTGCAATTTCAATAATAACAATAAAAAGAATAATAATAATAACAACAATAATAACACTAATAATAATAGAAACAATAATAACACTAATAATAATAATAAAAACAATAACAATAAAAATAACAAATAATAATAATAATAATAACAACAATAAAAACAATAAAAATAATAATAATAATAATAATAATAATAATAATAACATTAAGAATGGTGATAATAAAAATAATACACAATAACAATAATAAGAATAGATTGTTATGAATTAATGGTTATCAACACCATGCTCCAACCAACCAAGGACTAGTGGAAGTTTTATCTCTCTAACGATAACGTTTTGCGTGTCTCAATCCAGGCTCTTTCTAATCCCTTCTCCATTTACAATTTTGCCTTATATTCTTCTTTTTGTGATAAGAATTATTTGACTTTATCAATTTTCATCTCCATCTTATTATTTTTTTTTTATTATGACAATGATTATTATTATTATTTTGATGATGATGATTATTATTATTATTATTATTATTATTATTATTATTATTATTATTATTATTTTACATGCTAGTTCTAAACACGCAAAATGTTGTAAAATTTAGATTTGTGACCCTTAATATTACAAGGAATAATTCCTTATATTGGATTTTAAATGTTCAAATACATTTAGATGCAATAGATATTGGGATACCATTCAATAAAAAAATAAAGCATCTAAACAATTAATTTGCTCATGCGACAAAAACATTGTGAAAAGAGATTTCACAAATATTATTGTACCACACCTAGTCGGCCTAAGCCGAATAATAGCAATTACCATATACATGCTAAGGTACCTAGACTAAAAACCACTAAGAAGTGACATTGATAAAACAAGCCAAAAACAACAATAGTGGCCTAAGCCGTTAAAGGATAATCGGCCTAGGCTGACAACTCCACGAAAATAACCAAGGACTTGGCAAAAAATAGAACATTTCAATAATATTCACCAGCCCACAATAATTGAACTAAGGGCCTGGACTAGGGCATAAGCCCACCTACGGCCCAAGCAAGGGCCCAGCCCATGACGTGGCCAGACATAATTAATAATCTATAAATACGCATGGACCCCATAAATTAAAGGTACACATTCATTACTTCCCTAATCACCAGATTTGACTTTTTGAGAGATTTCGCTGACTTGAGCTTCGAAGTCCCTTCTGCAGGTAACCCTTCCCGGGTCCAAACCGACCAATCCGAGATACCCATAAACGATATACATCAACCGAGAAGAGGCTTACTGAGGAGATGGCAGACCAAGGTAAGGTAATACTTGTGTCTGACAGATCTTGTTTGTTCTCTACAGGAACAATTGGCGCCCACCGTGGGGCACGAGATAGTACTTTACCACTTGCTTTCTCCGAAAATGGTTTCTACCCGCAGTAGAGCAGGAGTTAACAAGCAAGTTGAAGCTGGCCCCTCAGGACCTGCTAACATCACCTCGGATCTGGCCGCCATCCTAGACGATCAAGCCAAGATGCAACAGGAGCTGGCTGACTTGAAGAATTACAACAGGAGCTGGCTGACTTGATGAGATGGAAGCACTACGATAGGAAAATTCTCGCCTAAGGCGAAAAATCGAAGCCGATCCCACCCAAAAGGAAAAGGCCAAGGAAACATCTGATGTCGCAGGGTCCCCAGCTTTCCAGCCTACTGAAGAAGAAAGCGAGTACAATTCTACCCCACACACCTTCACCACTACCCAACAAACTCCCATCCTCTCAGCCTATCCTACTCACTTCCACTCCACCCTCCCAGGAAACACTACGGCTCCCACCCCCGCCGCCACCCTCCCCACCACTCATGTCCCACCCTTCAACATGCCTACCACCCTACACACCACTCATATCCCACCCTACAACCCTCATAACCTCCCTACCACCCATATCCCTCCTCACAACTTCACCTCCACCTTTCCCACCCTCGTCCACCATCCCATCCCTCCTCACCCACTCCCATCTCACCAACCCAGGCGCCGTCACCCTTTCACCGACTTCATCGCCAACACCCCCCCTCCCCACCCAGTAAGAACCCTTCAAGCTGGAGCGTTACACTGGTGAAACCGACCCCGATGAACACCTCAAGGTCTACATCACCCATGTCGCCCTCTACACTTCCCATGATGTTGTCTTTTGCAAAGCCTTTCCTACCACCCTCAAAGGCCCTACCCTTGAATGGTTTACCACCCTCCCGCCATACTCTATCGACAACTTCGACACCCTCTCCCACATGTTTACCACTCACTTCGCAGGCAGCCACCCGCATCAAACTATTACAATATCAATCCTCGGCGTTAGACAAGAACAAGGCGAGATGCTCTAGGAATTTATTGATCGATTCAGTAAGGCTGCCCTCCGCACCCCACACCTCAACCAAGAAATGATACTCCAGTGCATGGCCCTCATTCTTCAACCCGGCGCCTTCGCCAACAACGTCTACCTACACCCACCATCCTCCTCGTCCCGACCATCGATGCCCTCCCCGCGATTCTCGCCACGATAAACGCCCAAACCAACCCCCAAACTCTGATCCCTAACCGGCTCGCACCGATGTCACCCTTGCCGACCCTCCCCTACGCGGCACTATCAATACCATCTCCGGTGGTTTTGCTAGTGCAGGATCTACCTCATCCGCCAGAAAGAGACATCTCCGCCATATCCAATCCATCAACCACATCACTCATTCTCATCACAGACGCCGCATGCCCCCCATAATCTGCACGAACGACGAATTTCAAGGCCTCGATCACCAGAAAGATGACCCTATGGTCATCACCGTTGAAATAGAAAATTACGTAGTCAAGAAAGTTCTCGTCGACCAAGGCAGCTCCGTCGACATCCTCTATTGGGCTACGTACCAGAAACTTCAACTCCCAGACACCGCCATGGTCCCATATGATGAACCGATTTATGGCTTTTCTGGGGAACAAGTTTCCACCCACGACTATAGTGACCTCCATACCGTCTTTCGCGATGGTGCCCAAACAAAGACAATTCCTATCCGCTTTCTCATCGTCAACGCACCCACATCTTATAACGTCCTCCTCGGCCACCCTTCACTCAACACCCTTGGCGTTGTCGTCTCCACACCTCATTTGGCCATGAAGTTCCCCTCTCCATCTGGCGACATCCTCACCATTCATGGCGACCAACGCCTTGCACGCGAACGCTACATGGCCAGCCTACGCCCACAGCTCCTCATCCTGCAAACCAATCACATTGAGCGACCACCCTTCTCTGAGATCGCTCTGTCTGGTGAATATCTAGACCCTAGAGTGGGCCGGGATGTCCGCTTTGAACCTGTTGAAGAAACCAGCCCCTTGGAGCTCCCAAATAGCCGTATCATCAAACTTGGTACTAGGTTAGAACCTGAAGAACGTTACATCATAACATCCACCCTAGTCGGCAACACAAACCTCTTTGCTTGGTCAGCTGCTGACTTGCCTGGAGTTGACCCTCAAGTGGCATCCCACAAGTTATCCATTTACAAGGAGGCCCGGTATGTCTCCCAGAAAAAAACGCAAACTTGGCGAGGAACGACGCCTAACGGCCAAGGCCGAGGCCGATAAGTTACTAAGCGCGGGGTTCATCGAAGAAGCTCACTATACCACTTGGCTCTCTAACATGGTCCTTGTTAAGAAGGCCAACGGCAAGTGGCGGATGTGTGTTGATTACATGGATCTTAACAAAGTCTGTCCCAGAGATGCCTACCCCTTATCCAATATTGACCGACTTGTTGACGGCGCAACCGGTAACAAGGTCCTCGGTTTTCTTGATGCATACTCCGGTTATAATCAAATCCCCATGGCCGCATCCGACATGAACAAAATCGCCTTCATCACAGATGACACCAATTACTTCTACAAGGTCATACCATTTGGCCTTAAAAACGCTGGAGCAACCTACCAACGATTGATGGACAAAGTCTTCAGTCATTTAATGGGCAAATGTGTCGAACTATACGTTGACGACATGGTTGTCAAATCCCCAAGCCATCACCAGCACGCTCAGGACCTATCAGCAGTCTTTTCCGCATTACGATAGTACAACCTCCGCCTCAACCCCAACAAGTGCGTATTTGGCGTCGACCACGGTAAATTCCTTGGATTTATGCTCACCCAGCGCGGTATAGAGACTAATCTTGAAAAATGCAATGCGACCATTGAAATGCGAAGCTTCATCACTGTCAAAGAGATACAATGCCTCATAGGCCGCCTCACAGCCATTTTCCGCTTCCTTCCCAAACTAGCCGAACAAACCCAACCCATCATACAGCTGCTCAAAAAATTCGCCAAGTTCACATGGAATGATGATTGTGAACAAATATTCCAAAAGCTTAAAACCACCCTCACCTCACCACCTATCCTCAATAAACTGGATATTCATCAACCCTTATTGGTCTATGTCACCGCCACAGATCACACCGTCAGCGTCGCGCTGGTCCAAGATGTCAGCGGCACCCAACATCCTGTTTACTTCGTCAGCAGAACCCTGCAAGACCCCGAAACCAGATACCAGATGGTGGAAAAGTTGGCCCTATCTCTGGTACACGCAGCCTGCCGCCTACGCCCATACTTCCAAAATCATAACATCATCGTCAAAACTGACTACCCAATTCAGAAGATACTGCAGAAACCAGACCTTGCGGGGCGGATGTCGTCCTGGGCCATGGAGTTATCCGAATTCAACATCCGCTACGAACCTCACGGCCCCATCAAAGCTCAATGCCTTCTAGACTTTGTCAACGATCTCCAACAAACTCCTGAAGAGGACCAATGGACACTTTATGTTGATGGTTCGTCAAACCCGAAGGGAGCAGGTGCTGGCATCGTGCTAGAAGGCCCCAATGACATCCTCATCGAAAAATCCCTCCATTTCGCCTTCAAGACATCTAACAACCAAGCTGAATACAAAGCCATCCTCGCCGGCTTATCCCTGGCCCGCGAGGTTGGTGTGAAGTCGCTAACATGCAAAACCGATTCCAAGTTTACTATAGGCCATTTAAATGACGAGTTCCAGATCAAAGACTCTACCCTCCTACAATATTACCATCTGGTCCGGAAAGTCGTCCAGTCCGCCTTTGAACAAGTCCGCATCCAACACATTCCCATATCTAAAAACGTCAAAGCCGACATATTATCCAAGCTAGCCAACACCAAGCTAAAAAGTCGTCACCGATCCCTATTACAACAAACACTGTCCGCACCTTCCGTCACAAATACTTGCCATAACCTAACCTAACACCAAGCCGACAATTGGACAACTCCTTACATCCAGTACCTCCAAACTGGTAACCCTCCACCTAACGCCGATAGAATTTGGATAACTAAAGCTGCTAGGTACACGATGATAGGCGATGACCTTTACAAAAGCGGATACGGCTAGCCACTTCTCAAATGCGTCACGGCAGAACAACTTAGTACGTAATTAAAGAATTACATGACGGCATATGCGGCTATCATTCCGGCGCACGTGTAACACCCCAATTTCGGGACGTCACGGAACGTTAGAAAATTTTTGCGATTCGCGGAAAAAGAAATAACCATTGAAAATGTTCTAATTAAAACCTTTTAATTTAAAAGTAAATAGGTAATCCAAATGTTAATTTGAAATAATAATATTAATAAATAAACAAAGTTCCAACTAAATACTAGAAATTAAAAGGAAATTTCATAATCTTCACTGTTTGATTTAAATCAACAAAATAAACCGTAAATCCCCGAGTCCACTCCATCCTTTCCGATATCTACTTCGAGTCAGAAATATCTGCATTACCGTCTGCTCCCGTATAACACACACGTTATACGATCATCGCACAGGCAACAAACATACAAACAAACAAATAGGGGTAAGCTAACCATAAACAATGATATTCATAAATAAAACATGTCCACTAATACTCAGCGTCTCATTCAAGTAACACGAAAACTTTATAGTCGCATTTCATCCTTGATCTGAACACAAACCCCAAATCCAAACAATCAATACTAAACCAAACATAGCATCACATTCATCTAAAATCTTCATTAAATTTCCCCGAGAGTTTTCAAGCAAAGCAAAATACTCTCAATATGACACACATGAAAATTTCATATTGCCAACAAAATATACACCATCACACACCATGCTTGAAAATTAAGGTCTCCCAACCAAACCATATTCATATATCACCCCTGTATATAATCACATACCAAAAATCAAATACAAGAGCAAGAAAAATAACAGGTCAATTAATACTCCTAACGCATTCAAAACCCTTCAAAGAAAAATAATCAATATATAACTTACCGTACTTGCCATTTTTAAACCCGCTGCCCCTATTCATTTCACGCATGACAACAAGAGAAAAACTAATGATTTTGTATCCTTTAATCACGTGAAAAACGAATCCAAAAGAGAAAGGAAGAAAAACATGGCACGGTCTGCACCAATTCCTTTAAAGACTACCCTCCCTCAAAGTTACATGAATGGTTTAAAGGAAATAGATAAAAAACAAATCCGTGGGCCCCAACATATCATGCATTTACGTGTGGTTTAAAGAAAGAGAAAAAGAAGGAAGAACTATGTTTTATGAAAAAGAACAGTAAACTTACGGACCACCTTTGCACTAAAAACAAGAGGGAAGAAAAAGAAAATAATTTTGCATGTATGGCATGAGAACATCCTAAACTTAACCACCCCACAATGATAAGAATTTGCTCCCTAAAACTGCTACTGCACCCTACACGACGAACTATGGATCCGCTTCATGAGAGAGTGCACTAATAAATGCATGGCACGATAGAGTTCAAATACATCATACAATCAATACCGCGACCCTACAAAACTGTGATAAATAATAAAAGATCCCCCATTTGCAAGTCTGATAAATAATAAAAGAAGAAAGGAAACCATCGTTGCAACTTTCTTAAAATGAAACACAAACCGCGACCCTACAAAACTGTGACAGCACCATGTATATTGACCCATAGCAATCTTCATGATTCATACTCGAATAAGTACCCATCCAATAGAGTATCATGAAAATTTGGAAAAAGAATAACCACCATGCATTAAACCCAACAGGAACCAAACCCCAACGAAATGCATGCGTCATTTAACAGAAACAAAGCCACCAAGAAAACATGCAGACACGCATACAGATGTTAACGGTAACCAAAGAAAACTACACCATTCAATTTAACAACAACTACTTCAAAGCTTTATTCATCAAATAATCAAGGAATAAAGAAAGAAGAAAGACCAAGAACAACAAACTTCAAACGAAAAGAAAAGAAAAGGTCAACTCCCCTACCTCTCTAGATGATTCCTCTTCTCTACCACAGCCACTGGAAACTCTAACTTGCACCCTTTCTCTCTTTTTCCTTCTCCCGTCCTACCCCTTTTTCTTAAAGAAAACTTTTAGGGTTTAGCTTTATCTAATCCCACCCAATAATTCTGTTAAGATTTCTAGCCCATTTTATTTTTCTTATCATTTAACTCCAAAAGATATAAAAAAATCAGAAAGCGAAAAAAATAAAACAAACTGTTGCAGTGTTTTGAAATCCAATATTCTGCATGCTCCTGGAAACACAATTCATTTACGCTCCATGGGCCCCACACCTTTAAAGGAGAGAAAAAAATATGGATTCTTCTAAAACAAACACAAACGCAGCTTTACACCAGCCAAGTTTCGAACCCTGCACCTGCTCTTCAATACACGGAGCTCTCACCACTAGGCTATATGCCATCACATGATATTATGTACATTATAAGATTTAAAGCCTTTAAACTCTACTAACCTTAATTCCTTAAATCACTTAAATAATTATTATAAACACCACAATAACTTAAATCACTCAAATAATAATTATTTTCTATTTCATAATTTAATAACCTAATTAAATTAAATAAATCAACAATATTAATCTAGCCATTAATTTTCTTTCTATGTATTTTCCTGTAATCTAATTTTTCCCGGGTCTTACAGCACGCACCATGACTACCCGAATCTTTCGCGTCGGTTACTTCTGGCCAACCATGGAGGCCGACTGCCAAGACTTCGTCAAAAAATGCATACCATGCCAGAAGCATGGCAACCTTATCCACCAGAAACAAGAGCAACTTCACTCTATACTATCCCCATGGCCCTTCGCAAAGTGGGGAATGGACATCCTTGGCCCCTTCTCCCCCGGCAAAGGCCAAGTAAAGTTCTTGATAGTAGCCGTCGACTACTTCACCAAATGGATAGAGGCCAAACCATTAGCCACCATTACACTCCAACAAGTACAACAATTTGTTTGGAAGGATATTATATGCCGATATAGCGTCCCACATTTAATCATAACTGACAATGGCCGGCAGTTTATAGACAAAGAACTTGCTAAATTCTATACCGGCCTAGGAATTAAACATGTAACCAGCTCCATCGAACACCCACAGACTAATGGACGGGTTAAGGCAACAAACAAAGTCATACTAGTAGAACTGTGTAAGCAGTTGGACAACGCCAAGGGTCGATGGCCAGAAGAATTAGTGAAAGTGCTATGGGCCAATAGGTGTACCCCTCAATCAGCAACAAACGATTCTCCATTCAGCCTAGTGTACGGCGCAGACGCCATGATACCCGTTGAAATTGGCGAACCATACCACCCTGAACAAAATCATCAAAACATGAGCACCCACCTCGACCTCCTGCCCGAGTTAAGAGAAAAAGCCCAAATGCGTAACTTAGCCGCCAAACGACGAGCGACCAGAAAGTACAATACGAACCTATACCCGAGATCATTCACAAAGGGAGACTTAGTTTGGAGAATGGCCAGTAGTGCAAGAAAGAAGGATGACAAGTTCTCCGCCAATTGGGACAACCCTTACTAAATACGTGAGGACGCTAAAAGAGGAACATATAGGCTTGAACATTTATCAGGGGAAGACATACCCAATACATGGAATGTATCCCATCTCAAGTTTTACTTTAGTTAAAGACATGCTTTGTACCGAATACTTGTAACCCTGGGTGTACTCTTTTTCCTCACCTGGTCTTTTTTCCCTAAGGAGAGTTTTGGCCAGGGAGGTTTTAACGAGGCACCCCAAATTTCATGAATAAACAAAGGTTTCTCAACCTCAAGACTATTCCTCACTTCGCTTGTCACACGCTTTTAAGTTCTCCACCCTTACCACAAGTAAGCGGTCTAGGTCGAACACCCTTAACTTAATGTTAATTCATTTAAGTTCCTCATCCTTACCACAAGTAAGCGGTCTGGTTCGAACACCCTTAACTTAATGTTAATTCGTTTAAGTTCCAAACCCTTACCACAAGTAAGCAGCCTGGGTTGAACACCCTTAACTTAATGTTAATTCGTTTAAGTTCCCCACCTTTACCACAAGTAAGCGGCCTGGGTCAAACACCATTAACTTAATGTTAATTCGTTTAAGTTCCCCACCCTTACCACAAGTAAGCGGTCTGGGTCGAACACCCTTAACTTAATGTGAATTCGTTTAAAGTTCCCCACCTTACCACAAGTAAGCGGCCTGGGTCGAACACCCTTAACTTAATGTGAATTCGTTTAAAGTTCCCCACCCTTAGCATAAGTAAGCAGCCTGGGTCGAATACCCTAAATGAAAAATTGCACTCGCCAAACTATATATACATCAAACACCCACTCACAATTATAACATACCACCATCACACAAGTTATCGACATCAAACAAACAACATAGCATACACAAAGCATTTATCATATTAAAAGCAAAGTAAAATAGTGTACGAATTATTACAAACTTATAATTCATTGTCAGTTTAACATCATAAACAATAAATGTCCTAAGCCGCCTTGCTGTCATCACCCTCCACGGCATCTCCCGCATTCCTTTCCTCTTTCGTCGCTCCCTTCTCTTCCTCCTCCTCGGGGCTGCTCTCGACCTCATTAACAAGCTGGTCGTCCACCACATCCTTGTTCACGTCAAATCTTGGATCGTCCGTATCAATATCTTGGCAAAAGAAGGTCGCATGCCTCACCCCTTTCTGAAACCCGTTGATGTCCTCTTGAATAATACAACCTTTTAAGTCTTCGAGCTCCACCTCCACGCCTTCATATTTTTCCTTCAATTCATCATAATCCGCCTCAAGGTCTGCTATCCTTCCGTTAAGTTTAGTCTCCGAATCCAGACAACGAAACTTCCAGGTTCCTAACCTCTTTTTTTCTTCCTCCCACCTTTCCCTCTCCTTTTTACATGCAGCCCATTCCTCTGCGAACTTGTCAACTTTTTCCTGCAACTCCTCCACCTTTTCCCGGTTCCCCTCCTTCACCTCCCGGCGATACAACGAACCAACCCGGCGACTCCAAATTAGCGCCTTGCTCCCAAACTCCACCATCGTCCTCACCAGGTGGTCCGGCTCCATGCTGTCGATAGAATTAATCACTATCTCCGGCAGATTAATCGCGATGTCCTTCCTAATGGCTGTCTCTTGAAACTCTATCAGACCGGCTTCTGGTCCTTTAGCACCACTCAATGACCCTTGCCCAAGCAAGGCCGTCCTCACCTTTTTCACATCCTTGCCCTTATCAGGCCTAGCCGGTAACTCGACCTTCCTCTTGGTGTCGCCATGAACGTGCACCTCAACCAACGACTCTTATAAATTTGGGACCCTAGTATTCCCAGCTGCTTTCGCCTTCACGGCCTTCTCCTTCCTCAATGCTTGAAAAAGCGTCAAGTTCTTCTTTCCAGCTTGAGCCATGTGTCCAACACAAATACACCAAGTTCCGGTTAGTTTAACTTAGAAACATCAAGACAATTTAAGTCATAAACAAATACCTTAAATATCAATAATCGGGTGAACCGAATTATAAACCCTAACTAAGCCCTTAGTGGGCAGTTTATTAGTAAACTTCATCAGGACCTCCACCACCTCCCTATCCACCGCCGACAACTCATCGGTACCCATATCCTTATACCGAGAAGGGCTACCCGTCCAACTAAAAGGGAATTTTGTACTCCCATCTGCATTAAGAAAATGCGACTTGCCCCCCTCCTTCACCACAACCTTGAAATAGCCATCCTTGAAGTGCTTGAATGACTGTGAAAATGCGTTCAGTCTGCTAATGCTCGGCCTGCTCACCAAGGATAACCAGGTAATCGGTTGTCGGGGTCTCATGTCATAAAAATATAGAAATGCATGAAGAGAAGGTCGTAGATACAGTGACTGACACAAAACACGAAAGGCCTGCAAGTAGGCCCAACTATTCGGATGTAGCTGAGTAGGCGCCACGTTGAGCTGACGAAGTACCCCCATGGTAAAGTCATCTAGCGGCAACCTCACATGTAACTGAGAGAAATGGCACATATACATGTAAAAGAATTTTTCGGCAGCTCAATAGCGCTCACCCGTTCCAACGACACAATACCACGGTCCACACCTTTCGCGATAACGGGGGTACAATTCAACCACGAATTCAGCAAACGAGACCATTGGAACAATGACGACTGGTTACGAACATCAGTCGCTACCCAGTCATATCCAGCCTTAGCCGGCCAATTACTCTTTGTTATTTCTTCGGGAGGAACTTCCCTCACCTCGGTCAATGTCTCCATCGGAATCCTCCCCACCACACACATTGGACTAGTACTCTCCTCCTCAAAACGCCTACCTACACTCCCCCCAAACTGCACACTCCCACTACTTGAAGAAGACAATGACACAATATCACTACTACTAGACATACCTTTTTTTTAAAGATGTCGGTAGAAACAAAGAACTAGTCGGACAGATCTAACGCATGCAAGTCTCTGATTATGAAATCCTCACAAATGAGCTAACAAACGCAAACCCTTTGCGAAATCCGCATTTATAAGCATGAATTCCAAACGACAAAACTTCTTCCCGCCAAAAGTCACAACCCATACCAATCGACACAAGGCACACACCAGTGCAGAAAGGGCTTTCTGCCCCGATTATTTTCGACATTTTGCCTCGGGTCTGGAACCGAGGCATATTGGGGCGAGGCCAAAAGGTATATCTTTTGGCCTCGGTTATCACCCGAGGCCATAGACCCAGTTTTTTGCCTCGGTCTTGATAAGAACCGAGGCATATTCCTTTACTCGTCAGTTCCACAAGCTGGTCCATAATCAAATCTGATTCTCTGCAAATTGGAAGTTCTGAAGGAGTTCGTTCTGAAGGAGTTTGTCTCCCATCTCGTTATTCAAAAAAATGCAGATGAACCTGTCCAAACAATACCAACAGTACCTATCAGAAGCTAGGGTTCAGGTGGAGGTTCACCAAAAATGGCAGAGGCGGGATGTCCAGCGCTCACGCTGCCGAACCAGTTCGGTGAGGAGTGGTGGTGGATGCCAGAGGCTGTGAATGGCAACGAGCGCAGCTTGCCGGTGATAGAAAAGTGCGGCGGCTCAGGGGCAAATCAAAACCCCTATTCGACGAGGTTTGGCGCGGACGCTGGAGCGCATAGTGGTGGCCGCGGCGGCGGGAGGTAACCTAGACTAACGAGGGTTTGGCGCGGACGCTGTGGGTTGCGCAAGGCACCAGGTGGAGGAGCTGTGTCGTCGTCGACCCCGTGTCCGCAACATCGCTCGCGCAAGGCACCAGGTGGAGGAGCTCCTCGGTGGCTCCTGACTTGCTGAGGAGGACGAAGGGGCGGAATTTCGAACAGAGGCGCTGCTGGCGCGGGGACTTGAACAGAGGCTGTGACGCAGGGAGGAAGAAGGGTTCGCGAATTTTGAACCCTAAATAAACCCTATGGCTTCGGTTGTTAGAGGAACCGAAGCCATTGACCCCCTTTTGGCATCGGGTCTTCTTGGACCGAGGCCTATACCCTGACTTCCAGCCACTTTTTGGCTTCGGGTCCTACTGGACCGAGGCCTATACCCCTCTTTGGCACCGGTTTTGAGCGAACCGGGGCCTATACCCTCTTTGGCTTCGGGTATTTGGAGAACCGAGGCCTAAAACTTGGCTCTAATTGCAAAAATGCCACCGCGCCATTATATGCTTCGGTTCCTGGCCAACCGAAGCATATAAGGCGAGGTAAAATGGACATTTTGCACTAGTGACACCAAAGGTTATGAGTATCAGGAACAATAACTATAATCACTACAAAAAATATTGATATTTGTGGAGGTTAAAATTACAATTTCTAGCAGTTAAAAATCGCCACAAATGACATTTCTGACAGTTTAAAAAACCGTCAAAATTACACATGTCAAAAACTGTTTGTGACAAAAATATTATAACCGTTGGTATTGTTGTCGAAAAAGAAAAAAAAATAATAGCGGTTAAAAATCACTACAAAATGTAGTCTAATTTGATTATATATTATCATATTTTAACGGTTAAAAACCGCCACAAAATGCATCATATTTTGACGGTTAGAAAAAACTACAAGAAAATTTTCATATTCATTTGTTCTATCATCTCCGACATATATACTTAACATGTTATCGTTATGTATGTTACATTACAATAGAAAAGGAAAAAGGGAGAATTCATTAATTCAATCATAAGAGACTGAATGAGACTGAATTAAAGTTACAATTACATGTTCCCCAATACTGCATGAAATTCAATGATAAGATTTTCTTCTTCTTGTGAGAACGTTCCTCTCTTTAAATCAGGTGTAAGATTTCCATCCATGAAACATATGCCCAATACGCAATTCTTTGCTTAGCTACAAAATTAGGTTAACAAATTATTATTTATCTAACTCTCAACAACATGCTAACATACTTTATAAAGGCATTCATTCGAGCTCAAATAAAAAGCTAAAACTAAGACTAAACATATTTTGTAGGCACAAGTCTCACTTGATCATAATTCATCAACTCATTCCACTTCTTTAAAGCCACCAATTCAACATGTTGATACGGTAGTTTATATTCCTGTACCAGAAAATCTCTGTTAGCAACCAACAACACATAAAATATTACAAAACAATTAAGACACATAAAATATTTAGAATGAAATTACTTAGTTACCAAAAGAGGCTTAATGGTAGGAATAGAGTTTGTCGCCGATGGAAAAGAAGAGACAGCAAAGGCTGAAACATCTGCTATGCATGAAAAATTCATAGATAATGAAATTTGGTTGCATAAACGTAATAGCATAGAAGCTTTCTTTTCCAAGATTTCTTCCAAACATAAAAAACTATTTACTCCTATTAATTGAGGAGCTCGGTAGTGAAGTTGGGAAAGAAGGAACGCTTATTAAACCAAAATTGAGTATATAACAGGGTTTCAATACCTCACTGACAAGATCGCTTAATGCAGAGATCCCATGGCAGCCCACAGCAGTGTATACCATGTATGACTTTTTCTCTTTCAGACGTCGACACGTATCTAACACAAATCTGAAAAACAGACAAATTGTTAGAAATTCAATGCTAGGACAGAAAGGCTGATTAAAAAATTAAAGGGACCAACAGAAAAACAACTTTATATATTTGATCCATACCGGGTTGAGGATTCAAATACAATATAGGTTAAGGTTAAGATAACAAATGAGCAGTGAACAATACTGCATTTTCCAACCATATAAAAAGGAAGAAGCAAATACATAATTCTTGAATACTTAGTATTAGAATTAAAAATTGCAATGGGTCATGGAGGCAATTGAGTTATTTCATTGGCAATGACTTTGGGGCTACACCAACAAACAACATATACTTTTCTATGTTCGGTAATAGAACTTGCATGACTTGAATAAAAGAGGAATTGTTACTAAAAAACACAATCATAAACTAGAAAATATTATGAATCCAACCATCCATATTATTAGGATTCGAAACTATATTGGGTTACAAGCCATAAACTGAACATATTTTTCCGACTTTGTTCATAGAACTTGCAAAGTGGTGTCTTAGCATCCAATTGCGGTGACTTGAGCTAACATTGGAAATATGGGATTCTAGGGTGGGATTTATAAGGCCATGGTCTCTCTAAGTACGATGGCTACCTTTGATGGTATGGTTCTCCAGAGGTTCTTATCAATTAGTATCACAACCTTCCACCATGTACCTCAATTGCAAACAAAGTGTTTGCCTATGACTAGTCAAAGGAAAAGTGCATGGCTAGCCAGTCTGGGTGCTAGGGCTGCAAAGTGTAGTGTGTTTGATGCAATTACAGGGTAGGGGAGTTGACTCTAACATTTAAAGTATAGAACTGTGTGGGATTACAAGGCCTTAAGCTCTCCATACAACTGTTAGCTTTTGTGATATGACTCTACCAAGTTCTTATCACAATGGATGTGATAGTAATTCAAGGTTGTGAAAGGAATAGTTGAAGGGATAGAGTAAATGTGTAGATAGTAGAGTGTGAAAGTAGTAGTTGGAGAAGTGTATTTGTAGTTGAGAGTAGTTGTATTGGATGTTGTGTTTGTTGTTCTTGATGTTACAAAATAGTAGGATACATGGGTATTTATAGACCCATAGATTATTCTAGAAACTCCTAGCTAGAACTAATGCAAATACTTCTAGATTTTTCTACATAGTTGAATGTTCTTGATTTTTCTTTCTATCCTAGGCTTTTCTCCAATACTCTAGAAGTTTCTTTACATTTCAATAACTCTATCTTATATTTTTTTAGATTCTTCTAGAATTTGCATTATACTTTAATACTCCTCCTTGATGCAAATTCGGTAACTCCAAGCATAGCGCGTAGTAGTTCAAATCTTGGTCTTGGTAAGGCCTTTGTGAAGATATCTGCAATTTGATCTTCTGTCGGGCAGTACTCAAGTCGTATCTTCATATTTGTTTCCGCTTCTCTGATGAAGTGGTATTTAATTGCTATGTGTTTTGTTCTACTATGATGTATTGGGTTCTTCGTCATTGCGATAGCTGATTTATTATCACAGTTGATTGTAGTAGGTCCACTTTGTTTCTCTCCCATATCTTTGAATATCTTTCGAAGCCATATAGCTTGACTTGTTGCTTCAGCAGCAGCCACATATTCTGCTTCAGCTGTTGATTGTGCAACAGTTGCTTGCTTCTTTGATGCCCAAGAGAATATTCCCGATCCAAGCGAGAAAGCATAGCCTGAGGTGCTCTTCATGTCATCTATTGATCCTGCCCAATCACTATCGGTGTAGCCAATGATCCTTGAGTTAGTCATGGTTTTGTACCATATTCCAAACTCTTTTGTGCCTTGTAGATATCTTAAAATTCTTTTCCCTACTCCATAATGAATCTGACTTGGCTTTTGCATGAATCTTGATAGAAGACTTGTGGCATACATAATGTCTGGTCTTGTGGCTGTGACATATAAGAGACTTCCAATCAAACTTCTGTAGCGTGATGCATCTGTTTCTTGTGCTCCATCATCTTTTTGTAGTTTCTCATTTACCACCAATGGAGTAGCGACAGGTTTACAATCATACATCTTGAACTTCTTCAATAGGGCTTCAATATATTTCTTTTGAGAGATAAATATGCCGTCTTCTTGTTGTTTCACCTCTATACCGAGGAAATAGTTCATCAACCCAAGGTCGGTCATCTCAAATGTCTTCATCATGTCTTCTTTAAATTCTTTCATCATCTCCAAATTGTTTCCCGTATAGATAAGATCATCGACATATAAGGAGACAATGAGGTGATACTGACCTTGTGCTTTAATATATAGTGTTGGCTCACTTTTGCTCCTCCTAAATCCTTGATCGATGAAGTATTGATCAATCTTGCTATACCATGCTCGAGGAGCTTGCTTCAAGCCGTATAAGGCTTTTTTTAGTCTTAGTACTTTGCCTTCATTGCCTTTATTGATGAAGCCTTGAGGTTGTTCAACATAAATCTCTTCTTCGAGCACTCCATTTAGGAAGGCTGATTTGACATCTAGTTGATAGATGTTCCATCCTTTTTGTGCTGCTAGGGCTATTAGAGCTCTTATTGTATCTAGTCGTGCGACTGGAGCAAATGTCTCATTGTAGTCGATTCCTGGTTGTTGTGAGTATCCTTTTGCGACCAATCTGGCCTTATGCTTTTGTATAGTTCCATCAGGATTGAGCTTTGTTTTATATACCCATTTCACTCCAATGATGTCTTTTCCTTGAGGACAATTTACGAGCTCCCAAGTGTTATTCTTCTCAATCATTTTAACCTCTTCTTCCATAGCCTTGACCCATATTTCTTGCTTTGATGCTTCCTCATAGCAGTTAGGCTCAATCATGGCCATATTGCAGGTTTCGTATATGTCTACCAAAGATCTTACTCGTCTTGGAGTGGACTCTAGTGAAGAATCTTCTAATGGAGGTGGAGAAGGCGTACCTGAAGCTTCTGCCTCTTCTTGAATTTCTTCTTGATATTGTTGCACTGGAACTAAAGTGGTGCTTTTAACAACTTTTTCTTCTTCCCAATTCCAAGAAGCATTTTCATCAATTTCAACATCTCGTCTAATGACGAGCTTTTTTGTTTGTAGGTTGTAAACTCGATAGCCTTTTGATTGTGTGCTATATCCCAAGAATATTCCTCGTATAGTCTTGTCTTCAAGCTTGTGCCTCCTTTGATCAGGAACATGTATGTAGCAGATAGATCCAAATACTCGTAGGTGTTTGGCTGATGGCTTTCTTCCACTCCAAGCTTCAATAGGAGTCTTGTCTTTGACCGCCTTAGTTGGACATCTGTTTAAAATGTAAACTGCAGTGTAGACTGCTTCAGCCCAAAAAGTGTTAGGCATACCTTTCTCTTTTAGCATTGATCTTGCCATCTCCATGACTGTGCGATTTTTTCTTTCTGATACACCGTTTTGTTGTGGAGTATATGCGACTGTGAGTTGTCTCTCTATGCCTTCATCTTCGCAGAATTTGTCAAACTCGCGAGATGTATACTCCTTTCCACGATCACTTCTAAGTACTTTTATTTGTTTTCCACTTTGCTTCTCGACAAGGGCCTTGAATTTCTTGAATATTTCAAAGACTTCTGACTTTGCCTTTAAGAAATAGACCCATGTCATTCTAGAGAAGTCATCAATGAAGAGGATGAAGTACCTGTTGTTGTGATGTGAAGGCGTCCTCATTGGTCCACAAACATCAGTATGGATCAACTCTAGTAAGTCTTTTGCTCTCCATGCTTTGTCGGTCGAGAATGGTAATCGATGTTGTTTACCAAGGAGACATCCTTCGCATGATTCATTATTCTCTTTTAAGCATGGAAGATCTCTCATCATGTTTTTCTTATATAGAAGCTTTAAGGCATATGTGTTGAAGTGGCCAAATCTCCTATGCCAAAGCCACGAGTCATCAACTTCTGCCTTCATGGCAATATTAGTTCCAGGTTTGAAGCTTATGGGAAAGCTTCTATTTCTCTTCTCCATTTTTACTTGGCCAATTTCTGTCTTTCTACTGTCATAAATTTTGCATGTATCTTTCTCAAAGTGGAGAGAATATCCATTCTCCATCATTTGACCAATACTTAAAAGATTCTCTTTAAGATTGGGAACCAATAAAACATCCTTGATGAATTTCGTACCTTTCTTTGTCTCCACCATGACAGTTCCTTTGCCTTGAGACTCCACTATGGTACCATTTCCTAGTCGAACTTTGACATTGACAAATTTATCAATGTCTTTGAAGATGCTTTGATCTTTGGCCATGTGATTGCTGCATCCACTATCCAAGTACCAACTTTCTCCTCCGTTAGGAGATTCTTGATTGGCATAAAATAAGCGTTGTTCCTGATTATGTTCTTCAGCAAAGTTTGCTTGATGCTTATTTTTATTACGACAATACTTCTCTACGTGGCCAAATTTCTTGCAGTATTGACATTGAGGTTTTCCATGATGCCAACAATCTTTTTCCATGTGACTTGTCTTTTTACATATGCCACATGGGGGATATTTTCCTTGATGAGTCATAGGGAAGCTTCTAGAATTTTCTTTATTTCTAGAAATTTCTCCTCTACTTTTATTTTCTTCATATTCTTTATTCTGAGACCGTAATTTTAGTTTTGATTGAAAGGCATTTTCGACCGAGTCTTCTTCATGCCTTTTCAATCTTTGTTCATAAGCTTCAAGAGAGCCCATTAGTTGTGTTACTGACAATGTGGCCAAATCTTTTGTTTGTTCAATCGCAGTTGCGATTGCATCATATTTTTGGGGAATATAAATTAAAATTTTCTCAACGATTTTTTTGTCAAGAATAGTTTCCCCATAGGCTCTCATCTGACTAACTATTTCCTTTATTCTAGAATAATAGTCTTTAATGGTCTCAGATTCTTTCATTCTTATTAATTCAAACTCTCGTCTTAGAGAATGAAGTTTAACATTGCGTACCTCATCACTTCCTTGAAACTCTTCTTGTATTGTGTTCCAAGCTTGCTTTGCGTTTGTGGCACCTATTATTCTCGGAAAGATTGTGTCATCAACTGCTTGTTGAAGAGCAAATAAAGCCCTTGAATCCTTCTGTTTGTTTTCCTTCAACTCCTTCTTCTGAGCTGCAGTAAGAGCGGAAGTGTCTTCTGGAATAGTGAATCCCTCTTCTATAATGTCCCATAAATCTTGGGAGCGAAAGAATGTCTTCATTTTGACACTCCAAAAATCATAATTTTCTCCTGTGAAAATAGGTACTGGAATTGATGATGTTTGATTGGTAGTGGCCATAGGTTGAGAAAATATTTTGGAAGTAGTATAGAATGAAGTTCTAATTTTTTTTGAAGTAGTTGAAAAGTTTATCTACGCCCAGTAGATGACCGAACGTAGCTCTGGTACCACTGATAGTAATTCAAGGTTGTGAAAGGGATAGTTGAAGGGATAGAGTAAATGTGTAGATAGTAGAGTGTGAAAGTAGTAGTTGGAGAAGTGTATTTGTAGTTGAGAGTAGTTGTATTGGATGTTGTGTTTGTTGTTCTTGATGTTACAAAATAGTAGGATACATGGGTATTTATAGACCCATAGATTATTCTAGAAACTCCTAGCTAGAACTAATGCAAATACTTCTAGATTTTTCTACATAGTTGAATGTTCTTGATTTTTCTTTCTATCCTAGGCTTTTCTCCAATACTCTAGAAGTTTCTTTACATTTCAATAACTCTATCTTATATTTTTTTAGATTCTTCTAGAATTTGCATTATACTTTAATAGGATGTTATAAGGAAAAAGACAAGCCATAGTTCTACAAACAACACTCTAGCTGCTGAGCGACCCCTACCACTATAGGGCCAGCCATAGCAAAGCAATTGTTTAATGTAGCAGCTGTAGTAGACAAAAGTGTGTTATAGCGGCACTATGCGTGGAGACATCAGGGCTTTAAGGGGTCTGTTTTGGGGATTTCAATTAATGAAATCTACAGTTGTAATACAAGTGAAAATGATAAAGCAGAACTCTTGGATTTAGAAGATGTTGATATGATAAAAAAAAGATTTTGATTGACAAATGATGATTCCCATTTGGGAAACTTGTATTTGACTCTTGTTGGAATTTACTTATATAGTTTGTTTCAAGACACCAATGAATTTTAATTGTTAATTGTGAATGTCATTAGTTTAGAGTAATTTTTATCATTTTTGAGAAATTATAATATATAGTATGTAGATTATATATAAAATAGAAATTTAAAAAGTTGGCTATACTGCTGTAGCCTTTTTAGGGACAGTTGCTATATGCTGCTATCTAGGATTTTACATATTGACTTATAACTATGAACCTAACCATCCTATACAATTAATGTACTGAAGCACGTAAACTAGTAAAATAACTATCAAGTACATGTAAAATATCAAGTCCAGTCTAAAATAACTATTACATTTCAAGGACTTCTGCTTCTGTTGTTCCTTCTATGGTGCTTCCCAAATAATTGGTGTCGCAAATCCCTGTTTTTTATAGTATGTTTGGATTCATGCTTTTGATTTTTCAAGGCCATTTGCTACTTGGTTTAGAAAATCCAGAGTGAACATGTGTAAGCAGCAGACCTATTATCCTATATGCAAAGAAATTTCAGAAAATACTGATGTTGGTTATATAATTTTTTATAATAAAAAGTTTAGAAGCACAGGCACTCCAAAATGGAAAAAACATTTAGAAGCTCCCCTCCTTTGCAGGAAAACAAAAATAACAATCGCATTGCAATTACAGAATCTTCCCATAAGCATTAAAGATGTTGTGACCATCACTTAGTGAAATGCACTAATCAAAAACTATTACAATTTCCACATAGCATGCACAAGAAAAATCCAGAGATATTTTGAAAATCGAAAGGAAGCTCACCAAGTGAAGTACTTATCAACATTTTTTCCAGTCTTGCACCTGCATCTAGTGGAAGCATGACTGCATGTATATGTATGTTCAAATCAATTTCATCAGGATCACAAACCATCTTGTAAAGTTCTGCAAACAACGAAAACAAATTTGACATGAAAAGAAAAATAGCTATACAAAATAGACATAAATAAAGAGTATAATAAGGTTTCCACCATGATGACATCTCCCACGCTCTAATAGTTTAGACAACTACTAACATTTAGTACTTTTCTACACCAACTACACTATAACAATACAAGTGAAGAAAAAACCTTATTCTTTGGCGGGCTACAAAGGAAAAACCTTATTCACTGGTGTTTGAGATATAATACCTTCAACAACTTTACTACATTCGTCACCAGATTCCTGTAACAAAAGCAATACATAGAGATATTGGGCATGGTTGGTAAATTAAAAAGCAAAAGTATATAGACACTGAGGCTGTAAGAACACATAGAGAACATAAACACAGAAAACTAAAAAAAATGAATGCCTCTTCTATGAGGAAATACTTAATGTAGAATAATCACCTTCACACCTGGCAGAAGTGATCCATTAGCAACTTCATCTCTATCCAAACTCTGTTTTAACCATAAGGTTGGAGAATGAGAAATAAGAAAACTATGACATAATGTTCCTAACTTCGAATGACAACCAGCATGATACCCGTGCCTACGCAGGGGTCTATATTTTTTTATTATGTATTTGTATATGAATTTATTTGTGTTATATTTTAAAATTGATATAATAATTAATATATAAAACAATAATAGTATTATATAGTTAAAATTTGTTATTGTAAACTTTGGTCCCGCATAAAATAAAAACACTAAAATTGTTAATAAGACTACTAATACTGATAATAATTATAATAACAATACTATTAATAATAAGAAAAAAAATGATCAACAAAAAATATAATTATACTGCATTGTTAACTTTTGATTTAGAGGATAGTGTTGGCTAATAAATCGTAAAATAACACTCAACCCACTCAACCCACTCTATTCGATAGAGTCCTATTAAGATTTCATTTTTCAGTTTAAAATCTAACACACACACACTTAAATCCTAACACACAACACACACACACACACACACACACATATATATATATATATATATATATATATATATATATATATATATATATAAGATATTGTTATCATTGACTCTCAATTAATTGTTTGGTACGACACACATGTTTTATGATTGGAGTGCAAAGTATTGTCCACACATGAATAATCAATTGAAAGAAAAATAGAGAAATGCAAACATATTTTGAAATGATATCTCTATTAAAAAAAGTTAAAGAAGCCTGAAATTGATGTTAAGAGTTTTAAACAAAAATACATGCATATGTTGTTATCAACATAGACATTGAATTTATAATAAAAGTTAAACATAATATAATAAATATGAAAGTATTATAGTAATTAATTTTGTTTTTAATATTCAATAAATAATTAATTTTGTTTCTAATTTTGTTTTTAGAAGTTTCTTCACACTACATATATGTGTAAAGGTTACTTAGAAATTTAGAACTTAAAAAGCACAAACAATTTTAAGGATATATGTATATAAACAATAATTAATACTTTAGAGAATATATAAAAGGTAAAAGTTATTTTTATTACAATTATAAAATATAGTTTTAATTTGAAAGAAAACTTATCACCTTTTTCTGCGAACTATTTAAAATAATTAGTAATCTGATCTTTTGTGATTCATATTTATTTTTGAAAAACTTATATAAAACATTATAAAATAAAATTATAACTGTCTTTTTATGTAAATCAAAAATGATTTTTTTATGAAAAATAAATAACTGAAACAAACCGAACATTTAATTTTGCTAACAAACAATAACTTACGAAATTAATTTACATTTAAGAATATGAACGCATATGAACGTTGTTTTTACTATCAAAATCTGAAACTTATGAAGCTTTATGTATTTGCTTCATGGCAATTTCTAATATTTCTTGCTCCATCTTTATCTTATTCTTGATGTATTTTGCTCTTTCTATAAATGTAATCACAAAAACCACGTCAGTGAGGCTAAATGAATCACTTAAAAAATTATATCTTCCTTGCTCAATATTCTAATGTCTTCTACCTTTTAGAGAAACAACGGAAAAATATTTAGTATTGTCAAATTAAATCATATCATGGTTTATAATAAGTAATTCTGAAATCTACAATTCAATTTCTTCAACAATAAAAAAAGAGAAAAGGGACAAGAATATAAATGGAAGCTATAGTTTTCTTTCGTCCAATTCTTGAAATGTATACCATTTCTTTAACAAATTCATTCATTTTCACTCAATACAATACATACAAATGCCAACAAATCAGGGAAAGGGATAGAGAGTATTGTTCAAAAAAAACTTTCACCTACTATAACAATTAGGAGACTTTCTTAAATCTCTATTAGTACTCCTTGAACATTTCCATTCTGTAAAGATTACATGCTAGTGATCTAGGATAACCAAAAAAATGGTGAATGCAATGTTAACCATCAAGCTCTCAACTACCAGAACAACCTATTGATCAAGCAAAAGGAACTGAAAACATATTTATAAATAAAAGAACAGGTTATGTTTGGAATTGAAATTGCAGGATTCTCACGGGCTTATTCATAGATTTGATTCGACAGTAGCTCAAAGTGAAAATTGTTGGCTATTTAACTCCATATGATTTCATCTAGCATGTAGGTGACTGTTTTAAATAAAGAGAAATATTTAAAAATGAAAGAAAATAAAATCAGTAATATGCAGGACACAATGTTAGATAAAAGTCAATAAAAAGAAGTTAGGAAGAAAGGCTTGTAACCTTTGTAAAATGAGATACTCATGGAAAATGGCCTTTTGTCCATATCATTGGTAGCTTGAGAAAATAGTAAGGTAAAACAGGGAGAAAAAGTATTGAATGCTCCCAAACTGTTCATAAAAAAATTATGATTAAACAACACTATATTTTTATTAATAGACAACACTATATTAGAAATAAATTAGTAAAAATGAAAAAAGTCCACCTTTGGAACTCTTTGTGATTTCATCCAAGATCTTCTCCTCATCAAGTAATAACTTTTGCAGTTTTGGAATATTGTCCTCAAGTTTTGGTATCAAATCAGTGGATTCCTCGCCCTCTTTCATAAGGGCTTCAATTTTGGATGAATCCTGACATACAAAGTAGAAACAAAAGAATTAGATGTCTCATTGCAATGAACTATGACTTGCTTCTGTACCTTTTCTAGTTTATCCTCTAGCTTTTTGATCTTCTGACTTATGTGCTTAAAATCTTTCCGGTAGTTAACATCCTGCCTTTCAAACTCCTTGAACTCTTCCTTACACTTCCTCATATCATTGTCTAACTCCTGAAAATGAAAGAAGTTAATAATGACAAGATTACCACCTCAAAAGCTTATTATTAAGAATTAATGCACAACAATATAACTATGAAAACTGATTCAATTACAAAATCCATGTCAACCAAACGTTTTGTCTTCTCGTATAGTTGTTGTGCTTAGTTTCAAGCTCTTTGAGAGTTTGTTTACTTTCTTCATTTTATCCCTGAAATATGATATCACGAAGTCCTTCTTGAGAGAAGAATACAAATTCAACAATATGATATCTACATAAATTACTCTAATTTTAGTTGTAGTTAAGGCATGGAAAAAATCAAAGTTGCAGATAAGGAAAAAAGTTGCAGTAATTTTAGCTGATAACTCATCTCAAAAAGTGAAGCCAAGGTTAAACAATGTTTCTACTTCATTGAAAGACACAAAGTTTCTCATATTCTCCAACAAAAAATTACCTTGGCTAGAAATAATCAACAAATGATAAGAAACGCCAATATCATCTCATACTGGACTTTACTCCATATGCTCTAGCTAAACCTATTCATCCCAGAGAAACCCTGGAGCAAAGACAACACATTATTGAAAAATTACCCAATAATATATTCATTAGCAAAATAAATAAAAAAGCCAACAGCTAGGGAGACCTGCATGGATGACCCCATCAATGAAATCAACTTGTCTAAGCATTGGTAAACTATTTCTTTCCTTCTCATCAAGCTTTGCAACCAATTTTGTGGCCTCAATAAGGATCAAGCTTCTATAAGACAACAATAAGGATCAATTAATAATTGAAGCATTAATTTAAAAAGATTTAAGTTAAACTATCTAAATGAATCATGCTTTCAACATATACATGAGGAAGTTGCTTACTATATAGATCCACATGTGGATGTTGTCATCCTTTGGACTCCATGCATATCCTATATGTGCAGGTGTTTATTTGAATTGCTGCAACATTCCACTTGAAATCACCAACAACATTTTACAAAAAAAAAAAATCACCAACATTTTACTTCGACATCCCCTCTGTCAACAACAACTACAAAAGTTTAAAAAAAGGAAAAATGAAAAGCATTTGAAGCATAAAAAAAAGACTAAAACTCAAATCTTATTTAATCCTCTTTTGCAAACCACCTTAAATCCTTGCCTCCAAGCCTTGTTTCTCCAAACCTGAAAAATTCAAAACCAAAAGTTCTCAAAAAAATAACCCAAAATTGCTTTAAAGATTTAACCTTTCTTCAACTTTCTTTAAAAGGGAATCAAACCATGACATTAATGTTATTTAATATTTAAAGGTTAAATCTTCTACCTCGTACAAGTCTACCAACAATGAAAATTAAAAATCCAAATTTTAGAAAAGCAAAAAATTAAAACTGCAAATTTATAATGATCCAAATCGAATATAATAAAAAACTGAAGTTCAATATTTCTATAAGTCCACGTGAAAGTAAAAAAGTTAAGTAAAACAACATATAGAAAGGGTCTTTGCTTAAAATCCATTATCAAAAAAATCAAAATTTGTTCAATGTTGAAGTACTTAAAGAACATTAGATCTTAGATAATGAAAAAGTGAAAGATCGTAGCAACAATAAATAGAGATGTGATGAATCACTCTCACAATATGTCTAGCTACTTATATTTATTCTACATACCTACTTACCCCAAAAACTTTGGATTGAACAAAACATAGAAATTGTAGCCCATAATGTGATAGAACTTGGAATGTTGGATAAGTGGAGGATAAGGAACCTGCAATGTTGGCTAAAATGAGAACTTGAATTACTTCCCATTCCAGTTTCAGTAGTGTAAATATTACGAAACAAAAAATTAAACCACAAAAATAAATATAAAATATAAAAGATTAAAAAAAGTACTTTTACTTAACCGGAGCCAGAACCATTGAATACCAAAATAAAAAATTTATACATTCAATCCTGCACCATAAAAACTTCAGTTAATAAAAAATCCTGTAAAACCATAAGTTTAAGAAGAATGGAAAGCCTAAAAATTGAAACTATAAAGAATAAAAAAAAATGTTACCTTTCTCTTAACCCACAATATTAATCCATAAAACTGAGTTTTCAAGAACACCATATATGTGGATCATTGCATGCACTAATCTGGAGTACCCAGACAACGCTTTCAAAACAGAAACACTAAAAGAAGGGTGTGGTTGGTTTTGAGAAAATATGGGTTGATAGAAAAAGGGTGTGTTTTAGGGTTAGGAAGGGAGAAAGCAGAAGGGGAAAGATGGTCTGAGGAGAGTTTGGCAGCAAAAGGACAAAAAATTTAAGAAAAAAAAATATGAATTTTTTTGAATGCCGTGAGCGGGAGAAATTGAGAGAAGAAAGAATGGAGACAGAAGTCTAAAAAGAAAGGTCAAAGGGGATTTTACAGAAAAACCAACGATGGGGACAGGTGTCACTCGTTTAAATTGGGTTATTTGAGTAAAATCCAGAGGTGTTACTGAACCAGTGCAGATCACAGGCCATTTTTAGAAGAAGTTAAACTGACCAAAAAACAAAATAAATGGACAGGTGTCAACGAATTAAATAAGGGTATTTGGGTATTTTCCAGAGGTGTTTGTTTTCATATATTTTAGATTTTATTTTCATCTTTTCTCTTTTGGAGTACTCAAACTAAATTGAATCCATGAAGGAATAATCATAATATATATTGAGGAGATTATAGCAGCATACAAAATTGATGGAATCAGAGTGGCAAAACTAAATTAAGGATTTAGTTCTGACAAATAGTGTAAGGGATTTAGTTCTGACAAATAGTGTGACCCAGACTTATTAAAAATATTTTATCACAATTGAACAAAAAATTCAAACACACACTATAAGTTAATAAGAATTGAAATAAATTGCATAAGATAAATTCTTAAGTACATTATGATTGTGAGTAACTCACGTAGTGGAAACAGAAACTTGAGTTTCCCTTTCACTTAACTCCTTCCTCTCCTAAGATACTCCCACAAAATCCTAAGCCTCGTCGTCTGAAAAGCAAGTAACCTAACTCGGGACGTGTTGTGAAGGACCCTAGGTCTCATGCCATGTGTCAGCCTCACCCACCCTTCCTCCAAAATTTTCATCACCATCAATGAAACGCCATCGTACATAACCACCGCAACCTTACTCACCCCCTCGTCGCACACCTACATCATCAACCGCATCTTCACCACGTCCAATGGTGTCGTAAGAGATGGTGAAATCATCCTCGTGAGCACCCCACACAGAACGCTCTGAAATCGATCTGAAGTGGTTCTTCTCCATTTTTTGCATACGTTTTCGAAAATTTTAGTCAAGTCATCAATTCGAACGAAAGGAAAAAAAATAAAAAAACAAAACGAAAACACCTAGCGAAGAAGCAAGATCGATGCACACGATTTCAAAAATCTCCCCTAAACCCTAAATTTGAGCGAAAGGTGAAAGCGAAAGAACATGCATAAACAAAAATGTGGAATGAATTATTCCAATTGAAAATAAAATGAATACAAGTAATCTACTCTTGGGTCATTAAGTATAAAAAACTTAAAATATTAAAATAATGTAAACAATTTTGTAGTAGGTAACATAACAGAACTCATCATTTTTTAGCGGTGCAACATAACCAACAGAATTAAACTGCTAATAAAAAACAATTATTTTGTAGTGAATAATAATAATAACAATAATAACTACAACAATAATAATAATAACAACGATAATAACAACAACAATAATAACAACAAAAATGATAGCAATAATAACAAGAATAACTATATTAATAATAATAATAATAATAATAAGAATAAAGAATAATAACAATAATAATAATAATAACAATAATAATAACAAGAATAACAACAAGAATAATTATATATAATAATAATAATAATAATAAAAATAAACGATAATAATAATAATAAGAATAAACAACAATAATAACGATGATAATAATAATAATATAAATAACAATAAAAATAAAAAATAATAATAACAATAATTATAACAATAACAATACTAATAACTATGCTAACAACAACAATAACAATAACAACAATAACAATAACAATAACAATAACAATAACAATAATAATAATAATAATAATAATAAAAATAGTAAACAATAATGATAAGAATAAACAATAATAATAATAACAATAACAATAATAAGAATAATCAATAATAATATAATAACAATAATAATAATAATGACAAGAATAACAATAATATTAATAATAAGAAAAATAAATAATAATAACAATCATAATAACAACAATAATAATAACAGTAATAACAATAACAATACTAACAATAATAACAATAACAACACTAATAACAATAACAATAACCATACTAATAACAATAATAATAACAATAACAATAATAACAATAATAATAACAACAATAACTATAACAATAATAATAACAACAATTACAATAATTATCACCGTGATAATAAAAATAATAATAATAAGACGAAGATAAAAATTGATAAAGTCAAACAATTTTTATCACAAGGGGAAGAATATAAGGTAAAATTATAAATTGGGAAAGGATTAGAAAGAGCTTGGATTCAGACATGAAGAGCACTATCGTTAGAGAGAAAAGGCTTCCACTAGTCCTTAGTTGGTTGGAGCATCGTATTGATAATGTGTTATGAAATAAAGCTAATAAGAGAGAGAAGGAGAGGAAGAATAGAGAATGAGAAAATAGAGAGCAACACATCTGTGTATTATCATTGATAGAAAGAGTCCTATTTATAGATACAACATGTAATCCATAAAGGAAACTAATAAACTAATTAATGCAAATATTTACATAAAAAATAATGAATCATATGAGCATCAATCATATGAGTAGATTTATCAAATCAATGGACAATCATTAATTCATAACACTCCCCCTTCAGTGTCCATTGATAAGAGAATGTGCCTCGTTAAAACCTTATTAAGAAAAAACCTTTGGGATAAAAACTTAGTGAAGCAAAAAGAGTACAACATTATGTATTCTTTAATACAATATTGTTCATCACATATTTTATTTCTCCTCCTCATGTAAGCTTACATCGTTAAGGTGACGAAGTCCGAACTTGTGAATCATTTGCTCAAAAGTTTCTCTTCACAAAGACTTTATAAATAGACTTGCCAGATTTTCACATGAATGAATTTTTAGATATTTATATCATCCTTTCAATTGAACAATACATTATTGTCTTCATATATGGTTGTTGATTCCATCTTTGTCGGGGATAGCCACAAGTTTCTTGCACATGTTGAATTATAGACCTTAACCAAACATATTCACAACTTTCCTCATAATTTTGTATGATTAGACGATGTTGCTACTATGGTTTGTTTCATATACATCACGAAACCATTGTGCTACCTTATATGAACAACATCTTGTTTGTGATCAACCATTATGTCATTGTGAGAATATGTAAAATAACATGCATAAACATAACCCATTATGTCTGATTCTGAATCATTTGGATGAAATAAGCTCATATTCGTAGTACCCTTAAGGTAACGAAACATATGTTTTACTCCAAACCATTAAGAAGATCTTCATCATTTTCTTGAGGTCTAAGAAGAGCATTTATCAACATCTAACGACCTCACAACTATTAGAGTGCATAATGGATGTGACTTGTCCATTTAAAACATTTTACGCACCTTAATTATATAAGGTTCTTGAAGTATAAAAAACACCTTTGTTTAAATACTCAATTTGTAATCTCAAAAAAAAAATTGCCTTTTCAAGATCCTTTATCTCAAATTCTTTCTTTAAGCAATCAATTGCCTTTGTGAACTCATTAGGAGTTCCAACGATGTTTATGTTATTTATATAAACAATAATTATGGAAAATTCATTTTTGGATCTTTTCATATAAATACAAGAACACATAGAATCATTTCTATATCCTTCAGTACTCAATCAGACGGTTTATGTCACACACGTCCTGATTGCTTTAAGCAATAAAAGAGTATGTTCAATTTTATTGAATAACCCTCTTTAGAATTTGTTTTGTTGGACAAATAAAATCCTTCAGGGATTTTCATATAAATATGATTCTCAAAAGAATCGTACAAATAGGTTGTAACATCATCCATTAGATGTAAATGCAAAGTTTGGGTTGTAACTAGAATAATCAAATATTGCAATGTTGTTGCATCCAATACTAGTGAATATGTTTTTTCACAAATCAATACAAGGTTTTGTGAACAACCTTGAGCAACTAATTGTGCTTTGTATCTAACAATTTCATCATTCTTAATTTGATTTTGCGCAAAAATTCATATGTACCCAACGGGTTTCACAACTTCAGGTGTGCGAACTATATGTCCAAAAACCTTTCGTTTAGCAAGGAAATATAATTATGCTTCTTTGCATATTTTCATTTTGGCCAATCTTTTCTTTGCCGACAATCTTCAATGATCATTACTTATTGATCATCATTGTCATTCATAGCATTCATCGCTATATTATAAGTAAACGTTTCGTCAATGTTTACTTCATTTTGGTTTCATATTATATTATTCATGACATAATTTATTGAGATCTCATCATTTTGAACAATTTCAGGTACCTAAGGTTCTTCTAGAACCGAATAATTAATTATGTTAAATGAATCTTTTGGGATTTTCACCTTTTCGAGTAGGTCATCTTGCATTTACGCTCATTTTCTCATTCAAGAGTTTTTATCTTTGGAACCAATAGGCCTACCACGCTTTAAGCCTGTCTTTGGAATTAACAAGCCTACCATGCTTCAGACGTGTTATGAAATAATATCAAATATACTTAGAGCATTAGCAGTTGGTATATATAATTTGATTACCTTTTCTGTCAATAAGAATATTCGGTAATTGATTGACTAATTTTGTAAATGAATTATCCTTTGAACTTCTAGTTCACATTCTTTTGTACGAGGATCAAGATAAAGATAATGATAATTCATTCCAACCAATATTCTTTTCAAATTGTTTTCTTTCTCCCCCTAATGTTAGAAAAACTTATTCATCAAAGTGACAGTCGAAAAGTCGAACTGTAAATAAGTCAAACTTTAAATAAGTCTTTTGTTGGTAATTCAAGATATTTTATTATTGAGGGATGATCATATCCAACATATATTATCAATCATCTCTAAGGACCCATCATAGTCCTTTTTGGTGGGGAAATTAAAACATATACACCACACTAAAAAATTCTTACATGAGAATATTAGGTCACTAACCAAAAACCAACTGCATAATAAAGTATTTGTGATACCTTATTGGCTTGATGCAAATCAATAATGCAACATGCGAAATTGCATATTTCCAAGTAGCCATCAGAAGATTAGCTCTCGTAAGTAATGGTCTTGCAATTAATTTTAGATGTTTTAGTAATGATTTCGCAAGTCTATTTTGAGTATCAACATGTGCTATTGGATGCTTAACTTCAATTCCAATTGATATACGATACTCATGAAAAGCATGAGATGTAATTTCACCAATATTATCAAAACAGATTTTCTAAATCGGATAATCTAGAAAGTGAGCTCTTAACTATACTAATAACTTTGCAATTACTTGATTGCGAGTTGATAATAAACAAATGTGACCATCTAGTTGATGCATCAATTAAAACCATGAAATATATAAATGTTTCACATGGTGGATATATTGGACCACAAATATCATCCTATATTCGTTATGAAAATGAGATTGACTCATTTCTAATTTTTCTGGTGATGGTCTAATTATCAACTTCTATGAACGTATAGTACATGAGAACTCATTGGTCTGAAGAAGTTTTTTGACTCTTAAGTGGGTGTCAACATGAGTTTTTCAACCTTTTTTTTTTCACATCATAATAGATCCAGGATGACCTAATTGATCATACTAAACAAGAAATTCATTTTCAACCTAATTCCAGGATGACATGCATTTTAATTGTCCTAATATACATGTAGTACAAACCATAAGAGAATGTTAGTAATTTCTCCAATATACATTTTTTTTAATCAATCGTAGAGATATAAAGATATTTCATATCTTTTTCATTGTTTGTCTCAATATTCCATTTAGACAAATATCCTTGAAACTTGATAAGTTTCTATTCAACTTCTTGGTAGAAGTATAATAGCTCTTCTAAAGCCTTCAAATATATTTGTAGTACTATATATAAATAATACTAACATTGATGTCTCGCACTATCAAACAAGAGAAAAATTTATTACTCTTGAGAATTGTATAAGTTGTTGCACTATCAATAAGACACAACATTTGGTACTAGTGCCAACATTCGTTCTTCATATAAACGTAAATATCAATATAATTTTTTTAACACTCTTATAACCAATGAGGTGATCAATGCTTCCATTTGATTTAACACAGAAAATGATAATATCAAGATGAGTAACATCCATATGGCCATAATCAGAATCACCATCTTCATAAGCAAAATGTGTTTCTATGTTCTTCTCCTTATTTGTATGATGCTTTGGTGTACAATAATTACAACTCAAATGGTCTTTACCATCGTAATGATAATATATACTTTCATATTTTTTGTTAATATTTTCACATTTTCCTTTTCCCTTTTTCACATTATTGTGCCACTTCTGGTGACAAAATGTGTCTTTGAAAATTCCTTTATAACCATGTTCATAATCAATATCACGATCACGATCATGAAAATATAAATCAAATGTTGTTGCATTCACTTCTGGGAATGGAGCAGAACCAATTAGACAAGTTTCATGATTTTCTATCAAAAGCTCATTGCTTTGTTCAATCATACAAAGACATGAAAAAAATTCATAATATTTATTGTTGCATTCACTTCTAGGAATGGAGCAGATTAGGGGATCTCATGATTTTTCATCAAAAGCTTTATTACTTTGTCCAACCATACATAGGCATGAAATAAATTCATAATATTTGTGAAATCTCTTTTCACAATATTTTGGTCGCATGAGCAAATTAGTTGCTTAGATATTTTATTTCTTTATTTATTAGTATCCCAATATCCATTGCATCTAAATGTATTTCAACATTTAAAATCCAATATAAGGAAATTTTCCTTGTAATATCAAGGGTCACAAATCCAAATTTTGCAATGTTTCGCGTGTTTAGAACTATCACATAAAATAATAATAATAATAATAATAATAATAATAATAATAATAATCACCATCATAATAAAAATAAAAATAATAAGACGAAGATAAAAATTGATAAAGTCAAACAATTCTTATCATAAGAGGAAGAATATAAGGTAAAATTATAAATTGACAAAGAATTAGAAAGAGCATGGATTGAGACACGTAGAACACTGTCGTTAGAGAGAAAAAGTTTCCACTAGTCCTCAGTTGGTTGGAGCATCGTGCTAATAATGTGTTATGAAATAAAGCTAATAAGAGAGAGAAGAAGAGGAAGAATAGAGAATGAGAAAATAGGAGCAACTCATTTGTATATTATTATTGATAGGAAGAGTCCTATTTATAGATACAAGATGTAATCCATAAAGGAAACAAATAAACTAATTAATACAAATATTTACATAAAAAATAATGAATCATATGAACATCAATCATATGAGTAGGTTATGAAATCAATGGACAATCATTAATTCATAACAAATAATAAGAATATCAAAAATAACAACAACAACAATAATAATAATAATAAGAAGAATAAACAACAACAATAACAATAACAACAACAACAACAATAATAATAATAATAATAATAATAATAACAACAATAATAACAATAATAGTAACAACAATAAGAATAAACAATAATAATAACCATAACAACAACAATAATAAGAATAATAATAATAACAACAATAATAATAACAATAATAAGAATAACCACTAATAATAAGAATAACAATAATAATAATTGTTCCTGCAGAGAACAAACAAGATATGTCAGACACAAGTATTACCTTACCCTGGTCCGCCATCTCCTCAGTAGGCTTCTTCCCGGTTGATATTTATCACTTATGGGTATCTCAGAGTGGTCGGTTTGGACCCGAGAGGGGTTACCTGCAGAAGGGACTCCGAAGCTCAAGTCAGCGAAATCTCTCAGAAAGTCAAATCTGGTGATTAGGAAGTAATGAATGCGTACCTTTAATTCGTGGGGTCCATGCATATTTATAGATTATTAATTATGTCTAGCCACATCATGGGTTGGGCCCTTATTTGGGCTGTAGGTGGGCCTAGGCCCTAGCCCAGGCCCTTAGTTCGATTATTGTGTGGGCCTGGTGAATCTTATTGAAACGTTCTGTTTTTGCCAAGTCCTTGGTTATTTTCGTTGAGTTATCGGCTTAGGCCAGTTACCCTTTAACGGCCTAGGCCGCTATTGTTGTTTTTGTTTGTTTTTATCAATGTCACTTCTTAGTGGTTTAGTCTGGGTACCTTAGCATGTATATGGTAATTGTTATTATTCGGCTTAGGCCGACTAGGTGTGGTACACCAGTCCCCCAGCCTTTGTCGATATAGTTATGTCGGTAAAGGATGAGAAGTGTTTGTTGTTTTTCGGCTAGGCCGACTAGGTGTGGTACACCAGTCCCTCAACCTTAAATGTGATGAACAGTGTTAAAGCTAAAGAGAGGAAAAGGTTTGTAGCAGGTAAAGGGGTGTCAGAGGTCTAATCAAAAAGGGTTTTTGCGTCGTCGTTCCTAATACTCATGACGTTTGGTGTGCCTTGTGTCGATTGGTATGGGTTGTGACTTTTGGTGGGAAGAAGTTTTGTCGTTTGGAATTCATGCTTATAAATGCAGATTTCGCGAAGGATTTGCGTTTGTTAGCTCATTTGTGAGGATTTCATAATCAGAGACTTGCGTGCGTTAGATCTGTCTGACTAGTTCCTTGTTTCTGCCGACATCTTTCAGAAAAAAGGTATGTCTAGTAGTAGTGATACTGTGTCATTGTCTTCTTCAAGTAGTGGGAGTGTGCAGTCTGGGAGGAGTGTAGGTAGGCATTTTGAGGAGGAGAGTACTAGTTCGGTAGCTGTGGTGGGGAGGATCCTGATGGAGACAGTGACCGAGGTGAGGGAAGATCCTCCCAAAGAAATAGTAGAGAGAAATTGGCCGGCTAAGGCCGGTTATGACTAGGTAGCGGCTGATGTTCGTAACCAGTCGTCATTATTTCGGTGGTCTCATCGGCTAAATTCGTGGTCGAACTGTACCCCCGTTCTCGTGAAGGGCGTGGACCGTGGTATCGTGTCGCTGGAACGGGTGAGCGTTATTGAGCGCGTCTGTCATGGCTAAGAAGGAGCTGCCGAAAAATTCTTTTACATGTATATGTGCCATTTTTCTCAGTTACATGTGAAGTTGCCGCTAGATGACTTTACCATGGGGGGTACTTCGTTAGCTCAACGTGGCTCCTACTCAACTACATCCGAATAGTTGGGCCTACTTGCAGGCCTTTCGTGTTTTGTGCCAGTCACTGTATCTACGGCCTTCTCCTCATGCGTTTCTATATTTTTATGACACGAGACCCCGACAACCGACTACCTGGTTATCCTTGATGAGTAGGTCGAGCATTAGCAGACTGGACGCGTTTTCACAATCATTCAAGCACTTCAAGGATGGCTATTTCAAGGTTGTGGTGAAGGTCGGGGGCAAGTCGCATTTTCTTAATGCAGATGGGAGTACAAAATTCCCTTTTAGTTGGACGGGTAGCACTTCTCGGTATAAGGATATGAGTACCGATGAGTTGTCGGCGGCGGATAGGGAGGTGGTGGAGGTGCTGATGAAGTTTACTGATAAACTGCCCACTAAGGGCTTAGTTAGGGTTTATAATTCGGTTCACCCGATTATTGATATTGAAGGTATTTGTTTATGACTTAAATTGTCTTGATGTTTCTAAGTTAAACTAACCGGAACTTGGTGTATTTGTGCTAGACACATGGCTCAAGCTGGAAAGAAGAACTTGACGCATTTTCAAGCATTGAGGAAGGAGAAGGCCGTGAAGGCGAAAGCAGCTGGGAATACTGAGGTCCCAAATTTACAAGAGTCGTTGGTTGAGGTGCACGTTCATGGCGGCACCAAGAGGAAGGTCGAGTTACCGGCTAGGCCTGGTAAGGACAAGGATGTGAAAAAAGTGAGGGCGGCCTTGCTTGGGCAAGGGTCATCTAGTGGTGCTAAAGGACCAGAAGTCGGTCTGATAGAGTTGCCGAAGACGGCCGTTAGGAAAGACATCGCGATTAACTTGCCAAAGATAGTGATTAATTCATCGACAGCATGGAGCTAGACCACCTGGTGAGGACGATGGTGGAGTTTGCGAGCAAGGCGCTAATTTTGAGTCGCCAGGTTGGTTCGTTGTATCGCAGAGAGGTGAAGGAGGGGAACCGAGAAAAGCTGGAGGATTTGCAGGAAAAAGTTGACAAGTTCGTGGAGGAAAGGGCTGCGTGGAAAAAGGAGAGGGAAGGGTGGGAGGAAGAAAAGAAGAGGTTGGGAACCTGGAAGGTTCGCTGTCTGGATTCAGAGACTAAACTTAACGAGAGGATAGTGGACCTTGAGGCGGATTATGATGAATTAAAGGAAAAGTATGAAGGTGTGGAGGTGGAGCTCGAAGATTTGAAAGGTTGTTTTTTTCAAGAGCACATCAACGGGTTCCAGAAAGGGGTGAGGCAGGCGGCCTTCTTCTGCCAAGATATTGATGCAGCCGATCCAAGATTTGATGTAAACAAGGATGTGGTGGACGACCAACTTATTAATGAGGTCGAGAGCAGCCCCAAGGAGGAGGCAGAGAAAGGAGCAGCGGATGAGGACGGGAATGCAGGAGATACCGTGGAGGGTGATGACAACAAGGCGGCATAGGACATTTATTGTTTATGATGTTAAACTGACAATGAATTCTATGTTTGTAATAATTCGTACACTATTTTACTTTGCTTTTAATATGATGAATGCTTTGTGTATGCTATGTTGTTTGTTTGATGCCGATAACCTGTGTGATAGTGGTGCGTTAGTGGTATGGTATAATACTGAGTGGGTGTTTGATGTATGTGATGTTTTGCGAATGCGATTTTTCATTGAGGGTATTCGACCCAGGCCGTTTACTTGTGGTAAAGGTGGGGAACTTAAATGAATTAACATTAAGTTAAGGGTGTTCGACCCAGGCCGCTTACTTGTGGTAATGGTGGGGAACTAAAACGAATTAAGATTAAGTTAAGGGTGTTCGACCCAGGTCGCTTACTTGTGGTAAGGGTGGGGAACTAAAACGAATTAACATTAAGTTAAGGGTGTTTGACCTAGGCCGCTTACTTGTGGTAAGTGTGGGGAACTAAAATGAATTAACATTAAGTTAAGGGTGTTCGACCCAAGCCGCTTACTTGTGGTAAGGGTGGGGAACTAAAATGAAATAACATTAAGTTAAGGGTGTTCGACCCATGCCACTTACTTGTGGTAAGGGTGGGGAACTAAAACGAATTAACATTAAGTTAAGGGTGTTCGACCCAGGCCGCTTACTTGTGGTAAGAGTGGGGAACTAAAACGAATTAACATTTAGTTAAGGGTGTTCGAGCTAGGTGGCTTACTTGTGGTAAGAGTGGGGAACTAAAAGCGTGTTAGAAGCAAGGTAAGGAGTAGTCATGAGGTTAAGAACCCTTTGTTTATTCATGAAATTTGGGCTGCCTCGTTAAACCTCCCTGGCCAAAACCCTCCTTAGGGAAAAAAGACCAGGTGAGGGAAAATAGTACACCCAGGGTTACAAGTATTCGGTACAAAGCATGTTTTTAACTAAAGTAAAACTTGAGATGGGACACATTCCATGTATTGGGTATTTCTTCCCCTGACAACTACTCAAGCCTATACACTCCTCCTTCAGCATCTTCACGTATTCGGTATGGGTTGTCCCAATTGGCGGAGAACTTGCCATCCTTCTTTCTTGCACTGTTGGCCATTCTCCAAACTAAGTCTCCTTTTGCGAATGACCTCGGGCATAGGTTTTCATTATACTTTCTGGTCGCTCGCTGGCAGCTAAGTTGCGTATTTGGGCTTTTTCCCTTAATTCGGGCAGGAGGTCAAGGTGGGTGGTCATGTTTTGATGATTTTGGGCTGAGTAGTATAGTTCTCGGCGCAGAGATGGTTCACCAATTTCAACGAGTATCATAGCGTTTGCACCGTATACTAGGCTGAATGGAGATTCATTTGTTGCTGATTGTGGGGTACACTTGTAGGCCCATAGCAATTCCACTAGTTCTTCTAGCCATCGGCCCTTGGCGTTGTCCAATCGCTTACGTAGTTCCACTAGTATAACCTTATTTGCCGCCTCGGCCTGTCCATTGGTCTGTGGGTGTTCAACAGAGTTGGTTACATGTTTGATGCCTAGACTGGTATAGAATTTAGCGAGTTCTTTGTCTATAAATGTCGGCCATTGTCGGTGATGATTGTATGTGGGACGCCATACCGGCATATAATGTCCTTCCAAACGAATTGTTGGACTTGCTGGGCTGTAATGGTGGCTAAGGGTTTGGCCTCTATCCACTTGGTGAAGTAGTCAACGGCTACTATTAAGAACTTTACTTGACCTTTGCCGAGGGAGAAAGGACCGAGGATGTCCATTCCCCACTTTGCGAAGGGCCATAGGGATAGTATAGAGTGAAACTGCTCTTGTTTCTGGTGGATAAGGTTGCCATGCTTCTGGCATGGTATGCATTTTTTGACGAAGTCTTGGCAGTCTGCCTCCATGGTTGGCCAGAAGTAACCGGCGCGAAGGATTCGGATAGTCATGGTGCGTGCGCAGGAATGATAGCCGCATATGCCCTCATGTAATTCCTTAATTATGTACTAAGCTTGTTCTGCCGTGACACATTTGAGAAGTGATTAGCCGTATCCGTGTTTGTACAGGTCATCACCTATCATCGTGTACCTGGCGGCTTTAGTTATCCAAGTTCTGTCAGCGTTAGGTAGGGGTTACCGGTTTGGAGGTACTGGATGTAAGGAGTTGTCCAATTGTCGGCTAGGTGTTGGGTTAGGTTATGGCAAGTATTTGTGATGGAAGGGGCGGACAATGTTTACTGCAATAGTGATCGGTGGCGGCTTTTTAACTTGGTGCCGGCTAGTTTGGATAATATGTCGACTCTGACATTTTTGAATTTGGGAATGTGTTGGATGCGGACTTGTTTGGAGGCGGACTGGACGACTTTCTGGACCAGATGGTAATATTCTAGGAGGGTAGGGTCTTTGATCTGGAACTCGTCATTTAAATGGCCTATAGTAAGCTTGGAATCGGTTTTGCATGTTGATCTAGAACTCGTCATTGACACCAACTCGTCATTGACACCAACCTCGCGGGCCAGGGATAAGCCGGCGAGGATGGCTTCGTACTCGACTTGGTTGTTAGATGTCTTGAAGGCGAAGTGAAGGGATTTTTCGATGAGGATGTCGTTGGGGCCTTCTAGTACGATGCCAACACCTTGTCCCTTTGGGTTGGATGAACCATCAAAATAAAGTGTCCATTGGTCCTCTTCAGGAGTTTGTTGGAGATCGTTGACAAAGTCTAGAATGCATTGAGCTTTGATGGGGTCGTGAGGTTTGTAGCAGGTGTTGAATTCGGATAACTCAACGGCTGAAGACGACACCCGTCCCGCAAGGTCTGGTTTCTGCAATATCTTCTGAATTGGGTAGTCAGTTTTGACGATGATGTTATGATTTTGGAAGTATGGGCGTAGGCGATAGGCTGCGTGTACCAGGGATAGGGCCAACTTTTCCACAATCTGGTATCTGCTTTCGGGGTCTTGTAGGGTATTACTGACGAAGTAAACAGGATGTTGGGTGCCACCGACATCTTGAACCAGCGCGGCGCCGACGATGTGATCTATGGTGGTGATATAGACCAATAAGGGTTGATGAGTGTCCGGTTTATGAAGGATGGGTGGTGAGGTGAGGGTGGTTTTTAGCTTTTGGAATATTTGTTCACAATCATCATTCCACGTGAACTTGGCAGATTTTTTGAGCAGTTGTATGATGGGTTGGGTTTGTTCGGCTAGTTTGGGAAGGAGGTGGGAAATGGTGGTGAGGCGGCCTATGAGGCGTTGTACTTCTTTGACACTGGTGGGGCTTCGCATTTCAATGATCGCATTGCAGTTTTCAGGATTAGCCTCTATACCGCGCTGGGTTACCATGTCCGCATTGGGGGGAATGGTCGTCTTACGGGATGGTGGGATGAGGTTGGCCTGTAAGGCCTCATCAAGGAGGCGGGATCTAGGAACATTTAAAGGGGCGTATCTGGTGAAGCGGGGTTGTTGGGGTTCTCGAGGTCTCGGATCAGGACGGGGAGGTTGTGGAGTGGGGTTGGCAGTAGAGGGTGCGTAATCATTGAAAAATTTTGTATGGAGGGTTTGCATTTCCTCCATACAGACGTAATCGGCGGCACGCAACTTCAACTCATACATGGAGGCAGGTGGGTGCAGGTAGACGTTGTTGGCGAAGGGGTCGGGTTGATGAGTGAGGGCCATGCACTAGAGTATCATTTATTTTTAAATTTCTCTATTCGTTTCACTTTATTTTAAATAATTATAAATTTATTTTATATATTTAATAATATTACACTATTACCTACTAACATACTATCATTCATATTTAAAAAATGCATACACACATGCGCTATCGCACCTGTGCGTACCCTAATAATAATAATAATAATAATAATAATAATAATAATAATAATAATAATAATAATAATAGTAGTAGTAGTAGAATAGTACTATAATTTGTTTATTAAAACTTTTAAACTTAATTTATCTTCGTATGGTCAAATTACCGTACAATTTTATAAATGAAAAACATTTATATTGAGAAAATCTAAAATACTGCCCAAAAATTTAGAATATGATACAATTTCAATATTAGTAAAAATTGATATTTGTCATCATAATAATAAATAAAAATCAAATAAAATTCTTTAAATAGGAAACATTTTACTATCACACCTATCAGGTTATTTATTTCGCTTTTTACTTATACTATTACTATGTCATACAAACTTTGTATTACTTTTTATTTTAGTTCTTTAAAATTGAAAAAAACATTATGATGTGTTTTTATGTAGAATTAACAAAATTCATTGAAAAATATATTATACCTTTTTAAGAGAATTAATTAATATATTATTTTTTTTCAAAAATTTATACATACAAATAAATATTAAATTTTATTTATAATAAATATTTAAAAAAAAAATACAAACACACGTTATCAGGATATATATATATATATATATATATATATATATATATATATATATATATATATATATATATATATAGCAGAAACACTTGTGTTTTCGCATGTGATAATAAATAGAATGTCCGAACAAGCTAATACAAAATATTTTTCTTCGTATACTTTTGTCAATATGAAATATGAAGTATTACATGAATAGAAATAAAGCAGAAACACTTCATATTTCACAGTGATGTTCTTGAAGTGTTAAATACAGTAATATGTATCTATTATTAATTTCGATAAATATTAAATACCAGGTGTTAAACATAAATAAAGTATAGCATACATAATAATTTCATTATGTGCGTCAAATAATAATTTCTTAACTTTAAAAAAATTTCAAATATATAAGAGACTTGATTTATATATATATAATGTTATATTTCAAAAGTTTTCATTAGGATTGTTTTCCATCTGTATATGTTTGTTGATAAAGGACACAGCATGTGTGTCTCATTCTTTATATGAATGTGCTATGTTTAAATTATAATTACTATCTTTATTGTCATTCATATGTTATGTTTAGAATATATATAGAGAGAGACAGAGAATTAAAATTATTTATCTTAAAATAAAAATGATAATATATGACTGTTTTTTTTTCTCAATTTGAAGAATAAGTATGTAATTCGATAAAATCTAGCCAAAACTTACAGTTTTGTTATTTTGTGTAATGTATTAGTTAAAATTTAGATAATATTTAATAAATTAAACTATTATGCTTAACTATTATGTTTATATTATAATTTTATTTATTTAGAGGTATATATAGAGAGAGCAAAAAGACAATTATATAGATATAGAGTGTCACATGCATTGTTTGGATATATTAATTAATAAAATTACTCATTAATTAGGTATAAAACAGTACCATATTTTAAATAAAAATTTGATTTTACAATTAATTATAAAATTTAATAGAACCTTTGTTTAACTAACTTTTATAATGAGAAGAAGTCCTATAAATTGGATCATTAGACTTCATGATTTTTCATTATTTTATTACATACATTTATAATGAATTACATTATATTTACTTTTATCATCTTTTTATTATTTCATGGTTCCATTAATGGATTCGATTACTTCACAATTGCACAAATTTATCCCCGAGGTCTTTGCCATGGTAATAGGTTGTGTACGTCATCAACAATAGCATTATCGACGAAATTCACTGTGCATGGTCTATGGCCATCGACCAACGCTTTTCCACAACCATTCAATTGCAGAGTAGACGGATTAAATCTTTCTGTGGTAAGATTTTCATTTCTTAATTATAATAATATTTTAATATTCGAAAAAGTTATTTTTTTGTTTTATTAGATCTAAGAGTAAGGTATCTATTTCTTAATTGTAATAACATTTTAATGTTGGAAAGTGATATTTTTTATTTTTTATTTTATTAGATACAAAATATAGGACCTCGACTTCAACAAGTTTGGCCAAATTATTATTCTACGAATTATACTAAGTTTTGGGAGCATGAGTGGGAGAAGCATGGAACGTGCTCGAATATGCAGCAGTTTGATTTCTTCAGGTTGACATTAGATATCTATGCAAGGAATGATCTTCAAGCAATACTTATAAATGCGGGTATATCACGTCGTAAGCCATATCATATAAATGATATCATCTCAGCCATACGCAACTCAGCTATAGGTGTTGAGCCAGAACTACACTGTAGAAAAAGTAGAAAAAGTAGACAAAGTGGAAAAAGTGGAAGTGGAAGTGGAAGAAGAGGACTTATATTTGAAATAAGGATATGTTTGAACACAGACCCTATCCCCCAGTACATCAATTGTGCTTCACAAGGAACCTGTACTTCTCCTGTAATGTTTATGTAATATTATATAATATCATATAATATAATTAATGAATAATTAAAAAATTAAAAACTATATGTTATAGTTTATTTTCTGTTTGGACTGGGTATGCTGAGATCAATAGGCTACCCTCTTTATGTTGTGTTATACGTGACTCATAAATAAAGACTTCACTTCTACTGTGTTGCATATATATGTTATTTGGGCTTCCCTTCTTTAGAGTATGTTATCTTACAGCATTAAAAACTATTTCATATATCTATTTCACTAATTATTACTGGATGGAACATGCTTCCATATTTATTATATTATTTTATCAGATAATAACATAAACATAATGACAATATTTAATAATTATAATTCATACTTACAAAATTATGATAATATATCATACTATGCATATTATACTAATTAAAGAGATTGGATATTTTATCGTATAAACACTAAATATTTTATATGAATATTTTCGAAAATTCCAAAGTTTTCTTAAAAGTAATTTAGCAGTATTCTCTTACAACCAGTCATACATCTGAAAACTAGCATACTCCTCGTTTTCTTCATGGTGCAATCATTCAAAGACAATAGAATGCAAACATGACGTGCAATCTGGTGAAGTCTGCGATATTGTCTCCGAAAATTGTAAATGAAGTAATTATTATCATAATTAAAATTTTGATGTATTTTTTTGTTGCTAATGCAGCATATTTAATCTACTTTCTATTTTATTTCAGAAAATTAAATGAGAATCGTTTAAGTGATTGAAAATTATTTTTAGTCAAAGGTTAAAACACCATGTAGTTACTTTTATTCAAACTATCTACCTCAAAATCATTGTGGATAACCACTTACTTTAATTTTTCTTTCATTATTTTTTAAGTTACTGAACTAGCTTGCAGTATTTACGTTGTATAATTAATTCATTTATTTGTAACTAATAATTTTTAATATGAAGCTGGCATTACAAATAAAAAAATATTACCTATTAAGTGTGTTGATAGAAAGAGAATGGGTAAAAGAGAGGACAAATGCATAAAACACCTTATTGATATTACAACAATTAATATTACTTAGATATTATATTAAATAGAATCCTTGTGGTTGTATTTCACAGGCTTTTAAGCTGAACAGGTTGAAGGTTGAATTGGAAATTTCTGTACCGGTCTTGATAAAAAATTTAAAATATTTTTAAAGTTTAATTGAAATGCCAATCGTATTCGAGTAAACCTGAAAACATCAAGTAAAATATGTAAAATTGAGTACAGGGTTGTATTCAATAACCTTGAGAATGTTTGTTAAATTAAATAAAATTGAGTAAAAATTTGATCCGATTCTGACAGTGGACTGAAATTTTATAAAATCTCAATTCAGTTCAAATTTAAATTTTGATATTTACAAATATATAAATATATTTTTAATAATTATTATTAAATTATATATGTCATTTTTTTAAGTTAAAGATTTATTTATTCAAAAAAAATTCTTTTATTAAAAAGTTTAATATAGAATAAATTTATAATCTGAAACATTCGACCGAATTAATCTATAATTTAAATAATCTAAATTTAAAAATTTAAATAGTTGAATATAAATTTTAAAATATTAAATTTTAATTATACTTGGTTAGACCGGATTCAAATGTAATCTAATCTCTTAGATGTTGATCCCAATTAATGGTTCCAGTCGTCCTAATATAAAATAAACATTTGATTGTGATAAATTGGAAATCTTGATTATGTTGTTAATTCGATATAATGTCATTCTGGTTGACTAATAACAAAACAATATTTGAATGGCGCAAATTCAAAAGTTTTGTTATGCCGAGAGTCTAGGTAAAAAATTCGTAACTTTGACAAGGTGATTTGGTATCTTTGATACACCGGTCCATTAAGCAAAATATCACTACACCATTTTATGGCTCAGGCAATGTTACAATGACAACGATTAACAGATCATAGCTTTATGTAAAAATAAGTCACAGTTTTTTATTAATGTCTATAATGTGAGTTTTATTTGCCTCATATATTAATGATATATGAAAAATGTTGTTTATTTCTTTTAAACAACATATAATAAAATGTAAATAATTAAAGGGCATAAATATTAAGACGTGGACACTTTAGCCCACACTTTTTAAATTATGTATATTTTAAATCACATTTATTTTAAGTAGTCTTATATATTTTTTATATATTTTTTATTTTAAATTGTTTCAAAATATCTAAATCAAAAATTAAGATATTTTCACAATAGGCCACACTTATTTTTACCTATATGTATATATAAGCAACAATTTTTAATTGTAAACTTTGTAATGTGTTTAATTCTCTTTAAAACAACAAATATAATAAAATCGTTGCCTATTTTATTAAAAGCAACATTTTTTTAACTACTTATAGGTATAGGCCACATTTTATCAAATGTGGGTATTTTAAACCATATCTCTTAAAATGTACATATTTTAAATTTTGTAATTTTTAGAATGTAATATTTGACACATTTATTTTTATTTTTTGTCTTAAATGCAACTTATAAGATGATACCTTTAAATTCCAAAAAAATATTATATAAAAAAAAAGTCAGGGACCTAAAGTGTTATAATGTTATCTTGATTATTTTAAATTTTGAACTTTTTAGGTTCCCGCACACCTTTGGTGATTTTTTTAACCCTGATTTTATCACATTACTCTTTGTCTTTGCAGTATTCACAACACAATATTTCCGCACCTACTCACAGTCATCCAAATACAGTAAGTCTTTCTTCTCCAATTTTGTTTTTCACCGTCTCCTTATCTCTTCCATATTTTGTTTCATTGCGCATAATACTTTTCTCAAAAATATTGCGGTGGAGCATAAGGTATTTTTCAATGCTTAAGTTTAGGGTTTTTGTGAAAAAGAAATAGAAAACAATTTTTGTGTAGGGTTCTGTGAAAATGAAATAGAAAGTATTTTTGGGTTTAGTGGGTGAGAATCATAAACCAAAAAAAGAACAATGCTCTCTTCAGGGTGCATTTTTATTTGTTCTGCACTTTTCTATACTATATTCTATTAGAGCATATTTATATAAATTTAGTCTGCTTTTTGTCTGAATTTATTAATTTCATAGAATTATTAAACTACATTATTCTTAAAACACATAATAAATAATTTTAAAACAGTAGAAGTTACTTCCAAATGATAAATGATAGAAAAGTTATTTTAGACAATGACTTTTAAAAGCAATTACGAGAGAGAGAGTTTTTGTTTGGAATGGTACATAGGTTAATGACATAATCTCTTTAACAGTAAAATTAGAGTTTATATGAATTTTGAGAAAAAGAAGGGAACAAAAGAACAATGAGGTGCTGATGAATTTTGAGAAAAAGAAAGGAACAAAAGAACAAAAGGACCATTAGAAAGACAAATGTTTTGTGGTCAAGTGTTTCTATCACACATAGTTTTTTGCTATTTATAAAGTTTATAAGTTGAATATAATGATGACAGTGAGCAATAGTACAATCATGTGAAAGGGAACTCAAACTATATTAGGGGAATCTTAATCGTAGATTATAAAGCACTAACCATTTTGTAACATTAGCACTCATCACATGTTTAGCAATCCAATTAATGCAATTAAAGGTTAAAACTTTTAACACTTCTCGTACACAATAACTTTTTTACATCTCAGTCTTTTTTTTCCAATAAATTATACATCTTTATGAATGTTAAAATTGATAATATGTATTACATTGAATATATTATATCTTTAAATTCTTATAAACTGCAGTTCACTATATTTAGGCACGTATAGTTTTATGAATTAAGTATTTGAATCATAGTTGTACCGTACCTAACCAAACTCGATCAAATAAATAAACAATGTATATATCAAGGCAGCCAAGTATTCAGCCTTGGCCGAGTCAGCCTAACTTGTACTGGTTTTAACCTATACCTCTAGAAGAATAACCTACATCTCATGTAACCTCAGATAGGTAGCTGGTCCAGGCCGGCTACTCCAGCAGACCTGATAAGATTAAAGCCCAGGCCAACAACTCCAATAAACTTAGTGAAAATAGAAGCCCCCGCATTCAATAGGTCTTAAGGGCCTGGGTTAGGGCCCATGCCCACTCATGGCCCAAGCTAGAGCCCAAGTCAAGGCCCGACCCATGAGGTAATCAGACATCATTAATGCTCTATAAATACACGTGGACCCCACTAATTAAAGGTACGCATTCATTAATCACTGATTTGACCTTCTGAGAGCTTTGACTTACTTGAGCTTCAGAGACTCTTCTGCAAGTAACCGTCAACTTCTACTCCCAACTTGGCGCAATTCAATCGGTCCATAACAAATTTATTTGAAACCAAAAACATGAATAGCATTCGTCCTAAAGCACAATAACAATGGGCAGCCCACAACTACAAGGCAAAGGCCCCAACAACACACTCCAAACCAGAATCACGCATACTCAAATAAAATGAATTCGAAACAAAAATTATCAATCAAAACAGAACACAAATCACACAATCTAATGAAGTTAGACCACTACAAAAAAACATGTAAATACCGACAATTATTTTTATAATTTGTGTCATTTTGAACCGTCGTTATTTACTCGAGTGACAGTTTCCAAAAATATCGTAATTCTTAGCGTCACAAAGTATAATATGGCGGTTTAAGATAAACCGTCGCAACAACCGCCATTTTATACTACGTATACAGTGACGGTCTAAAGAGGTGACTTCATGAACTAGGACAATTCATAATCAAAATTTAATTATCTATGAGTGTAAAGGAATGTTTGTCCAAGGCGATATTCACATTTCATGGACACTGGTCTCGATTATCGAGAAATACAAAATAACTTCTTAATTATTTTTATTATTCTTACCTTATAAGATTTGCATAGTACTTTATTCCGCTTAAATGAAATTTATAAATTATAATGTTTTTAAAATATTTTTAGATAATTAAATCTGAATTAAAAATTTTCACAACAAATTATATCCTGAAATTACTTTTTTTTAATGTCAAACAATTATTTTATCTATATAAAAAATAGTTTATTAATGAGTAACATTATTTTATTTAACTTAATTATATTTTATTATATCTAATTATGATATATGTATTATATGTGTCAATACCCAATTTCGTCTGTTTGATTAAATAATAAATAAAATAAAATATTATTTTTAATAATAACCTTATTTTTCTTATTTTCTAGACAATTAATTTAAATATATATATATAACATAACTAAACATTTTTCAAATAGAAAAGTAAACGAAATAGAAAAAGATAAGAAAAATATTTTTATAGTGAAAATAAATTTTTAAAAGATAAACACCCAAAAAAACATAAAAATAATGATTAAGAATAAGAATTAAAAATAAGTTTTATAATAAAAGAATAATAATAAATTGAAAATAGAAAAATAATTTTTAAATAATCAAAATAGTTTTATAAAATATATTTGAATTTATAAAAAAAATGAGAAAAAGAAAAAGGTAAAAAACTATAAAATATTGTTTAAAAAAATATATGTTAGGCTAATAAAACAAAGTAATAAAAATAATAAAAATAATAATAAAAAGATATATATAGTTTTTACTAAAGAAAGAAGTAAAATTAAAATTAGAAAAAGTAAGAAAATTTCAAAATAAGTGGTTATATGTTACCGTTACTCAACTGCATCCTCCTTACACTCTCACAATCTAGATTATCTCCCCATTTCTCTTAACCTCTGCACACAGTTAATATTTTAGACTATGCTAAAAAAATAGAAAAAAGGTCTCATGATCTCATACTTTTTTTTACACTCATTCCTTGAGTTATTTTTTTTTTCTCCACTTCATAAAAGAGAGATTTCTCCTCTATCCACTATCATCTTCTTCCCAAGGTCAAAAAGATCTTTTTTGGATCTCACACTCATCACCATTCATTAACGATCATTCTAGAACAACTCACACTAAGGGATCACACACCACGATACCAAACACAAAGAAAAAGCACTTGAAAAATACTTCTTGGAGAGGCAAAGCCACCAAAAGATAGAGCTTTGAGAAGATAAGAGAGATACACTTGCAAACATTGTTTTGATTTTGAAAAGCAAAAATCTTCTAACAGGTGTGAAAAAAATCCAGGTTTTTCTTTCTCCTTTTATATTTACTTGTGATATTTATATAAGATCATAGCATCGAACATATTGATTGTTTTTTTCTCTTTTTTCCTTCTCTTACACTGAAGCTTGAACTCGTCATGACATCTTATGTACATGTTCTAATTATCATTTCTTTTATGAAATTGTCTCTTATAATGTGGGTTTGTTATGTTAAAAGAAATAGTTGGTTGTGTAATATGCGGAATCTGGGATGGGCTTTATTGCCATTAATATTAGATGAAAGTTGCATGTGTTAGCATAAAAGGTATCAAGGAAATATAAACCTTATATGAATATATAAATCTCTACATTTGGAAGCTTCTTTTGGTACGTTAGTTTATTAATCAAAACCTTTTATACTTTTTCCTTAATTTCTTTTATCGAAATGCGAGTGTTGATTTTAATGGCTAATATAATATGATGCTTATATTGGATGTTTCAAAATAATGCACTAGATGCACACTAATCATGAATATTGGAATAAAGAATTTTGAGATAGCTATTGAATATTAAATATGTCTAGGCATTAACTGAGAATTTTTTTTTTGTTTGGTGATATTCTTTTATGAAAAAAATATATATAATATTTTACAAAAATTATCAATTATTGATTTTGTTTTTTATGAGGTAATCAGACATCATTAATGCTCTATAAATACACGTGGACCCCACTAATTAAAGGTACGCATTCATTAATCACTGATTTGACCTTCTGAGAGCTTTGACTTACTTGAGCTTCAGAGACTCTTCTACAAGTAACCCCTCCTGGGTTCAAGCTGACATGCACTAGTGCAGATTTGGGATTTTACCTCGCCTTATAGGCCTCGGTTATGGCGGAACCGAAGCCTATAAGGAGGCGGTGGCAATTTTGAAATTAAAGGGAACTTATAGGCCTCGGTTCAGTCAAAAACCGGTGCCAAATGCCGCTTTAGGCCTCGGGTCTTAAGAAACCGGTGCCAAAGAGGGGTTATAGGCCTCGGTTAAGAAGGCCCGAAGCCAAAAGGTTGCCAGAAATTGACCTATAGGCTTCGGTTAGGGAGAAGCCGGTGCCAAAGAGGGGTGATAGGCCTCGGGTGTTAGGAAACCGAGGCCAAATCGTTTGATTAGGGCTCAAAAACAGAACCCCTTCTTCCTCGCGCGCGCAGCTGCCATTTCTCCTCTGCAAATTCCGGCGACCACGTGAGCCTCCTGCCACCACGCGAGCCTCCTGCCACCACCACGCGTGCCTCCACGCGAGCCTCCACCAGCCACCGCAGTCTCGTCGCGCCTCCAGCCACCACCACGCGAGCCTCCACGCGAGCCTCCACCAGACCGGAGTTCTTTCTCCCGGAGAACGGCGCCACCGTCCACGGAATCGAGCTCCCGCCGCTGTGGATGTTGCCGCCGTTGCAGTGTTTGATGTAAAGAAGGAGCAGCGAGGTGAGGGAGATTATGGTGGTCAAAACGCATACCACCACCGCTATGCCAGGTCTGAACGGCGACGAGGTGTCATTTTGGTTGTCGGGCGGCGGCGGAGCAATGATTCGTTGGGGAGTGGGAGGTGGAGTTTCTCTGGTGTGTGCTGCGTTTGTAAGGAGTAGAAGGAGAGTGAGGAGGAGGAGGAAGATGGAGGGTGCAGGAGCCATGTGGGGACGCGGGTGGTGGTTAGCTGAGGAGGGTGAATTTGAAAAAAAAAAAAAAAAAAACACCATATGGCCTCGGGTGCAACAAAAACCGAGGCCAAAAAGAGCCCATATGGCCTCGGGTGCAACAAAAACCGAGGCAGAAGAGCCCTCTATGGCTTCGGTTCTTAACCGAGGCCAAAAGCTATGACCTTTTGGCCTCGCCCCAATATGCTTCGGTTCCCGAACCGGTGCAGAATATTAAAAACAACCGCTGCCAAAGGCCCTTCCTGCACTGGTGATGTATCAACCGAAGAGAGGCCAACTGAGGAGATATCGGACTACATGGTAAGGTGATGCTTGTGCCTAACTCATCTTATTTGTTCTCTGCAGGAACAATAGTTATAGTTTGATGTTATCCATTTTGAATTTCTTATCATAAGTATTACTGTTACACCTAACAAAATTCAATATGCAAACTCACTCTAACTTTTATTCTATTTATCACTATCCTATTTGTCAATCTATAGTTTCTTGCACCATATAGGTCCATTAATTAAGATAATTTAATTATCTTTTTTTTGTTAATAAATATAAGGAGTGAAACAAATAACAATCTTAAAATGGTGATAACGTGGAATAAACTCTTTTTGATAGACTAAGTAAATTTTACATAAATGTGGAAATGAATATGATACTTCTCATGTTTCCATGACTCAACCGAGATATAAATGTTTAAAATATTTTATAATATATAAAATATCTTAATTATATTGGAATAAAATAAATTGAATTATTGCATGACACACTTACAAATGTTATGGAGGCGAAAGGGAGAAAAGAGGGTCCCAATGATGAAGCTAAAAAGTTATACAATTTGATTCATGAGACAAATCAAGAACTCTATCTTGGATGTGAAAGGTTCTCAACTTTATCTTTCGTGATTCGACTATATTTATTGAAGTGTACCCATGGGTGGACTAACGCTTCGTTCACTAGCTTTTACAATTGTTGAAAGAAGTCATGCCTAACTTGAATATTCCTTAATCTTTTCACAAAACAAATACCATGATCAATGATTTAGGCCTTGACTATAAGAAGATTCATGCATGTCTGAATGATTGCATGTTATTTTGGAAAGAGAACAACAACCTTGATTTCTACAATATTTGTAAATCTTCACGGTGGAAGGAATTTCTTGAAGTCAATTATGAGTTCGAGGAACCTAAGCATGAGCATAAAGTTCCTGCAAAAGTTTTGAGGCACTTTCCATTGATTCCAAGACTTCAAAGACTATTTATGTGTTCAAAGACTACTGATTCGATGAGGTGGCATGATGAAGAACGATCAAAAGATAGAAACTTGAGACATCCCACTGATGGTGAAGCTTAGAAGTACTTTGATAGGCTTCATTTTGAATTTTCCTCTGACTCGTGCAATGTAAGACTTGGCTTAGTAAGTGATGGTTTCAACCCATTTAGGACTATGAGCATATCACATAGTACATGGCCTATCATGATGGTCGTGTACAACTTGCCACTTTGATTGTGCATGAAACCTGAATATACAATGTTGTCATTATTGATTCCTGGACCATAATCGCCAAGAAATGATATAGACGTGGACCTTCAACCATTGATTGAGGAGTTGAAAGAGTTGTGGGAGTTTGGGGTAGAGACATATGATGCTTCAAAGGATGAAACATTTCAAACACTTCTATGGACTATTATTGACTATCCAGCCTATGCAATGTTGTCAAGTTGGAGTACCAAAGGTAAATTAGCTTGTGTATATTGCAATTATGGAACTAAGTCATTCTACTTAAAACATAGTCATAAGATGTGTCATATGGATCATCATGTCTTTTTACCACCGAACCATGCGTGGAGAGGTAATAAGAAGTCGTTCAATGGAAAGAAAGAACTTAGGTATACACCACAAAAATTAGAAGGCACAAAAATCATAGAGATGTTAAAAGATTTCATAAATAAATTTGGAAAGCATGGAAAAAAGAAAATTGATGGTCCATGGAAAAAGAGGTCAATCTTTTTTTAGTTGCCTTATTGCACAACAAATAAATTACATCACAATTTTGATGTGATGCACATTGAGAAAAATATATGTGATAGTATTATCATGACTCTTTTGGATATCCAAGGGGAGACAAAAGATCACATCAATGCCCATTATGATTTGCAAGATATGGGAATAAGAAAAGATCTTCATCTAAGGGACATTGGTAAAGATCGTGCAAAATTTTCAGCAGCTTGTTTTTCGATGAACGCACATGAGAAGTCTATTTTTTATGGTGTTTTTAAGCATGCCAAATTACCAGATAAAAGTGCCTCAAACATTTCAAAGTGTGTGCATGCTACCATTAATAAAATATCTGGTTACAAGAGTTATGATGCTCACTTGATGTTGCTTCACTTACTTCCCATGGCAATACAATTACATGATATGGATTACTTGAAAGTAGAAGTAGTAGAGATTCTTTGTCAGCTAGAGATGATTTTTCCACCTAGGTTTTTTGACATAATGATTCACTTGCTTATTCATCTTCCAAATGAAGTGAGATTAGGTGGGCTCGTTCAATTTTGATGGATGTATCCTATTGAAAGATATTTATGTAGATTGAAGAGTTATGTTCGTAACAAAGCTTATCCAAAAGGTTCAATTGTTGAAGGGTATTTGGTAGAAGAAGCTTTGACCTTTTGCTCAAGATATTTACATGAAGGTGTAGAGACAAGGCTAAATAGAGAAGGTCGTAATTATGACTACAACGATTTATGTGAAGTAGACTCAAGTGATTATTTCTCAACTCTTGGTCGACCTATAGGGAAGAAAAATGATAAACCATTTTCATTGGATTTGTCATCAAAAGCTCAAGCTCATCGATACCTCTTATTCAATTGTGGTGCACTCAACATATACATTAGGTATGATAATAGTTCATTGCCTTTTTTATCTTTAAAAACATTTATCTTCTAATTCTAACAAATAACATAATAATGCATTTGTAGGGAGTATGATGACATTATTAATAGCCACATTAAAAGAACAAAGTGGAAGAAAGCGAAAACCCAAAGTCAAGAATTTAGTGAGTGGTTCAAAACTTGAGCATTGAAAGATGATGTACCATCTCAACTTAAAGAGTTCTCCATAGGGCCAAATAATGTGGCAAAAAGGTATTCAAGATACCTCATGAATGGATATAGATTCCATACTATGAAGCGATATGCTAAACATAAAACCCAAAATTTTGGCGTACATTGGTTTCAATGACTACAAGTTCTGCAAGTTCTAAGGATGAAAATCCAAGGATTGAACCTATCACTTATTATGAAGAAATCAAAGATATAATTGAGTTGGACTATTATGGTAGGTTTAAGTTTGTGATGTGTGATGTGTGTGTGTGTATGTCTATGTTTGTGTGTTTTTGGGCACCTATATGTGTCTTTGTGTGTGTGTATGTGTCTCTACGTCTTTGTTTATGTGTGTTTGTAAATGAGTCTGTGCGTTTTTGTGTTTGTCTATGTGTGTGTGTCTCTGTCTCTATGTGTGTGTGTGTATGTCTATCTGCGTTTGTGTTTTTTTCTATGTCTGTGTCTCTATATTTGTGTCTCTGTATCTGTGCTTGTGTCTGTGTTTGTGTCTATTTTTGTTTCGTTGTATCTATGTTTGTATATGTGTATGTGTTTCTGTTTATGTCTATGTCTATGTGAGTGTGTGTGTGTGTGTGTGTCTATACCTGTGTCTCTTTATCTGTACATTTGTCTCTGTCTTTGTATGTGTTTGTCTCTATGTTTGTGTATGTGTTTGTCTCTATGTATATGTTGGGGTTTGTGTGTCTATGTCTAACTTTGTCTCTGTCTCTATGTTTGTGACTGTATTTGTGTTTGAGTATGTGTTTGTCTATGTGTGTATGTGTCTTTGTGTCTTTGTTTGTGTCTTTGTCTATGTGTGTGTGTTCGTGAGTGTGTGTCTGTTTGTGTGTGTGTGTGTGTCTGTTGTTTGCATGTGTAACATCCCGATCGCATATTACAAATTTTAATAATAAAATAGATAAATATTACATAAATAATACGTCAGCGACATTTATTAAACATCATTTCCCATAATGCGGGAAAATTTAAAAATATTTATTATCTCAGCAATTAGTTCAAATCCACAATTATAAACTCAATTACATAATCCAAGTCTGGTAATTTAAGAGTTTACAACTGATTCAAAAACATAATAAAAATTTTGATAAAATTCTCCTCCCAAGACTAGCCCCGCTCTGACTCTATGCCTCACCAGATCCACCTGCAATATCATCTGCTCCCGTGTACCGCGTACACGATCATCGCCAAACACAAGCAGATAAGGTGAGCTAACGATAAAATAAGCATATATATATATATATATATATATATATATATATATATATATATATATATATATATATATATATATATATATATATAAAAGCATATACATATCTCACAAACACACCAAAGGAAATTCATCCTTTGATTCCATAACACATGGCCACCACCATGTTAACTGTGTTCTACGTCTTCTGATGAGTATCTCAAGGTGTCTTGCTGCCACACCTACCAGCCACAACTAGTAGAGCACGTGCGGGAAACCAGGCTACGGATCACACACCGTAATGCCAGGTGGAGTTCCTAATACGAATAACATTTGTAACGTCCCAAGACTACCGAACTCATCAGCTTAATACTGAGTAGGGCAATCTAACTGGACCAATCCATACACGCCACAACGTGCACACTCACATCGGTAACACGCGCCAACCCAAGCCACAACTCAAGAGTTCTTCATGTTCATCCGCCATCCCGAGCCACAACTCAAGAGATGCCATTTTGAGCCACAACTCAAAGAATGCCACGTGCTTCACCCTTATACAGAGCCAAAACTCAAGGGATACGTTCTGAGACACACCTCAAGGAACACCAGCAAGCCGACCTTTGAGATATCATAGAAGCCTTGTAGACCACGCACCACAAAGCAAGCAAAACCTAATTCTGTTGTAGCAATATCGCCTGGTGTTGCTCTCAAGCCGTTAGGCGAGCCACGCTTCCAGACCGCTTGGCGGAGGACATGTACCGCTAGGCGCGAAGGGCCTCGAGTACACTAATGCTGCAGAGATCACCTGGTGCGACCTCCCTCATCGCCAAGCACACGCGTTCCAAGAGCCCCACTGTGATTGACGTTATCGCCTGACGGTGTCAATTTTACCGCTAGGCACTACACCAGTACTCGCGTAGTACTGGTTTTCGCACACTTTAATAAGGTTCCAGCACTTCACGTCTGCAATAACCTACATCCAGAATTCACTAGTTGCCCCTTGCAGACATCTACACGATGCAATATCACCCGTTATGCATAAATGCTTACCTATGTTATCATCACTGTGCCTACTCCTATATTTTCATAATTTAGGTACCAACGACTATTGAATTTGGCCATCACCCAATATTTAAGCCACTGTCCTTCCAATTCAATAATTATATATTCACTCCTAGGTCCTATGTCTCTTACTAGTCATAACTTCACTTCTCCCTTTTTATAGATTACATATATATATATATATATATATATATATATATATATATATATCCATACTTTATAAACTAATAATCTACGAATATATTATATGACCACCTTACATAGCTACGTATTTTAGTAATAATTTTAATGATGATTTTCATAATTATCTCAGACCGCGTAGTATAATTCATATATGTTTCCAACGTTTTTTCACTTTTCCTGGAGAAAAAGTTATAAATTGGTTATTTATAAACAAACCTAGATGATATATAAGACCACGAGTCTAAACTATTCGAAAATTCTTCTGATTACGCTTCCATACTATTGAAGCAAGTCTCATGTAAATTCTAATAACCTTTCCAAAAACTCTTAAAGAAAGACTTGCAAGCAAATTCTAATAACCTTCTTTAGTAAAAAAAAACAATTAAAAGCAATAAACAAAGTATAGTGTCTCATAAAATATAATTTTATTTATTGTCTCATAAAGCATGGCCATTTTTTATGTCGCCACGACAATCCAAGTCTGAAATGGTCCTCATTATTAAATTAATATTTGATTTAAATATTTAAAATTTGTAATAGGATTTTAAAATATTAAAATTTCTATTAAAATAATAATTATTTTTAATTAATTTCATTTCAATAAAATTGTTAAGTTAAATTAGTAAGTAAGATATATTTCAGTTTTAACATGAGTAGCAGTAAGTTTACTGTTTATAGGTAACTGTTTATATGTAACTGCTGGATTAAATTTTATTTTGTTAACTTATTATTGATACATTCACTAAAGAACTTGGCTTGAAGCTTGAAAAAGTGGATTTGGATATGCTTGGCATTTGCAAAAAAAGTAAGAATTTAGTTTTATTTCTAACATTTGAATGCATTATAGAACTTTTATTGTTGTTTACTGATTGTGATTGCAAGAAAAATTTCAAGAAATTTGGTATATATGTATATATATTTATAGTTGTGTAATCTACTATAAATATAAGAACCCAAACTAGTAGGGATATTACCTTAATACCCATATTTAAATTGTCGACAGTTGTCCATTATGCTGGTTTTTTTTACCTTTTACAGTTACATTTTGAATTTGTTTTTTCAGGTACCACTGCACTGCCGCCAAATACTGTAGCTGATTGAAAGCTTTCTTTTCGAAGTGAGATAAGCTTTTCAGCAAGCTTCTCCTATACTCCACTGATTTGAAGGGTTGTTCGCCTTTTCCACCTTTTTATGCTTTCCTGCTTTTCCACCCTTTAATGGTAGGTTTCAATTTTGATTTTGACTAATGTAATGGTTGAGAGGAACCATTCTTCTTCTCCAAGACTGGCTATTCTTCTTTTTTACAAAAGCGTAAGAAAATCATTCGATCTTTCTCCTTCTTCTTCTTGATGAAAGGTCTTTTTTTGTACTTCTTATGTGTTGAACATGGAGTTCAGGATTAATAGTCGGTAAAAGTTAGTAGCTTGATTTTAAATTGGAATGGCTTTCGTGGAATTTCTCCTTTCCTGCTTAATCTACCTTTGCTGCTTAGACTGGTGACACAATGCTGAATGATTGATCTTTAAGGCTTACTTCTTACTTCTTTTTCTTTTCTTTTTTGGTGAATCAGTGTTGTTCATTATATGTATAACAAGTTTGTGTTGTTTCTTGAAGCTTGAAGATTAGGTTCTTCCTCTACTTTTTTCCAGTTACCATAAGCTTGAAGTTTAGTTTTTTTTTGTTTGTCTCTTTTGTATCTTGGTATGTTTGTTGTTATAATGTGATATGTTACTTTTGATCTGATTTAGTTTTTGTATCTTGCTATGTTTCTTTTTCACAATCCACTCTGTATCAACAAATTTTTCCTCCTAATGTCACTGCCAAATAACCCTTGAAACCCTCTTCCACCCTTCTCCATTCCCAACCCTAAAAAACACTCTTTTCTATCAATGGCATTGTTTTATCCTACCTTCTTCATTGCATTTTGTTCCAATAATATTATTGTTGACCCTGTTCTTTTGGAATCTTTATTGATGCTTGGTTCAATATCTTTTATAACCTTTACTGATGTAGCTGATTATCATGAGCTAACAACTTACGAGATATTTTGTTTAAATTATTTGAGATGTGATTAAATTATATGAAATGTGATAATGCATTTTTTGTAATCATTGGAAAATTAGACGAAATCAATATTGTTAATTTTAATGCTTTTAATGTGGTTGTTTTGGAGGTCAAATCTATCTACAATGATTTTAGGTATTTGGGGAAGAGATTTCAAGCATCTTTTAAAGTAAGTACATGATTTAAATTTCACTGTGATATTTGATCAATTTTATAAAAAGATCCAATATTATTGTTCTCCGTTATATGTGTGGGGTTTGATGTTATTCTTTATCACATGTAGGTAGAGGATTAACATTAGAAAAACTCTTTCACTAACTCAAAAGCATGATCCCACCACTACAGAACAGACAAAAAATTAGCAGAAGGTGATGAAGAAGATAGATTACTCAATGAAATGGAGGAACTAACTAATGTTCAAAGAAGTTTTTTTGCTAAAAGAAGAGCCAAGGTTGTTAGCTATTAAATTTCATTGATTTTCATTGTGATTGGATGTGCACATGAATGACTTTTGGAATCTATGTTGTTAGATATGCAAGTGCAGCCATGTAGTATCTTCTCAATGTTTGATCAGCAGTGATAAGGACATTGGTAGGTAGTTACAAAAGAAGTTTCATATTCTTAGACAACAATGAAGTCAACAACTTTGATTTCGGTACCAAAAGCAAAGCTTCTTCATCTAAGTCAATAACTTTTATTCACTACATAACTAGACAAGTCATCATTAACTATAAGTTGTTCTGATTTTTTTTGTTCATTATTAGTTGTAATTTTAAGTTAAGCCCAAACTTTTGTCTTTAGGTGTTTTTCACCTTGTGGATGTGACCTTTCTGTATTCTTCCAGAAGCAATTGTCCTTTTATCATGGGCTACAAGAATGATTATCTTAAACTCATCCATCTTCTCACAATTAGTATAAAGGAATGTTATATTATATTTAATTATTTTAGAGCTTGAGCTGTTTTTGTAATTGAATGGTGTTATTTGTGGTTAATAATATCTATTAATGTTAAGTTGGCTCTAATGTCCTTATACTCAAAGCATTCTTGCATCTTCTAGTGATAATTCAAGGTCAATTGGATTGGTTGTTTAATATGTGATTGTAAAGCTTCATTATGACTGCATGAAACATATTGCTAATTCCATGTCAATTATGTGACTGAATATTGAAAAGCATCACGTTGACAATGTTATATGATTATTGGATTAGTTGCACAAGGAATTTGCAATCTTTGTCATGGACTCCTTTGTATGACTGCATGAAACATATTGTTATAAAACAGGTGTATTGAAGATGCTATAAGATTCGAGGTATCCCAACAAAAGAAATAGTTGGTTGGTATGGAAAGCTAAGTAGGCTTGGTGATATTTGTGAAGATATCTTAATGGTAGCCTTATAGGGAAATTCAATTTCAAATACTTTTGTTTGACTTTGTTGTTTCTTTCTCTTTAGGACTAAAAAAATGGAGATTTTGGGTTTCCTTCTCGCAATGATTAATTCCCTTTTTTCTTATAAATTGTTCCAGGCTGGTGTATCAACAACATGATGATCTTCCAGAGAAGCCACCAGTACCTAAATATAGGTCAAACATGCTTTTACCTTTTAGTTATGCATATTCATTGTTAGGACTATTTGTGTATATATCAACGGTGCTTTTGCCATTGTATTTATTGTGATTATGTTTTGGTATTTTGAAATCATTTTAAAATTTTTGTTCTTCTGGCAATATGCTTTTGGGAAGAATGTGGAAGTCTTACTACCTACTGGTAATTAGGACAAGAAAATGTTGTAGGAACTAGAGATGGAGTTTCACATGTTTGAATATAAATTATTGCATTATGATTTAAGTGAAGATTATTACATTATGATTCAAGTGATATTTTACTTCAAGAACTGTATTTTGTTTTTCTTTGCAAAGTTGCATGAACCATTTTTGTTATCCAATGCCAAAGCTTTCAATACACATGTGGTACGTGGGGACAAAACGAGTTTTATCTTTTTTACTATTTGATTTGGTTTGAGTGATTGTGTTGCATTTTTTTTTACTTTATTTGATGTGAGAGTGATACATTCCTTTTCTCCGGTGGAAATTCTAGAATTGGATTTCAGCGCAAAATGCAGGTAACTTTTCTGCCGTTTTCATTTTCTTTTCTCGAATAATTAGTTGTTTGTTGACTATTTTGTTGTTTTTAAAGATTTTTTATTAATTGACCAATTAATTTCATTAATTACTTTTAATTTTCTAATTATGAATGAATTATTTTTTATTTCATACATTTTGAAATCTTTTAAATTTATACGGTTGCAACTAATAATTATGTAATTAATTTGTAAATATTTTTTTATCAATGGATTGATTTCATTAATTATTTTAAATTTCTTTAATTATGAATGAACCGATTGATGTATGTTAATTGAATTGTTGCTCCTTGCAGGAAGATCTTCTTTAGCAAATAGTAAGTTGTTGGGTCTAATTGTGAAATTTTCCTTGACAGATAAATGAAATGGAGATTGCAGTTAAGATGGAGAGGTGGTGTTTGAAATATTCTTTAAGATGCTTTGGAATTTTAAGAAAAGTTGGAGTTTAATTATGACAAAAGGCACTTATCAAGTGTAGGGTAGTCATGGGATGGGATAAATGGTTTACTATCTAAAATCCCCTTTAATTTTAAGATACTCCTTCAAAAAAATATAGAATGGAGTATAAAGAGGAAATTGAAGGAGAGGATTAATGTATAGTTTCTTCTTATCTATGTGTTATTGTTGATTTTAGAGAACGGTCCAAAATATTGTAGTAATTATCTATGTGTTGAACCTTGGTTCTCAAAATATTTTGCGAGATTGCAATATTTTAAATTGCGTTGTATTTTTAGTTCAATTAGGAAAAAATCCCACTTTATTTATTCAACTATTTAAAGTTATTTCTTTATTTCAATTTATCATTTTTATATTTATTTTAAGTTAAAATAATATTATTTATAAAAAATCATAACAAGTTATTTATACAAATATTAAAAAAACAAACAAAAAAGTAACGACGACGGATCCCAATAACAGATCCAGTAACATTAAATAACTTCAAATACTATAACACCATACTATTGGTACAAACTTAAACAATTATATAATATAATATGAATATAAAAAATTAAAAACTAATTATTAAAATACATACTTAAACATAATTATTTTTTCTGCTTTTCAAAATATTTTACTAAATTTTATTATCCTTATCATTATTATAAATAATACTTTGATATTATTAATTATACTTTTTTATACTTTTATAATTCCTTATAATTATACACCATATACCACTCCAATTTAATTATAAAGATATCACTTATTTAAACATAATTACTAACATAAATAAAAGAAATAAGCAGTATAAGTTGAGAGATATAGTACCAAAAAAAGTTAATAATAGGAAAGGCAATCCTTAAGGCTTTTAACAATCAAGGATTGATAGCATGTTCATTTCTTATTATTTACGAGACAAGTTATCATTATAGTTAAACTTTTTATATTTACAATTAAAATGTCGGAAAAATATTTTTTGTTCCTACAGAGAACAAATAAGAAGTCAGGCACAAGAATCACCTTACCACGCAGTCCGTTATCTCCTTAGTTGGCCTCTTCCCATTCGATACGTATCGGCTTGAACCCAGGAGGGGTTACCTGCAGAAGAATCTCCGAAGCTCAAGTAAGTCAAAGTTCTTAGGGAGTCAAATTAGCAATTAATGAATGCGTACCTTTAAATGACGGGGTCCACGTGTATTTATAGAACATTGATGACGTTTGACCATCGCATGGGCTGGGTTTCGACTTGGGCCCTAGCCTGGGCCCCAGCTTGGGCCATGAGTGGGCCTGGCCCCAAAACAGGTCCTAGGTGTATTGAAGATAGGGTATTGATGTTAGTTAACTTTCTAGGCAAGTAGTCGGTTTCAACCGGCTACCCGCCTAGATGGCTTATGCTGGTTGTCCGGGTACTAGACGGTAGGTGGTCTTGATGTGTATACTATTTACTTGGTCCAGTTTGGCTAGGTACGGTATACCAGTCCCCCAGCCTTGTCCGATATGGGTTGTCGGTCAAGGATGACATGTGTTGGTGAACTAGCAAAATCGGCTAGGTGTGATACACCAGTCCCCCAGCCTTTAAGTGTGGTGAACAGTGTTAAGGCTTGGAAGTGTCAGTAGGTAGGTGAAAGGGCGTCAGGTGGTCACATCGTTAAACTTTTGGCGCCGTCGTTTTTTATGTGTCATATCCTTCATAATGATGGTGTCGATTGGTATGGGGTTTTATTTTGGCGGGAAGAGTTTTAGACGCTTGGGATCGTGGGCTATAAATATGGGTTTGAAAACAGCGGAGAGTTTACTTGGTTCATTTGCGAGAGTTTCGAATTCAGAGATCTTGTGCGCATCATATTGTCCGATTAGTTCCCAAATTCAACCGACATCTTTCCGAAAAAACGAAAACAGGTATGTCTAGTAGCGATAGCACATCGTTATCTGCGTCTAATAGTAGTCAAAGTACTGAGTCGGATAGGAGTAGGGATGAACGGCTTGGCGGAGAGGGTATGAGTACTGGAGTTGGCACAAGCGGGATGCCAATGGAGGTGGTGAGGGAGGTTCGAGAAGATCCTCCTGAAGAGCTTGAGGAGAGTAACTGGCCGGCCAAGGCCGGTTATGCGTGGGTCGCATCTGATGTTCGTGACCAGTCATCACTGTTTAGGTGGTCTCGGCTGCTGAACTCTTGGTTAAACTGTACACCCGTCATGTCCAGAGGGGTCAGTGGAGATATTGTTTCGTTGGAAAGGGTGAGCGCCATAGACCGGGTATGCCACGGGCAAGAAGGGGCTACCGAGAAGTTCTTTTATATGTACATGTGCCATTTTTCGCAGCTTCATATACGACTACCTTTTGATGACTTCACTATGGGCGTGCTGCTGGCTTTGAATGTGGCGCCTACTCAGCTACACCCTAATAGCTGGGCTTACTTACAGGCCTTCCGCATTCTGTGCGAGTCGTTGTACTTGGAGCCTTCACCTTATGCGTTCTTGTATTTTTATGATACCAGACCCCGGAGGCCGGCTACTTGGCTGTCATTGATCAGTCGCCCTAGCATTAGCAGGTTGGATGCATTCTCCCAATCTTTCAAGCACTTCAAAGACGGGTACTTCAAGGTTGTAGTGAAGGAGGGAGGCGAGCCGTATTTTCTGAATGCGGATGGGAGTACAAAGTTCCCTTTTAGTTGGACCAATAATCCTTCGCGTTACAAGGACATGGGAGTAGAGGAGTTGTCGTCTGGAGACAAGGAGGTGGTGGGGATGTTGTTAAGATTTGTGGATAAGTTGCCCACTAAGGGCTTAGTTAGGGTTTATAATTCGGTGCATCCGATTATAGATATTGAAGGTATCTGTTTATTACTTAAGTTGTGTTAATGATGCTAAGTTGTTTTGATCCGAGTTGTGACATGTTATTGCAGGGCATATGGCGCAATCTGGTAAGAAGAACTTGGCGCTCTTTCAAGCACTGAGGAAGGAGATGGCCGCCAAGGCCAAGGAGGCTGGGAAAGCTGGTGTTCCCAATCTGCAGGAATCCGTGGTTGAAGTACATGTACATGGCGACACGAAGAGGAGGGCTGAGCTTCCGCCTCGGCCTGGGAAGGGTAAGGATGTAAAGAAAATAAGGGCAGCTATCCTCGGGTCAGGTGATGGGGCGGGATCGGCCAGCGGGGAGAAGTTGCCGGAGGCCGGGCTTATTGAGTTGCCGGAGATATCCGTGTGGAAGGACATCTCAATCAACCTGCCAGATACTGTTGTGAACTCTATCGATAACATGGAGGTTGACCATATCGTGAGAACCATGGTTGAGTTTGGGAGCAAGGCATTAGTCTTGGGTCGACGTGTGGGGTCCCTTTACAGAAGGGAAGTGAAGGAGGTGGGGGAGTTGCAGGGTAAGGTGGACAAGCTTGCGGAGGAGAAGGCGGCGTTGGAGAAGGAGAAGGAGGGGTGGGAAGCTGAGAGGAAGAGGTTGGTGTCATGGAAGGTTCGTTGTTTAGATTCCGAGGAGAAGTTGAATAAGCGTATAGGGGAGCTGGAAGAGGACTATGAGGACCTGAAGGACAAGTATGACGGGGTTGTCGGTGAGTTGGATGACTTGAAGAACAGCGTTATCCAGGAGCATATAAATGGTTTTGAGAAGGGGTTGCGGCAGGTGGCCTTCTTCTATAAGGATGTGGATGCCCTGGATTCAAGGTTCGATGTGGATAAAGATGTGGTTGGCGGGAAGTTGGTAGGAGAGGATGAGGAGGGTGGGGAAGAGGTTGGGAATGAGGCGACCGAGGCAGAGAAGGATGTGGATGTGACCGTGGAGGGTGATGACAGCAAAGCAGCTTAGGATGTAGTTTTTATGATGCTTTATTTCGCAATGAATCCTAAGTCTGTAATAACTCGTACAATATTTTAACTTGTTTTTAATGTGATGCATCTTGTGGATATATATGTTTTGTGGTTGTCGATGATAGCATATGTGATAGGAATGTGTTTGTTGGTTAATGATGTTATGTATGTGATATGTTATGTTATATGCGTATTTACCTAGGGGAGCCTTGTTGGCGTTTGTATGTTAACCACGAGTAAAGGGTGTTCGACCCAGGTCGCTTACTTGTGGTAAGGGTGGGGAACTTAAACGAATCAACCACGAGTAAAGGGTGTTCGACTCAGGCCGCTTACTTGTGGTAAGGGTGGGGAACCTAAACGAATCAACCACGAGTAAAGGGTGTTCGACCCAGGCCGCTTACTTGTGGTAAGGGTGGGGAACTTAAACGAATCAACCACGAGTAAAGGGTATAGAGTCATGAAGTAGGGAACCACTCATTTTATTTATTCGAATGGGGGTGCCTCGTTAAAACCTCCTTGGCCAAAACCCTCCTTAGGGAAAAAAGACCAAGTGAGGAAAAAGAGTACACCCGTGGTTACAGGTATGGATCCGCTTATGGTGTATGTTCAACTGAAATAGAACTTAAGGTGGGATACATTCCATGTGTTGGGGATTTCTTCCCCAGATAGTTGTTCTAGGCGATAAGCCCCACCTCCTGTGTCTTCTCGTATGCGGTATGGGCCGTCCCAATTGGCGGAGAACTTGCCATCCTTCTTTCTAGCACTGCTGGCCATTCTCCATACTAGGTCTCCTATGACAAACGATCGCGGGTGTAGGTTTGCGTTATACTTCCTGGTAGCTCGTTGTTTGGCGGCGAGATTGCGTATTTGGGCTTTTTCTCTGAGTTCGGGAAGGAGGTTGAGATGTAAGGCCATGTTTTGATGGTTGTGAGCTGGGTCGTACAGTTCTCGGCGCAGGGATGGTTCGCCAATTTCTACTGGTATCATGGCGTCTGCGTCGTAGACCAGGCTGAAGGGGGATTCATTTGTTGACGACTGCGGGGTGCATCTGTAGGCCCATAGTACTTTGATTAACTCTTCTGGCCATCGGCCTTTAGCGGTATCCAATCTTTTACGCAGTTCCACGAGGATAACTTTGTTTGCCGCTTCCGCCTGCCCATTGGTCTGTGGGTGTTCTACAGAACTTGTGATATGTTTGATGCCCAATCCGGTGTAGAATTTTGCTAATTCCTTGTCAATGAATTGTCGGCCGTTATCCGTTATGATGGTATGAGGTATACCATATCTGTATATGATGTCCTTCCACACAAACTGCTGGACTTGCTGGGCCGTGATAGTGGTCAATGGCTTGGCTTCAATCCACTTGGTGAAGTAGTCAACGGCTACGATTAGGAACTTAACTTGTCCTTTGTCGGGTGTGAAGGGGCCTAGGATGTCCATTCCCCATTTAGCGAATGGCCAAGGGGACAAGATGTGGTGTAGCTGTTCTTGTTTTTGATGTATAAGGTTGCCGTGCTTCTGACATGGTTTGCACTTTTTGACGTAGTCTTGGCAGTCCGCCTCTATTGTAGGCCAGAAGTACCCGGCTCTGAGAATTCTTGTGGCCATGGTGCGCGCGCCTGAATGATAACCGCAGATTCCTTCGTGTAGTTCCTTAATGACGTACTGGGCTTGTTCTGGTGTGACACATTTAAGTAGGGGCTGGCCGTATCCGCGTTTGTAGAGGTCGTCGCCTACCATAGTGTACCTGGCGGCCTTGGCCAACCAAGTTTTGTCCGCGTCGGTCGGGGGGTTGCCAGTTTTGAGGTATTGAATGTAGGGGGTGGTCTAGTTTGGGTTTTGGGTGAAACTGTTTGATGGGGTGTGGGTTAACGTTTGGCAAGTGTGTGTGACGGAGGGTGTGGATAGTGTTTGCTGTAGCAAGGATCGGTTGCGGTTTTTGAGTTTGGTACTGGCTAATTTGGAAAGGATGTCGGCTCTGACATTGTCGGTTCTGGGTATGTGTTCGACGCGGACTTGTTCAAAGGCGGATTGGATGATTGCGCGGACCAGATGGTAATATTGTTGGAGGATGGGGTCTTTGATTTGGAACTCGTCGTTGAGATGTCCTACTGTGAGTTTGGAGTCGGTTTTACATGTTAGCTTTTTGACGCCGACTTCACGGGCTAGAGAGAGCCCGGCCAGGATAGCTTCGTACTCGGCTTGATTATTCGATGTTTTGAAAGCGAAATGAAGAGATTTCTCAATGAGGATGTCGTTGGGGCCTTCTAGTACGATGTCGGCACCTGCACCCCTTAGGTTCAAGGAGCCATCTACATGAAGCGTCCATTGGTCCTCAGCAGGTGTTTGCTGTAGGTCATTAACGAAGTCCAAGAGACATTGGGCTTTGATTGGGCCGTGTGGTTCATAGCGGATGTTAAATTCGGAGAGCTCCACGGCCCATGATGACATGCGCCCGGCTAAATCTGGTTTTTGCAATATTTTTTGAATTGGGTAATCGGTCTTGACGGTTATGGTGTGGTTTTGGAAATATGGGCGTAAGCGGCGTGCGGCGTGGACCAAGGACAGGGCTAGTTTTTCTACCATTTGGTATCTGGTTTCAGGATCTTGGAGTGTTCTGCTTACAAAGTAAACAGGGTGCTGGGTGCCTTCTGCTTCTTGGACAAGGGCAGCGCTGACGGTGTGATCGGTGGCCGTGATGTATACTAGCAGGGGTTGGCTGATGTCGGGTTTGCGAAGGATGGGGGGTGAGGTTAGGGATGCTTTGAGCTTGAGGAAGATTTGTTCACAATCTTCAGTCCACGTGAATCGGGCGGATTTCTTTAGGAGCTGAATTATGGGTTGAGTTTGTTCTGCTAGTTTTGGTAGGAAGCGAGATATAGCCGTGAGGCGGCCAATTAGTCGTTGGACTTCCTTGATGGTGGTGGGGCTACGCATCTCGATGATGGCCTTGCATTTTTCGGGGTTGACCTCTATGCCGCGCTGGGTTAACATGAAACCGAGGAATTTACCCTGGTCCACGCCGAATACGCACTTTTCAGGGTTTAGGCGGAGGTTGTACTGGCGCAATGCGGAGAAAACGGCCTCTAAATCTATAGTGTGTTGATGATGGCTTGGGGACTTGACGACCATGTCATCAACATAGACTTCGACACAGTGTCTTGTGAGGTGGCTGAAGACTTTGTCCATTAGCCGCTGGTAGGTTGCTCCAGCGTTTTTGAGGCTGAAGGGCATGACTCTATAGAAGTAGTTGGCATCATCTGTGATGAAGGCGGTTTTGTGCATGTCTGCTGTGGCCATGGGTATCTGGTTATAACCTGAGTATGCGTCCAAAAAGCTAAGTACTTTATTTCCTGTCACGCCGTCTACGAGGCGGTCGATGTTGGGTAGGGGGTAGGCGTCGCGAGGGCATGCCTTGTTTAGGTCTGTGTAGTCCACGCACATCCGCCATTTACCATTGGCTTTCTTCACCAAGACAACGTTAGAAAGCCAGGTGGTGTAATGCGCTTCATCTATGAATCCTGCGCTCAGCAACTTCTCAGCCTCTATTTTGGCTGCCTGTCTGCGCTCTTCACCAAGTTTGCGTTTTTTCTGGGATACGTAGCGGGCTTCTTTGTATACCGAGAGCTTGTGGGATGCGACGTTGGGGTCTACCCCAGGGAGGTCGGCGGCTGACCAAGCGAAGAGATCCGTGTTGTTTGTGAGGATGGGTGTGATTGTGGCACGCTCATCAAGACTTAAACCAGTGCCCAAGTTGATGGAATGACCGTTGGGGAGTTCCAGGGGGGTTGTGTCCTCGACTGGTTCGAGGCGGGCATCCCGGCCTATTCTAGGGTCAAGGTCTTCGCCAGATAAGGCTATGCGGGAATTAGGTGGTCGCGCGATGTGGTTTGTCTGTTGGATTGGGAGTTGGGGCCTTAAGCTTGCCATGTAGCATTCGCGTGCCAAACGTTGGTCACAGTGGATGGTTAGGATGTCACCAGATGGTGCTGGGAACTTCATGGCCAGATGCGGGGTGGAGACGACTGCACCAAGGGTGTTGAGGGAAGGACGGCCCAGGAGTATGTTGTAGGACGTGGGTGCGTCGACTATCAGGAAGCGGATTGGGATTGTTTTTGTTTGTGTTCCTTCCCGAAAGACGGTATGGAGATCTATGTAGCCCCGGGTAGATACTTGTTCGCCAGAAAAGCCGTATATGGGATCGTCATATGGTATCATAGCGGTGTCAGGGAGTTGCAATTTTTGGTAGGTGGCCCAGTAGAGGATGTCGACTGAGCTGCCTTGATCCACCAATACTTTTTTAACGACATAGTTTTCGATTTCAACTGTGATGACCATGGGGTCGTCTTGTTGGTGGTCGAGGCCGTGGAAGTCGTCATCTGTGAATACGATGGGGGGCATACGTCGTCTGTGATGGGATTGGGTGATGTGGTTAATGGATTGTATGTGGCGGAGGTGTTTCTTTCTGGCAGACGAGGTGGAGCCTCCACTTGCGAAGCCACCAGAGATGGTGTTAATGGTGCCGCGCAAGGGGGGGTCGGCAGGGGTGATGTTGGTGTGGGCGGGCTGTGATTGTTGGTCATTGGGTTGGGTGGGTTGGTTATTGTGGTTGACGCCGCTTGGTTGTCGTCTGTGGTCGTGTCGTGGAGGGTGGTGGGTTCGGGAAGATGTGTGGTCATCCCTGCGGATGAAGCGGCGAAAGTGGCCGGCGCGTACCAATTCTTCGATCTTATCCTGGAGCGCTTTGCACTCTTCTGTAGTATGACCGTGATTGCGGTAGTATCGACAATACTTGGTCATGTCAGCGTTAGGAGGGGTGGTTGTTTTGCGTGGTGGGGGGAGGAGGTCAGCCTGGAGGGCTTCGTCTAGGATGCAGGAGCGGGCTACTGTGAGTGGGGCGTATCTGGTGAAACGTGGTTGTCGGGGTTCACGTGGACGGGTATCAAGGCGCGGGTGAGGCTGTGGGGTGGGATTGGGATTGGGGGTGGAGGTGTTGGCGGCATAGTCGTTACAGAATTTGGTGTGAAGAGTTTGCATTTCTTCCATGCGAACGTAGTCAGCTGCGCGCAGCTTGAGTTCGTGCATGGAGGTGGGTGGGTGGAGGTAGACATTGTTAGCGAAGGGTCCGGGTTGTAGGGTGAGGGTCATACATTGAAGTATCATTTCCTGGTTAAGGTGTGGTGTGCGAAGGGCTGCTTTACTGAAGCGGTCGATGAATGTTCTGAGTGGTTCATTGGGCTCCTGTCTGATGCCCAGTAAGGACATGGTGGTGGTTTGGTGTGGGCGGCTGCCGGCGAAATGTGTGGAGAACATGTGGGAAAGGGTGTCGAAGTTATCAATGGAGTAGGGTGGGAGGGTGGTGAACCATTCTAGGGCGGGGCCTTTGAGTGTTGTGGGGAAAGCTTTGCAGAAGACTGCGTCTTGGGATGTATACAAAGCAACGTGTGTGATGTAAATTTTTAGGTGTTCATCGGGGTCGGTTTCGCCAGTGTAGCGATCGAGGTTGAATGGTTCCCATTGGGCTGGGAGAGGGGTGTTAGCGATAAAATCTGTGAACGGGTGGCGGCGTCTGGGCTGGTGAGGGGGGAGAATGTGGGGTGGGGGTGGGTGGTTGATCATGGTAGGGAAGGTGGAGGTGATGTTATGAGGAGGGATGTGGGTTGTGGGAAGTTATGGGGGGTTGTAGGGTGGGACGTATGCGGTGTGGAGAGTATTGGGTATGTTGTGGGGAACGTGGGTGGTTAAGGGTGCTGTGAGACCTGGGTGAGCGGGTGGGAAGTGTTGGGGGTGTGTGGTGGTGAGCGGGGTTTGTTGGGTGGAGGTGAAGGTGTGGGGGGTGGGGTTGTATTCACTTTCTTCCTCTGTAGGTTGTAAAGCCGGAGACTTCACAGCTTCAGAGGTCTCTTTGGCTTTTCCCTTAAGGTTGGCATCTGCCTCGATCCTCCTCCTGAGGCGGGAATTCTCTTGTTTGAGCGCTTCCATCTCTTCAGCGTTGCGCTTCTTCAGGTCTGCGAGTTCCTGTTGCATCTTCACCTGACCGTCTAAGATGGCGGCCAAGTCAAGGGTGCAGGTGCCGGGAGGTCCAGAGGGACCAGCGTCCATTTGCTTGCTAGCTCCAGCTTTGCTGCGGGTAGAAACCATCTTCAGAGAAAAGCGGGTACTAAGGGTGTTCGTCTCGTGCCCCACGGTGGGCGCCAATTGTTCCTGCAGAGAACAAATAAGAAGTCAGGCACAAGAATCACCTTACCACGCAGTCCGCTATCTCCTCAGTTGGCCTCTTCCCATTCGATACGTATCGGCTTGAACCCAGGAGGGGTTACCTGCAGAAGAATCTCCGAAGCTCAAGTAAGTCAAAGTTCTTAGGGAGTCAAATTAGCAATTAATGAATGCGTACCTTTAAATGACGGGGTCCACGTGTATTTATAGAACATTAATGACGTTTGACCATCGCATGGGCTGGGTTTCGACTTGGGCCCTAGCCTGGGCCCCAGCTTGGGCCATGAGTGGGCCTGGCCCCAAAACAGGTCCTAGGTGTATTGAAGATAGGGTATTGATGTTAGTTAACTTTCTAGGCAAGTAGTCGGTTTCGACCGGCTACCCGCCTAGATGGCTTATGCTGGTTGTCCGGGTACTAAACGGTAGGTGGTCTTGATGTGTATACTGTTTACTTGGTCTAGTTTGGCTAGGTACGGTACATTTTTATAACTAAGTTAATATTTTAATTACACCTCCTAATACTGAAATCTTTTATTTTATTATTATACGTAATATTATTATTAGTAGTATTGTCAATATTATTATTAATGAATATGATTTTATTTGGAATTTTAAATCATAATATATTTCATTATATAAATATATATATATATATATATATATATATATATATATATATATATATATATATACTTTTTGATAAAATAATTTATATTAAACTTTTTATTTTTATGATTGCATATGGTCAATTTATTTTAAATATTAGTTGAAGTTTTTATATATATGTTTCTGTTAAAAAATTTAACAAACACTTCGTATTGTATTTTCATTTTGTACGGGATCCATAATGTATAATATGTCTACATCTTATTTTAACATTAATCTGTGTATACGTATTTTCTTTTAACTTAATATATAACTCAAAAGCTTAATTATAAATTTTAATTATACAACAATATTGTTTTACTATACCTAACTAATAATATATTATTATTATTATTATTATTTTATTATTGTTAATGTTACAACCAAAATCGTGACGGGATGACGAACCAAAAAAAAAAATTTGTAAAAAAGAGTTTTGGAGTCGCCACCATAGTTATTATAGGAAACTATGGAAAACCATAAAAAAGAACAAGGTCTACGAAAACAGAGATCGGGGGTACGGGAGTTAATTACGCGTAGGGAAGGTGTTAACACCCTACAACGCTCATCCTAAGACGGTACCGTTAATACAAATTGATGTGGTCTCCTTTAAATATTTATTTTTTTTAAAATAATAATAAATAAATAAAAAAAAGATGACAAAGATGATAAAGAAAAACAAAGGAAACAAAAAAGACTTTTTTTGTTTTTTGGGCCCGACAAGGATTACTCTTTGCTCCTACGTATCTCCATTCATAATGGAGAATCAGGGTCACGTAGTTCTTTATGAAAAAACTTTTTGAAAAAAACAATTTGTTTGAAGAAGTTGATATCACTTTTTTTAATATTTGAAAATCTTGTATTTTTTTAGTAATCTTATAGAAAAGCGAAGGTATTTAGTACTAAGATGACGTGAGCACTTATACATTATAAAAGTTAAAAGGGTATTTAAATTATTTATTTGTTATTACTTCCTTCAAAAAAAACTTTTGAAATAAGACATCGATATCCAACAAAATGTGACTATTATATATCCACAACTTATGAAAACATTAGGAAAATAAATAAATAAAAGATTAGGAAATAACGTTTAGGATTAAATATATTATTTTAATATGAAAAAGTTTACAACCCTTAACATGAAAAAAATATGGCACAACATATTCATACAATGTCAAAACATGATATCTCTCACTTATTCACGCAACAACGTTCACAACCCAAAGCAATCAATAAAACATTAATTATAAAACTAATGAACCCAAAAATGCATGACAGTAATGTTTTTTTCCATATCAAAAAGAAATAGTGAAAACATCAAATTCAACCAAGATCAAAAACACATCTCGAGAAATACTGCATAACACAATAAAAAAATTAATTTTGCGAACCTGAACGGGAGACCAGACTTACAATAATTGCGTTGGAACACCAAGAAGCACGTGGGGTGGCGATCGAAGGTGAGTGGGTTTTTTTATGTGGGAGGGTTAAAAGAGAATGTGTGCTTAGGGTGAGAGAGGTCTCTACAAATTTTTTGAGAGAGAAAAATTAATTTTTTTTCTTTTTCTGATGGGTTTATATACACAACATTATAAATCTAATGTAATCTCGTAATAAAGGTCTGCTTTAATTACAACGAGTTTTAAAAGGCAAGAACTGGTCTTAAAATTATTACAAAATGAGAATCAAATCATACAAAAAACAGAGCACAAAATCAAACGTGATTAGCAAAATTAATTTTAATTAGTAAAAGAGATATTGTTTTGAATTATATTACTACTTTCTCTATCTGGACAAAAAAGTGTCATAAAATCAGAGCACAAAATCAAACATTATCAGGACAGATTAATTATAGTTACAAAAAAGATATTCTTGAGAAACATATTAATATTTTCCTCATCTGAAAAAGGAGGTGTCATGAAAATCAGAGCACAAAATCAGAGTAAATAATTCTAAATATTAGAACATATTCTGTTTCTAATTATTAGACTAACGTCTTAATTTGGAGCAGAAACGACAAAGCATAGAGTGGGAGTGCGAAAATTAAATGTTGGGCTGCCGTTAGTTGCAAGAAGAACGGTGTGGGTATATAAAGCATTTTGGACGAAAATAAAACAAAACCTCAAAAGAATATATACAAGATTAAAACAAAATTTCCTTTTTGTTTATTTATTTATTATTATTATCCTGTTATTATTATTATTTAGACAAAGAAAAACCAAAGAGAAAACTTATTTATTTTTTTATTTTTTTTATTTTTATTTTTGACCTTTTTTTTAAAAAAAACAAATTATTATTATTTATTTAACCGGACGAAATTGGGTGTTGACAGTTAATATGATTAATATTAAAAATTATTTATTATTATTATTGTTATTATTATTATTATTATTTTCATCATTATTATTATTACTATTATTAGTATTATTATTATTTTAATCATTGTGTATGGAATTCATGATCCCCAATATTTTTTGACTAATATTATTGTTATTATTATTTGAATAAATATTACTATTATTTATATTATTATTAATAAATATTTAGCATTATTATTATTCTTAGCAGTAATAATAATAACAAAATTTTTATTAATATTATTATTATTATTTTGTACGGGATCTCTATCGCATAATATATTCGTGTATACAAATTTCATGTTATTGTTAAGATATGTATGATCTATTATATTAATTTTAATAAATCGATATTAAGATAATATTACTTATTTATGATTAAATTATTATTATTATAAAAATATGTACAAAATTTAGTCTTAAACTTAAATTTTATGTTAATAATCAAATATAAATATAATTATATCACTTATTAAGATTATATAAATTATTTTTTTTAATATAATAAAAGTTAATTATTTTTTAAGACAAAAAAAAAAACAAAGACCCGTGCCGCACGGGTCAAATGCTAGTTTCTTATATAAATTAATCTAGCCTTATGCATCCTATATAACAATAATACTAAGTGACGGTGGTGGTATGGGTATGTAGGGACATCTTTTCAAATGGATTCGCCATCCTTTCTTGCAGTAGAGATAATATATAGTAAAATTTAGCTACAATTAGTTTACTCTCTTACTCTTTGAAGTTAAACTTTAAACTCTAAAATTTTAAAGTCCCACTTTGAGAATTTTTCTTCATTTAAAATGCTTATCTTAAAATATTATTTTGCCTAGCTTCTCTTTTTTAAAGAGTAGTTCAAAGAGTTAAACCAAGTACCATCTTAAAATCTCTCCAACAATAACGCATGCATGAAGGCTTATCTTCACAAAACTCTCATGTTCCCTTTATTGTTGACAATGAAATATACTTTAGTGTTGTTGTTGGAGGTGAAAGTAAGAAAGGGAATGTGTATAGACTTGGTACATTAAGCAAAAAATTGTATAGTTCTGCAGGTATTCACTCTTCTACTAGCCAAGCTCCGGTAGTACATCAAATAGAACAAATGCGTGAGACTATTCAAAAGTTGAATACTGAACTTATGGCAAAGAGTGCCAAGGAGAAGACACTTGAAGAAAAGGTTGAACACTTATTGAAAAGTTATGCCAAACAAAGTGAACGTATGCATGAACAAAATGAACGTATATGCGCCAACAAGATGAACAAATGAAACTTATTTTGCAACATGTTCATTTGAAGAATGTTGTGCCAAGTCTTAGTGATCCTACTACTATTGGAGATGATAAAGTAGACCATATAAGTGATAGTAGACCAGGAGATCATTAGTTTCATGTTTAGTTACTTGGTATGTTTCAATGTTGCACACTTTCAAACTATTTTTGTTTTGTTCTTTTAGATCATGTTATATATTTACCACTTGTAATGTATGTACTACACTTTACTATATTATGTAATGTAGTTTGTTATTACTTAGCTATTAAATTTTATCATTCATAAACAGGTAAAAATATTGTTTTTAAGCAGGTAAAAATCGTAAATAATACCAAAAATATTTTTTGTGTTTTAGCTGATCAACGACTGATTTTATGGGTCGATGTTAGTCTCCGAACTTTGCCACCAATTTAGCGACCTACCAATATTAGTCCCTATTGATAAAAAAATTTGCCACCATTTCAGCGACCCAAAAAAATTGTATATTAGTAAAATAATCATACTTTAACGGCCAATTTAATTGGTCGTTGTTTGTCTCATAACTTTGCTATCAATTTATCGACAAAAAAAAATTGTACATTAATATAATAATCATACTTTAGGGACCGGAATAATTTGTTGTTAACTACCTACCTTCTAAGACCAAACTAGCAACCAAATTTAGTATTACTTCCGGTTGCTAAATTGGTCTCTTATGCTGGAGAAGTGGCCAAACTTTTAGGGATCAAATAGCGACCAATATTTCGGTAGCTATTTAGCGACTAACTAAAAATCGGTCGCTATTGTTTTTGCCACCAAAGTTTTTGTTACCACAAATTTGATTGCTAATTCATTCGCAAATGGTAATAGCGACTGATTTATATTATTTAACGACCGAATTCGGTGGTCGCTAAAATACATTTTTTTTGTAGTGAGTCAGTATCCAAAAATAAAATATCCCATTCCTAATCCTACAACATTCGAAGGTTGTAATCATCTTTCTAATGGACCTTGCTTCCTCTCGTTGAACTTCCAGTCTCATTCAATACATAGAAAAACTTCCATTTGGTCTGGAATAAATGAAAATTAGTTTTGTTATTCAATTTCAATTAGAATATATTAAAATAAAATGAGTATAAAATTACGACCACTGAGCATTGGTATTGGAAAAAAAAAATAATGTCTACACTTTTTATATACTATACCAACTCACTATAAAAATATTTAATGAAGATACAAGCATCAACACACAAAAATTTCCAACTATAAAACCCCAAATAAAATCTGAAATACGACAAAAATACATCACTTCTAAAATATCCATACTTTATAAACTAATAATCTATGAATATATAATATGACCACCTTACATAGCTACGTATTTTTAGTAATAATTTTAATGATGATTTTCATAATTATCTCAGACTGCGTAGTATAATTCATATATGTTTCCCACGTTTTTCACTTTTCCTGGAGAAAAAGTTCTAAATTGGTTATTTATAAACAAACCTAGATGATATATAAGACCACGAGTCTAAACTATCCGAAAATTCTTCTAATTACACTTCCACACTGTTGAAGCAAGTCTCATGCAAATTCTAATAACTTTTCCACAAACTCTTAAAGTAAGACCTGCAAGCAAATTCTAATAACCTTCTTAGTAAAAAAACAAATTAAAAGCAATAAACAAAATATAGTGTAAAGAAAAGCAAGCTAATAAAGAGGCATCCTCTTCACTTTTATATTCTTATATTAGTTTTTGGATACCGCAAGTAGGCTACAACTCTTCGTACATCGAAAGGCTACAAAAAATTTTGGCATAAATTTTTGGCTTAAGTCTAAATCAACCACCCGTTACACACCAAAAACATCTGAATCAAATTTAGCACTATACAAATGGCTAAAATGTCAAACACTCACCATCTGCAAAATTCTCCAGTACTGTGCTATGAGCAGTGCTATGATGACCCTGCAAATTTATGATGCACAAAGACATGATTCAAAGGTAATAATGCATAACCAAACATATATATAATTATTTAGCACAAATTTTGACAAGGTATCATTCAAAAAGCTTTCTTCCCACAACTTCCCCATGAATTTTGCAAGCTCAGCAAAATATTTTCAATTTCCTTTCATTAGTAGAAAGAGGGACTATGATCTAAAATTCCAGATCGCGACTCCAATGTCACCTAAATGCCATGGTTTTAGATACCATTATAACTACAATTCGGTTGCGTTGCATAAGCCATATTTTGCTGCAACTGCATGCAAATGATCAAAGCATAACATTGTAACTTCAATTTAAAATAAGGGAATGCATTATGAATATCTTAAATTACTTGAGATTTGAAGATCCAATTAATGCAAGCAAGCGAACAAGAACATCATTCTGAAAAGTAGATTATAGAAGCACATAAGAGATATCCATATAGTTTTAAGTCCAAAAAAATTTAAAAATATTATATAAGATCAATGGCTCAGTACTAATGCTATTTGAAAATTAGTGACCCTAAATTGCCTCCTCCCATGCTACAAAGAAAATAGTTTAACATGTAAAAACCAGTAATTACATCTACATCTGGCAGTAAAATTTGAAAAATATAGTATAAACCTCTCTTTGTGTGGTTTCTCCACTGAAGAAAGAGACAACCATTCCAAGCAATGCAACGGTAACTAGGCACCAATAAGTTCAACTCCAACCCATAAAAGCCAACCCCTTTGAAGATTAAAATGCTCCCTCAAATCTGTAACAATGTTTTTATCATTGAATGGAAAAAGCATTAGTGACAAACATGTTCTAATTCTTCTAAATAGAAGCCAATTGCAAACTAAACCATGGATTAAAACGAGACTAAAACCAACACAATGTAACAAGACATATATACAACATGTTCATCAAGTCACAAACTGGTTTGTATTGGTAGTAGTGACCCTCGTTAAATTAATAATTCTTTTATAAGCCATAAGGTTCAATGCCAATCATTAAGATTTGAAGAAAAAATTGTATTGATGTGAATGAAAATTGAACGAGAAAAATAGAACAAAAAAACTTTTAAATTTCAAAACCTTAATACCTTAATATGCCACTAGGTCGATGGTAGGATTTGGAATGAGAAGAAAAGAGCCAACCGACTGGAGAACGACTAGGAACAGAGATGAAATTAGAAATGGTTAGTCGGGAAAGGCAATTTCAGACCGAATGAATATCGTTGAGGACTCTCATATGCACTTTAGGATGGTGCTTGGACTCGGAACCATTTAGCTGGTGAGGGGGATTAAGCACAAACATGGTGGCTACTGCGTTCGCAAAGTCAAATCCCAACATATACCATAGACTGTGAAGGGGATTCAACAGAACCCACTCACGCATCGTCGCTGTCACTAAGCCCAAGAAGAAGAAGACCCAGACCTATTCTCTCGCTGAGTTCACTGTCAAGCCTGACACTAACTTCACCTATCAGGATACCGTGGTCGTCCCCACTAGACTGTGCTACCACTCCACCGAGGAGTTTGATGGCACCCATTTGGGGGTTCTTCTAGGGTTTGTTATGAGCCTAGGAAAAATAATTCCTTTGAGGCTAGGGATTCAAATCACAAGCTTCTTTTTCTCACCTTTACAAGATTAAGAATTAACAGTCAACAAGAAACCTTTGAAAGGGTTTGGGAAGAGGGAAAGAGATAAAGAAGGGCCTGTCAATTCGCAATGATCTGTTGACAAAATCGAATAGCTGAATGTCGAATAAGAGTTTGTGTTCTTGGAGCGGCAAAAAGGAGCTTCAACGTAGGCTAAAAAAACTTTGAAATATGTCTTAATTAGTTAAGCATAAGCTAATAATACGATAATAATTTTTTTGCCCAGATTTTTTTTTAGTGTTGAAAATCTTTTACAAATAACTTTTTCTCTAAGAGCCTTCATTTAAGTTGGTGATCAATCTTCGGAAAAGTTAAAACATTCTATCTTTCCTGCCTCAAATATTTGTACTCATTTTTTAGAAGAACACTTCGTATCATCTTAATTTATTCTTTGAAAACATTTAAAAATTGATTAATAAACATGTCCCGTAAGTTTTATAGAATCATTTCATTATTAAATTATAATTTTAAGAATTAATTTGACATTGAATAGAATATTACTTTGTCAGTTTTCTTTTTCTTTTAAGAAATTAATATGTGTTTATTGTTACATCTAATTAGTTGTTCACTTATTTTTCAATGCACTGTATTACGAGTAATACAAAACACACATTTATAATTCTCAATAAAAATAATATAAATCACTTTGTGTTAAAATAATATAAATCACTTTGTGTTGTATACATAAATGCATCTTCAAAAATACATATAGTGAAATCAAATAATATTCTAATTTAGATTATGTAAGACCCACTTAATTTCTACCTTTAATGGTTAAGGGTCTACCCTAATCTGTTGGACCTAAGTCTGGTCTATAGTGTGCCAAAAACTCCTAAACCAGCTCTAACCCTCTCATTCTGCCATATTCTGCAAAAATAGCTTCTTTTCTCACTGTCACTTCTTCTCCAACAAAGCTTTGGTAGGGTTTGGCTCCCGTTCCTCATTGAGCTAGAGAACTCCATTCTACTCCATGTAAGTTGGTTCTCGAATACTCATGTTTTCTTTTCTTCTGCTTATTCTTCGTGAGTCCAACTAGAGTTCTCTTAGTAACCTCGTCTTTGGTTCTGATGTTAGCATTTCCAGCTCGTAACTCTATTCCAAGAGTTGTGGTAACCCTATGTTAAGTGCTTGTGCTTTCTGCTAGCATCTGTTCAGGTAAAGGAAGCTAGGGTTTTCACATTTTTGTAATATGTTGATATTTGGCTACTGTTTCCTGATTTAAAATGCTAGATTGATGTTTATACTTGGACGAGATTGAATTGGTTGTGGCTCTGTACTGTTTTCTTGGTGCTATCTTGGCCTGTTTGTGCGAACAGTGGAGAACCTGATATTCTCGCCCAAGTGAGCTGCTCTCGCCTAAACGAGAGTACCTGGAACCCTCCCAGGTTTTGGCTCGCATTGTCGCTCAGGCGACGAGCTCACGTTTTGAGCAAGAAAACATCTTGCTTAGGCGAAGAGGTCACGCCTAAGCGAAAACACGTGAGAACCTCACTATTCCACTGCTCGAGCTCTCGCTAGGCGGAAGGAGCTCGCTTGAGCGAGAGACTCCTCTCGCTTGAGCAAGGGCTTCCAGCCTAAGCGAGAACTGGGTGAGGACATGATCAAATGTTGTTTTCTCCTCTGTTCTTTGTTGATGGTCACATGTTTGATTGAATTACTATGTTGAAGCATGATTGGGTGTTTATGCATGTATTAGATGGTTTATGGGCTGGATTTGATGAGTTTGGTATGATCTTTCGTATGGAACATGATTGGATGGTTAGTTATGTATATTGGCATGGGATTGGTATGCATGATAATTCTATGTTGGGTGGGTGATGCATGATTATGGTATGGTCAGGATGTAATTCCACGAAGGTTTCGTGGTGGTGCCTCATGGTCAAGACGTAATTCCATGACTCTTTTGGTGGGAACTCATGGTGGTGCCTCATGGTTTAGGACGTAATTTCATGAAGGGTGAGATCTCATGGTGGTGCCTCATGGTTTAGGACGTAATTCCATGACCCTCTTGGTAAGGTTTCGTGGTGGTGCCTCATTATATGTATCCGGATATTTGAGTCTCAAAGTCTTGCTTTGTTGCTACCACATTCTTGGTTGATTTCTGAATTCTTGACCTTTAAATGGCATGCTCAATTGTATGTTCAAAACCTTTTTACTCTAGCTTACCCTTTCTGTTTGCTTGTGTGTCTCATGTGTGGGTTTCTCCTTTTGCGATGATCATCAATTAATTGATGTGAAAAGATGTGGGAAATCCTGGTGATTGTAGTGACGACGGGGATGCTGCGGCTTAGTTAGACATGGTTTAGTGTTGGGCCGTTGTCGAGCCCACGTTGAAGAGTTATTATTATACTGTAATCCCTTGCTCATGAGCAAGCTTTTGGTCGTCTGTTGATACTCTTGTATTTGGTTCCTGTCATCATGTAGTGCCTCGTTTTTCTTCTGGTATATTGGGGTGACTGTATTATCTTTTATACTTTAAATGTTGTACCCTTGGATATTATAAGATGTACGATGTTTTATTTGAATATATTTACCTATTAAAATGGGACATTACAAATTATGTTTAATTCCATAAAATATTTTCTTTTATAATTCCATTCATTTCAAATAGAATTTGCATTTCTTATTGGATCAAATTATCTAACTTCATTATTATATGTTATAGATTTGACTTGATGATTGTAAGACTCAGGGAAAAAACTTTAATTTATATGAAATTATAAGGTTGGTCTAAAAAAATTAGAATAAAGAGATACTATGAAATATATGATTGATAGATTAGAGTTGTTGTTCTATTTATTTTATTTGTTTATTTAATTATGGCACGCGGAATATTAATTTGTGGTGTGTGTTATATTAAGGGAAAATGTGTAGCTTGAAGGTTGGTGGTGATTGTTGCAGGTTAGAGAGTAGACACTAGTTTGAATTTTAGATGGTTTTAAAAAGGATAGTGATACTTTAGCATCTTGAATTTAACCTGCTTATGTGTCACGTGATTTGGAATTAGGATTTTGATTTTTTACATTTTTTAAACCATTTTGACATGGCATTAGACGAACTCAAAAGAGACGCGCGTGTGAAAGAAAGAAAAGAAATGGTTTGAAAGAAAGATAGGTTTGGAAATGAAAGGGCTGGGAGAAAAAAAGAAGGGCTAGGTTGAAAGGAGGGTTTACAACGTTCTTTGTTCCTTCGTTTGAAAGAAGAAAGGTTTATCGCCAACCTTTTATGCTTTTGCATCCATTTTTTTCTCTTTCGTCTTTGCTCAATGCTTACCCACATAAACCATTTAAATTTTTTGTTTGGTGACAATAGAAGCGACAATTGTAAGTGGGATTCCTCTCTTCTTCATTTCCAAAAGCAACAAACAAGATCTCTCATATTTCGATCCTCCGAATCTCTCTCCTTTTCTCCACCAATGATGTTCTCTTACCGGAAATGGGTGCTTAGAAGCTGCACGTGCTCGTTGATGACAACCACGTCGACCACAAGGTTATTGAGCAGTTGCTCAAAATCTCATCTTGCAAAGGTAAGAACTAAAGATGAAGAATTTTGGTTGAAAGATAAGTAGTATTTCGAAGAGGGTGTGTGAACTGAACCTTTGGCAAACATTTGAACTGGATTTTGATGGAGGTGAGTTTCTAAAATATGGGTAAAGTTGATTCTAATGGATTTTGTTTATTTATTTTTTATTTTAGGATAAAAGATAAAGTGTGGGTATAAGGAGTTTGGGCTTAGCACTATTTATGAAATTTAGGATAAAAGATGAAGTTTTTTTTTTTTGGTTCAGTACAAGAGAGATTCAGATTCGTGTGTGGAGCCCTTATGCTAAATTAATTGCTATTCTTGTAAGTTTGCTAGTCCTTTGATACATGATCGTATATATTCTATGAATGACCAACTTTACATTCTAAGTAGAAATCTTTCAAGTCATATTCATCTTTCTTGTACATATATGTATTTTCTATTTCAGACATCTTCCTTCTTCCATCATATTTTCAAAGTCCAGTTTTCAGATAAAAAAATACACATCGGTGGTAGACAACCCTCTGCTTTGTGCCTAACTATCATTTCTCTTTTGCTCATAGAACAAGTTCCTTTTGTAGTAAAGGATTTGTTTGTGTAAGTTTCCTACTTGTTTTTATTTTATAATTTTCCTCATGTATAAGAGATAGATCAATTTGATTGAATAAAACTATTAAATTACTACTAGTGTGGTTTGTGGAATGTGAATTGGATATTATTCTTTCTTAGTAATTAAAAATGGTATATAGTCCATTTTACGCAATAACAAAGGTATGTTGATTAGTTTCTGATAGTTCAAATCGAGTTTAATGTCTCCCTTGATGGATAAGATATGAAAAGAGAAGTAAAGAGTTTATTAATATGTAAATAAAGAGTGAGTTTAATGTCTGCCTGATGGATAGGATATGAAGAGAGAAGTAGAGTTTATTAATATGTAAATAAAAAGTAGAAGTATTATCTTAGCTCCAAAATATGCCACTTGTAAAGTCTGAATGCATTTGATTGTGTAACAGTTAATGTCATTGTAAAGCTTCCTTGTTGTCAATAAAATATGATACTTATGATGAATTGATTTGTATGTACATTTGTTTTGTGAAAAAAGTTACCTATAAGGAGATTTTTTATCTGTATTTTTGAACCTGCTGGCATGGTGAAAAATGTGGGAGTAACCATTTACTATTATAAGAACTACTTAATTGAATGAGCATGATCTTGTGTACCAAAATTTACAACCAAAAAGACATATATTTGTACACAAAAAGATATTTACGTTTGTCAGTGATAACATGGTATTGTTTTAGCCGTCAATGGTGGTTTTGTAGTACTAGTTGTTAGTTTTGAAATGGTGATTTAAGCCAAGAAGGGGGGGGGGGGGGTTGAATTGGGTATTTAAAACTTTTTCAAAAGTGTAAAAATCTTTTCAATTGAATCAAATAGACTGGAAAATTAGGATGTGTAACATCCTAGGCAGATATTACTTAATAAAAGAATTTATATTTGAAAATAAAATTCCAAAAACATAATTATTATTCCCAAAATGCGGGAAAATTTAAAACTTTAATCGCAGTCAATTAAAATTAAGTCATAAACCATTTAATACACGTTTTAAATCCACAACCAACTAGTAATTAATTTTACAAGTTCCAAAACATATGTCTTTCATAAAACCCCAAATCTTTAGCCCTCGCTCTGTCTCTATGCCTCGCCATCAGCACTTGGATTATCATTTGCTCCCGTGTGAGAAGTCACACGATCATCGCCAAACACAAACAAAAAAGGTGAGCTCAAAGAAATAAACAAGCACAACAATAGCATAAACCCCTCACCTAAAGCATTCTAACTTAACAGAATACACGTTCTTAAACCCCTCTTACCCAAGAAATTCTGAAATCATTATCTCATAGCCCATATGAAACTAGACTATTCATTCATTTCATAATCACACTTGACCATGGCCTTAGGATATTTCATGCTTCCACGAACTTGCCCGCTCGTGGTCTAATTTCTACGAACCTCCTCGCTTATAGTCTTGCTTCTACGAACCTCCTTGCTCGTAGTCCAACAAGCGTGATCCATCTAGTTACGAACCTTCCCGCTCGCAACAACTCTCAAGTGTGAGCACGGAACATACGAACCTTCCCACTCGTATTCTCATAAGAGAGTATCTTTAATATGAACCTTCCCACTCATATTAATCACGTGTTCCATCACCAATCACGAACCTACTCGCTCATGATAATGTCAAGCATATCCTGACCCAAGGTCGTTATCTCCAAACATGAAAAACACTTGAAATCATCAACCTAACCTATATGAGATTAACACATACTCAACCATGGTCATAGGGATTCCATATGCTTCCACGAACCTACTTGCTCGTGGTCGAACTCTACGAACCTCCCCGCTTGTAGTCCAACACGCATGAACACCTACTATGAACATCCCTGCTCATAACAACCTCGAGTGTGAGCACAAAACATATGAACCTCCCCGCTCGTATCCCCACACAAAAATGCATATAATACAAACCTCCCCATACGTATCCATCAAGCGTTTCCAACTTCATTACGAACTTCCTTGCTCGTAATTCATCCAAGCATATCCCAACCAAAAATCCTCACAAAGAGCCATGTAAAACACACAACAATGTAAACTACCATAGCACTATCACCTGACGCAGCCATTATGCAGCCAGGCGAAGTTACAACGTAGACCGCCTAGCGGTTCACAAACACCATCGGGCGCCACACGATTTAGAATCCCCCTATTAGTATCCATCATCTTGCGATCCAATCCGTAGCACTAGACGCCACACTAGTAACGTAAGTTTATTGAGTAAATCACCGTAGAACCCACTTTTGCTATCCCAATTAATAAAAAGTATATTATTATTATATACATCTTCGAAACATATTGACCTTTTATTACACCTTCATTAAATAAATAAGAGACTTTAATTTATTTTTATACATCTAAAGTATGTATTAATATATAATATATAATATTCTTACAAACACCCGTATGGTATAAATTATCAAATCCCTGTGAGATATAATATCCTAACCATTTAATAAAATATTATAATCTACGTTATCTATAATAAATTAATTATATATGAATTTTTCAAATTGCATCACACATAATTACCTCTATAGCATATGTATTTTTTTTTTCAAATATAATAATAATTTTCACCCTATTTATAATGCTACTCATACAATTTAAGCTATATAATACGTAACATATAAAATAAAAGTATTTTATACTTTCCACATGCAATAACTAATACTTATATAATAACACCTTTCCTTTTATATACATAATTAATTTATTATAAACCAATATCGTACTTACTAAATTTATAGTACAATATATATAAACATCATATTTTTGTATAACTTATATGCTACACCTAATAGAGTTATCCCGCAGCAAGGCCCCTTCAAAAATTAATTACAACCTAAAAATTTCATAACTAGAAAACAAACTTGAAAATTTTACCATTATATATAATTTTAAATAAACCAAAAAGTAAAATGCCACTCTTTAATGTTGACAACACTTAAACCACAAAATTTCCTTTTCATACAAAAACATTATAAAAATCATTTTAGCACCCCTAGTTATAGTTGCTACTGGTGATTATATGAAGAAATACCAATAATAATTGTCAATCATTCTTTTAGCATAAAAAAACAACCATAGTCATAACATAACATTCATATTATAATAGATGAAATTTCTACAGTTACCAAAAAATCTGTGACTACCTTTCATTTATAAAACAAATCTGCACCTTCCCAAATTGTTATACATGATAGATGGAATATTAAAACTCCCACGAAATCAATTAAATAACATATTGTTTTCTATAAAAAAAAAATGCATATACATTTTTTCTTCTTTTATCTACCTCGATTCATTAGTTTAAATATCTCCAATTAATAATATTTATATACACTATATATATATATATATATATATATATATATATATATATATATATATATATATATTACCAAAACCTTTAGAAAACAAGTCCTATCTAATCTCCAAATCCATTTACCATCTAAATAGAATTGTTCCCAACAATTTAGATTCATAATCTACACGCATATATATATATTTCCGCCACATATATATTATTATAATACTGATATCTATACCAGAAACTACATTCAAAACTTTCACGTATAAATCAATTATTAGTATTCTAAAAAAATCACACCACATTTTTTTTTTTATCAAAATACATCACTTTATAAATCATCCTATCATTGTTTAAATAAAGAACAAACACTTTGCATCTAGTAATACCAAATTGTGATAATATCTTTTCTTTCTTTTAATCGCTCAACATCTTGGTTTGTAAAGTATTATTCACATCTCACAAATCACATAGAATAACTAGGACAAGAGAAAATCACTCTCTATGCATTCAATCCACAAAATTATACATGTTCTACAAAACACTTCACCAGTAAAGCAAATAAACGTTGGCTTCTAAAAAAAACAATGCAATTTGTTCAAAACTATGGTTGCACCATAATGGCCAATTTGGTTTTGAAAACTTCATCAGAAACAAAATTAAACAAGCACCCAAACTATACCACAAATAGTTATAAAGATAAGGTTAGCTCCCCTTACTTGAAATTTCTGCTCCAATTGCGCTCCTAACGTTCCTTTTTGCCCAAAATTGATTTACCTATAGCTTCTCCCACTTGGCACTCTTTCTAACCTTTTCACTCTCTCCTTGGCTCCATTTTCAATGCTTTCACATTCTCCATTAGTAGTTGTACCAAAAACCCCTCCAATTCCCATTAACTCTCCTTCTAAATTTCAATTTTAAGCCCTTAAAATAATTTATTAACAATAAAATACGAAAATTAAAATAAAAGGTTAATGACCATCAAATATCATTAACATGGGGATTTCTCAGCCCTTCTAGCTTCTCTCTATGACGGCTAAGGTCTCTATGGCAGCTAGGATTTTCTTACAATTCTCCCTCATGCTTCTCCCACTTGGCACTCTTTCTAACCTTTTCACTCTCTCCTTGGCTCCATTTTCAATGCTTTCACATTCTCCATTAGTAGTTGTACCAAAAACCCCTCCAATTCCCATTAACTCTCCTTCTAAATTTCAATTTTAAGCCCTTAAAATAATTTATTAACAATAAAATACGAAAATTAAAATAAAAGGTTAATGACCATCAAATATCATTAACATGGTGATTTCTCAGCCCTTCTAGCTTCTCTAAGGTCTCTATGGCGGCTAGGATTTTCTTACAATTCTCCCTCATGCCTAAAAAAATATTTGGCAAAAATAACATATCTCACATCCCCCAAGATTCAAACCCACAACCATACAATTTCAAAGCAAGTGCACAACCAATTCAACCAACTCACATTTCATGATAATTATAATACATCTAGGATTATATTATCACTCATCACGGTCCAATATTTTATTAAAAATAATAAACAATTAAATTAACACATCATTAGCATACACATGACTTGAACCCAAGTCCTCTTAACACTACCAAATACTTTTAACCACTTAAGCTAGTACTATTTCTTATCTTCTCTCTCCACATTTATTAACTTAAGGATTCCTATCGTCGCATCTATTAAATATTTATTTATTTATTTAATTTTCCCGAGTCTTACAAGATGTAAAAGTAGTAGACCAATATACTTTGAATCGATTAAAATATAAAACAACAGACTAATTTATTCTTGAGCTATAAACAGTCGATTAAAAAGACAAATCAGTTGGCTAAAATACTGGAGATTTATGCATAATGCAGAATTCGTAGATTTAACACAAACAACAATCTTTGACATACAAGACTTGTTCCAATCAATATTTTTAACAAGTATGTAGCCTTAGATTACACAATAACGCATTAAAACACAACGAAGAGTGAATTACTTGATTTTCTGGAGTTTTAAAAGTGATTCAAAGTGAGTGAGATGAGGGAAAGAGAATTGCACAGCTGTTTTTATACTGGTTCACTCAATCACAAAGCTACATCCAGTTTACCAGGACAACCTGAGCCTGGTTTCCACTATATTCAAAAGTTTTACAAATCAAACATCAAGATTAGACTTTTGAACAAAGAAACTCACACGGTTTTTGACTTACACAAAAAATCTAGACACACACCCTGCAAGAATCACACTTACAGACCTGAAATCACATCAGGCAAACCAACCAGAGGCACAAGAACATCCAAACCTACTGGTGGCTGTCACTAGCCAACCATACATATGTTCTTCAAGGTACTCACAAGCCAAAAAGCCTCCAAGATCAACCAAGATCTTCAAACAACGAGTTGCAGTTGTTGGTTTTGAAATGGTTGAAAAGCCAAGAAGGGGGGTTGAATTGGCTAGTTAAAAATTTAGGCTATCTTTGCAAGCTAAAAACCACCTTTAATTGAATAAATTAGATCACCAAGTTAGGATGCAAAAGGTACTGGACAGTAAACTTCCAGTCGATCAAAAACAAAGTTAACAAATTGATTTTACTAAACAGATTCTGTTCTGGTATAATCAATCGATTGAAAGAGAAAAACAGTCGACTGAAGTACTGGGAAAAATACAGAAATTCAGATTTGAGTTTTAAACCAGGAACACTGCAAAAGAATGCTCAAGACCAGTTCTAAATGATTATACAAATATGCTCAACATTGTATGTGTCATGAAAACATGCAAGAACATGAAAAAGATGATTAAAGCATAAGTTCTTGAAACTTTAAAATGAATATGCAAGAGAGAAAGGTTAGAGAACAAGGGAGGCCACGAGATTTTTATACTAGTTCACTCAAACCTGAGCTACATCCAGTTAGTCAAGACAACCTGAGCTTAACTTTGCACAATTTCAAAAGATTTACAAAGTATCCACCCTTACACTTTCAAAATATGCAAAAACACCACAAAAGACTCTTGAATCACCCAAGAGACACACCAGCACAACAAGAACCCTCTTGCAGACCTGGAAAACCACCAGGCACACACACAAAGTTAGAGAAAGATCAAACTGGATTGGTAGCACAACCCAGCCTACCACAAACCACCTTCTCCAAGCTTCAAACCTAGCCAGAAGCTCCAAGAATTGATCCAAGATCAATCTTCAACTGCTGCAAACTGTATGATCACGTAGGAGAGAGTTTCCACAAGTTTCTAGAACAAATTTGCGCTCTAAAATGATCAACAAACCTTTCTTTCAAAAATCACAGCTTTTATAGTCAAACTGTTACGAAATTCAACAGGTTGATTTCCAAATCAATCGGTTGATTTCACTTGACTTAAGTGAAATCAGTCGATTACAAAATAAATCAACTAATTGAATTTGTTGCAGTTTAAGACTACCTTGGCGTCTCATGTCAACAATAGTTGTGTATTACAGAGAGAGAGAGTTTTCCATAGAAGAATGACAAAGTTTCGTGCTAAAAAACTCAAAAACGTTACTCTGCTATCGAAAACACAACGTATATAGTCTGGTTTAAGTGAAAACAGTCGATTGAATTTTTCGTACAGTTAGCTGATTTTACTTGACTTAAGTGAAATCAGTCGATTGAAAAATAATTAAACTAACCGAATGCATTCATACCAGAAACTATATACTGCAAGCCTTTTAACCTGTTAAAACCCATTTTAACAGATTAAAAGAGACACACTAAGGCACACAAGACATTTAACCTATGCCATATAGCCTACCAACATGATACAACACAACAACCTATGTCATATAACACTCTAAAAACTTAATCTTCAAGTGGATCTTCATCAATATTCATCAAACACCTATGATCTTCATTCACATGGCTTTATCAATTCTTTGCTTCAAGCTTGCTTGTGCCAACATTAGTGAATGTAGAGTTGGTAAATCAATTAATGCAAATTAATAGCGTATTGGAATTAATCATTTACTGTTGTGAGAACTACCTAATTGAATGAGCACGACCATATGTACAAAATCTTACAAAGAAAACAACAAACAATTGTACGGAGAAAGCCATTTAAGTTTGTTACTTTCACTATGTTATTGTGTTAGCAGTAAATATTACGTCGATTTGGTCAAGCAATTGATGAATATTAATAGGGTACTGAGAGTAACCATTTACTATTGTGGGAACTAATTCGTTGAATGAGCACGACCATGTGTACAAAATCTTACAAATAAAAAAACAAATACTAGTACACAGAAAGACATTTGAGTTTGTTACGGTTAGACTTAGTCAATCAATTAATGAAAATTAATAGTGTATGGGGAGTAATCATAATAGCATTTTTTTTAGTAACCATTTACTGTTGTAATGAACTAGTTAACTTGAATGATTACAATCACGTGTACAAAATCTTATAAAGAAAAAAGATACATAATTGTACACAAAAAGACACTTACAAATATTGTGGTATGTATAGATGTATCCTTTCAAGGGTGGGATTTTCTGGTATCAGTGAACGTTGAGTTGGTCAAGCAATTAATGAAAATTAATAGCGTCTTGGGGATTAATAATTTACTGTTGTGGGAACTACCTAATTGAATGAGCACGACCATATGTACAAAATCTTACAAAGAAAAAAATAGATAGTTGTACACAAAAAGCCATTGAAGTTTGTTACTATGTTATCAAGTTAACAGTAGATGGGAGTTATTTGTTATTAGTGAAAGTGGACATGGTCAAGCAATTAATGAAAATTAATAGAAATTAATAGCGTATTGGGAGTACCATTTACTGTTGTGCGAACTACCTAATACATACCATATGACTTCCAGTACTTTGGTATTTTGTCAACTTAATAGTGAAAATAATGGTCTGGTCTAGTCTTTATCTCTTTAGTAAACACGTCTAAGAAACTTTGATATTCAATGTACAATATAATGTGTACAATAATGTGTACAAAATCTTACACAAATAAAGACACATAATTGTACATGTAAAGGAAGTTGATTTTATAAGTGTTTTTTTGTTTCATCAGTTGTATAAATTTTTTAACCTCTTTTGTTAATATACGAAATGAGACCCCATTTTGGTAAAGTTTTTAAAGACAACGTCTATACCCCATTGAGTGCAAGGATTAAGTGTTGTGCTGACCGAAAAAATAATATGCAGTGTTATTTTTACAAAATTTCACATCGAAACAAACACAATTGTACACATAAAGACAATTTATTTTGTTGTATAGTGTTATTTGTACAAAATTTGACATCGAGAAAGACACATAATTAATTTTTCAACTCTTTGTTGCTTTTATATAGCTATTACATCAAATTTCATCATTCTAAAACTCATACACCCGAGATGCATGTAAATTGTATTTATGTACAAAAATGGATATTTTGTACAATGACAATGCAATGGTTTCAACCTTTGTTTTTGTGTAGCTCACATGTTTCACTATTTATATACAATTGGAGTTAATTACAATTGAACTATTTATATACCATTGGAATGAAGCCTACATTGATGAAGGAAAGGAGATTTGATGATATCCATGGTGATCAAGGTTGGAACGTGTGCTCTCCATGTAGTTACATCATTAAGAAAGTGTATTTGTAGTTTGTAATTCATGTTGTAGACCTTAAAGCATTAATTAGATGTAGTTTGGTCTTTGTTGTGTTTTTAATCTGTTGAATGGTTTTTCAACAGGTTAAAATGTCTCTTTTAATCTGTTGAATGACTTTTTAACAGGTTAAAAGGTTGGCTGCAATAGTCTTAAACTGCAACAAATTCAATCAGTTGCTTTAGTTTTTAATCGACTGATTTCACTTAAGTCAAGTGAAATCAACCGATTGATTTGAAAATCAACCTGTTGAATTTCGTAATAGTTTGACTATAAAAGTTGTGATTTTCGAAAAAAAGGTCTGTTGATCATTTTAGAGAACGATTTGGTTTTAGAAACTTGTGGAAACTCTCTCCTTCGTGATCATAGGTGTTGCAGCTGTTGAAGATTGATCTTGGATCAATTCTTGAAGCTTTTGGCTTGGTTTGAAGCTTGGAGAAAATGGTTTGTGGTAGGCAAGGCTGTGCTACCACTAAGGTTTGATCTTTCTCAAGCTTTGTGTGTGTGCCTGGTGGTTTTCCAGGTCTGCAAGAGGGTTCTTGCTGTGCTGGTGTGATTCTTGTGTGATTCAAGAGTCTTTTGTGGTGTTTTTGCATATTTTGGAAGTGTAAGGGTGGATACTTTGTAAAACTTTTGAAATAGTGCAAAGTCAAGCTAAGGTTGCCTTGACTAACTGGATGTAGCTCAGGTTTGAGTGAACCAGTATAAAAATTCGTGGCGTCCTCTCTTCTCTAACCTTTCTCTCTTGCATTTTCATTTTAAAGTTTCAAGAACTTGTGCTTTAATCATCTTTTTCATCTTTTTGCATGTTTTCATAGCATCTGAAGCATTGAGCATGTTTGTATAATTATTTGGAACTGGTCTTGATCATTCTTGAGCATTGTTTCTGGTTTAAATTTCAAATTCGCATTTATGCATTTTTCCCAGTATTTCAGTCGACTATTTTTTAGTTTCAATTGATTGATTATACCATAACAGAATCTGTTTAGTAAAATCAATATGTTAACTCTATTTTTGATCAATTGAAAGTGTATAGTTCAGTACTGTTTACATCCTAACTTGGTGATCTATTTCATTCAATTAAAGGTGGTTTTTAGCTTGCAAAGATAGCCTAAATTTTTAACTAGCCAATTCAACCCCCCCTTCTTGGCTTTTCAACCATTTCAAAACTAACAATTGGTATCACAACAAGGTACTTGAAATTTGATCAAGTAAGGTCCTAAATCTGTTTTGAACTACTTGAAATGGTTGAAAACAAGTTACCCTTTGGTGAAGGTGCCTCAATTCATAGACCTCCTATGTTTAGTGGCATTAATTACCAATTTTGGAAAATTAGGATGAAAATCTTTATTGAGTTAATAGATTAAGGGATATAGGATGCAATCATAAATGGATCATATACTCCTAAGCATATTGTTGATGATGTGCAGGTTAATAAGCCATGGACTCAATGGAATGAGGAAGAGAGAAGGAGAGCCCAATATGATTGCAATGCAAAGAATATCCTCACTTCATCTCTCAACATGGATGAGTTTTTTCGTGCTTCACAATGCAAGAGTGCCAAGGAAATGTGAGAGGTTCTTGAAGTGACTCATGAAGGAACCAATGATGTTAAGAGAGCAAGAAAGCATGCCTTGATTCAAGAATATGAGCTATTCAAGATGAAACAAGGAGAATCCATAGCGGATGTGCAAAAGAGATTCACTCACATAGTCAACCATCTCATAGGCTTGGGTAAGGAATTTGACAAGGAAGATTTAAACATCATGGTTGATGAGTTCAAATTTTTGCCCTCATTTAATATTTAAATTTGGGGATTTAATTGAATTTTCTGTGCTTAAAGATTGATTTAATTAGGATTTGTGATTATTGGATTTATTGAGTAAGTTTGGTAAAAGTGGCATAAAAATTGATTTTAGTTGCATAAAATATTATTGGATATTTTAACGTTTGTTAATGCAGTTGGAATTTATTTTTGGTCGATTAATAATGTGATTTTGAAATATTCAAAGTTACAAAATAAGTCCAAAATCAAGAAATTCTGAAAAAGAATAAATCAGGAGCTAAATGCACCCCCAGTTTTTATTTGCACACTCCTTGCTCAAGTGGACCACAAAAACCTGTTCTGCACCCCCAGTTTTCACTAAGTTGCACCCCTCCTACCACTTAAACTCCACTAAACCAGATCATGCCATGTGGCAATCCCCACCTCTTAAAATTAGCCAACCAGAACAAGCCACGTGTCATAATCCTACCATCACCAAATTAACCAATCAGATTCTGCCACGTCATCATCTTCATCTCCCAAAACAGAAACCCTAATTTTCCCCAAACCCTAGCCGCCACCATCATCGCGACGCCACCGCGACTGCAGCAGTGCCGCCACCACGAACCTTGCTCCGCCATCTTCTTCCTCGCGCCACCACAGATCGCGAAAGCTCCGCCGCACCACGCACCACCATCTGCGCGAACCATCCTCTCCATTCTCGCAACCTTCTGCAACACCTCCACACAGCCGCCGTCGCAGCAGCACCCACCGTGACCAGCAACGCGTCAGCCACCACTGCAGCAGCACCACCGCGTCGCGCCACCACGCCGGAAAACGGCAGCAGCCGCGCAGCCAAGGAAGAGTGTGAGAGAGAAACCCTAGTTCTGGAGAGAGACGCGCCACGTGTCAGACTGCTATTGGACAGTCAAACTGGTCAACTGGTCAACTCTGGTCAACTGGTCAAAGTTAGCAGTCAAATTCTGGTCAATTTTGTAAAAATGCTTAAATAAGAGGGGCAGAATTGGAAATTGGACAGAAATTAAGTTGCTAATTAATTAAATAAAAAATTAAAATAAATGATTTTAGCAACTGACAGATAAAGCCCAAAGTCCAGTGGAAGCCTATATAAAGAGACTTAAGGGAGCAGAAACGGGGGAACTGACAATTTTTACAGCTGACAGCTTAGACACTTAGAACTCTCTGGTTTTGGCACCACATCTCTCATTCTTTCTTTTTCTTTCTTTCATATCATCATGTATTCCATCAAAGCCATGGAGGGCTAAGCTTTAAGGGTTGATTCCACTGTAATTTCTTAAATGGATTCTGAGGTTAGATGAATTTATATGTTTTGTTATTTTGATTATTGTTGTGGTTTTTGTTTATCTATGTCCTTTGCTTCTTAATCGAATAGAAAATAATGATTTAAAATCTACATGCATGCTAATCATATGAGTTAAAAGGTTTTTAAATTAAATTGAGACTTTACTTTGATTTTGTTTAGAAACTTTCATTTGATTAAATAAGTTTTTGCCAATAATTAAGACTTTAATTTGATTAGAGGTAATTACTTTAACTAAAATTAGTCAAGACTTTACTTTGATTAATTAAGTTTTCTATTTGGTAAAGAAACAAAGGAATAGACATGATTAGGCATAGTAAAATTAATTGAGACTGTACTTTGATTGAATTTACTATGGATAATCTAATAATTCTCACTTTTAATTGAGACTGTACTTTGATTAAAAGTGAGGATGCCAACAAATGAATTGAGTCTTTACATTGATTTATTTGTAAATCAACAATAATAATTAATTTAACAATAATCTCTAGATAACCAATGAAGAATCTTATTTAGAAAAAGCAGTGGAATTGACCTATTTACTATTACTGTGTTTACAATCTTCCGTGTCATTTTCTTTGCATATCAAAACCTCCCTATTTTTATAGTTGCTAGTTTTAAATTGCATTTTTGAGAATCAAATATTTGAGATCAATTCCGTATTCGTTGTGAGACGACTTAGGGTTATCTTAACCCTAACTATTTTCTTCACTACAAACTGGCAATACTGAAGTTGCTAAAGTAGTGGTAATTTGATCGCCTAACGACAGCGATATCAAATTTGGCGCCGTTGCCGGGGAATACGGTTAGTATTTCTTTTATTTTGATTCTGTTTTTATTTATTTTATTTTATTTTATTTTAATTTATTTTATTTTATTTTTTATTTTTTATTTATTTTACGCATATACGTTTGATATAGTTTGTTATTTTGTAGTATCTAGTTTTCTGTTAATATATTCCAAGCAAATTTCTATTTTTGTTTTGATTAAGAATTTCTTTTAAGAAATTTTTTGAGACTAGTTTGGAAAACTCTGTCTAGGAAAGACTTGGTATTCAAGTTGTCCATTGTGACGCACCTCTCTTTCCTGGGAGTAGACCCAACGACATCTTAACTCATTTCTTTCTTGAAATCTTTCTCCAAAACAAGAATAGAAAGAAAAAAAAAACACACAAGGAAACACTTTCAGGTGGACCTGCATAGTGCATGACTCGGGCCAATCCGGGTCAATTCTATCAACTTGATTCAGAACTTGAAAGGAACTTGCGTAAATCACGTAGGAGACTTGATCTCAGGTGTTCTACTGAAGGAGCACCATCATCATCTGAACCTACCACTGAAAGTGTACCACTAGAATCACCACCGGTGATTAACATATCTTCTGATCCATCACCTGAACCAGAAATTCAAGAAGATAGAATGGAAGAAAGAACAATAAGAGAGTTGGCTTCACCGGATGCAGCAATTACACAAAACATGTGCATCCAATATCCAGATGGAGAATGTGAGCTTAAGTCTGGGTTAATCCATCTTTTACCCAAATTCCATGGATTAGCAGGAGAAGACCCGTACCATCATTTGAAGGAATTTCATGTTGTTTGTTCATCCATGAGACCTACAACAGTGACAGAGGAACATATCAAGCTTAAGGCTTTTCCATTCTCATTGCAAGATGCCGCTAAGAATTGGTTATACTGCCTTCCGCCAGGATCCATCAATACTTGGGAGACTCTGAAAAGATTATTTCTGGAAAAGTTTTTTCCAGCATTTAGAGTTGCTGCTATTCGCAAAGATATTTATGGGATAAGGCAACAAGAAAGAGAAAGTCTTCACGAGTATTGGGAAAGATTCAAAAAGTTATGTGCTTCATGTCCTCATCACCAAATAAACGAGCATCTCCTCATTCAATACTTTTATGAGGGATTGAGTATCATGGATAGACAAATGATAGATGCTGCAAGTGGAGGGTCATTGATGGACAAAACGCCAACAAATGCAAGACAATTGATTGAAACTATGGCATCGAACCATCAACAATTTTCCACAAGGAGTAATTCTATAACTCTATTGAAGGGAACCCATGGAGTAGAAGCTTCATATGTTGCAGATCACAAGAAATTAGAAGGGAAGTTGGATGACTTAGCAGCCATGGTAAGGACCTTGACAGACTTACAGAAAAAGCCTATCCCTTCTACTTTATGTGGAATTTGTGCTTCTACTAATCATCCTACAGAGGCTTGTTCTATGTTAAAAGAGACAGGGACGTTAGACAATGAACAACCTCAGGCATATGCTGCAAACATCTATGGCAATAATAGACCACCTCGGCAGCAATACAACCATGATCTGTCCTCCAACAAGTACAACCCAGATTGGAAGGAATATCCCAGCCAGAAATGGGGGAATCAACAGCCTCAACACCAACAAGTCTATGTTCCACCTCAACAGAGGCAACAACCACAACCAGCGGCAACCTCTGGTGATTCAAACATGGAGGCAATGATGAAAATGATGGCTGACATGATGAAGGGACAAATCAATGAGTTGAAACAAACGATGGAAGCAACCAATCAGAATTTGCAAAATCAGATTGGACAAATGGCAAATGAGTTAAATCAGATGAAGTCTCAACAAGGCTCAAGCAATTTGCCTGCACAAACTATAATCAACCCGAGAAATGTAAGTGCTATTACTTTAAGATCGGGTAAGCAAATACAAGGCCTTGGGGATGCCCAAGAAGATGAAGATAAGGACAATGAAGTTGTACCTAATGATGAAAGAGGAAGATCAGATGAAGCAACACAAGCAACATCTGAAATGCCTGCACCCAGTGATAACTCCAGGTTGGTATCCCCTAATACCTCCTCTGAAAATCCTTCTCCTTATTCTCCTCCTCCTCCCTATCCAAACCGTTTGAAACCAAAAACTAAAAAGATGGAGGAGTTAGACAAAGAAATCCTGAATACTTTCAAGAAAGTGGAGATAAACATCCCTTTGTTGGATGCTGTGAGACAAATTCCTAAATACGCCAAGTTTCTCAAAGAATTATGTACACATAAAAGGCGTATTATGGACAAAGAGGTAATGAACATGGGAAGAAATGTCTCTAGCTTAATCAAGAAGCCTGCAGTCAGAATGCCGCAAAAGTGTAAGGATCCAGGTATGTTTTCTGTTCCCTGCATTATAGGAAGTACTAAGTTTGATAATGCTATGTTAGATTTAGGAGCTTCCATTAATGTAATGTCTTTATCTGTTTTTACTTCACTTCATCTTGGACCTCTTAAGTCTACTGGTGTGGTCATTCAATTGGCCAACCATAGCACAGTTAACCCTGCAGGTGTGCTAGAAGATGTGCTTGTCCGTGTGGACAGGTTAATTTTTCCTGCAGATTTCTACATCTTGGATATGAAGGATGATGAAGGAATGAGTTCAACCACAATCATCTTGGGAAGACCATTCATGATGACAGCACGTACCAAGATAGACGTGCATGCAGGATCCTTAACTATGGAGATAGGAGATGAGAAGGTGCAGTTCAACGTGCTAGAAGCCATGAAGCACCCAATTGAAGACCATTCTTTGTTTTGTATTGATTTAGTGAGTAATGTAGTGAACAATTATGCTTTTGGACTTTTGGACGTTTTATCTGGTTTTTCTTCTTCTTTGGATTTTTCTTTTTCAAATATTTCGGGCTCAATTTTAGACGAAAGAGAAAATTTTAAAACAGGTGATGTTGAGGACGCAGTGTCACTATTTGATACCTCTGTGGCGTCCAAGTGTGATGCTGAGGTGGCTGAAATTACCTTAGGCAATAAAATGTTGCCATCTGTGGAACAGCCACCCACTTTGGAGTTGAAACCTTTACCATCTCATTTGAAATATGTTTATCTTGAAAGGGATGGGAAACTCCCTGTTATTATATCTGCCTTGCTTACTGACGAGCAGGAACAAAAGCTATTGCAGGTTATCAAAGATCACAAGCGAGCAATAGGGTGGACTTTAGCAGATATTCCTGGTATTAGTCCTTCTTTCTGCATGCACAGAATACTCTTGGAGGAGGATGCTAAGCCAGTAAGGCAACCTCAGAGGAGACTGAATCCTCAGCTGATGGAGGTTGTGAAGAAAGAAGTCACCAAGTTGCTACAAACAGGTATTATATATCCCATTTCTGACAGCACTTGGGTGAGTCCTGTACATGTGGTCCCCAAGAAATCTGGGATCACCGTGGTCAAGAATGAGAAGAACGAGTTGATTCCTACTCGTATTCAGAATAGCTGGAGGGTCTATATTGATTATAGAAGACTAAACCAGGCCACCAGGAAGGACCACTTTCCTTTACCATTCATGGACCAGATGCTAGATCGATTGGCAGGTAAGTCTCATTACTGTTTTCTTGATGGATTCTCTGGGTATTTTCAGATTTGTATTGCCCTAGAGGATCAACATAAAACTACTTTTACTTGTCCATTCGGTACATATGCTTATAGGAAAATGCCATTTGGCCTTTGCAATGCTCCTGGAACATTTCAGCGATGTATGATGAGTATTTTTACAGATTTGTTGGAGCATTGTATTGAGGTTTTTATGGATGATTTTAGTGTATATGGTTCATCTTTTGATCATTGCTTGTCTAATCTTGCTAGAGTCTTGGAGAGATGTGAAGAAACTAACCTTGTTCTAAATTTTAAAAAATGTCATTTTATGGTGGAACAAGGTATAGTTTTAGGTCACGTTGTTTCCAAGAATGGTATATCTGTAGATCCTGCTAAAATTGATATTATTTCACAATTGCCTTACCCCTCTTCTGTGAAAGAGGTTCGATCTTTTCTTGGACATGCAGGATTTTACAGGAGGTTTATCAAGGACTTCAGCAAGATAGCCAACCCTCTCTCCAACCTGTTGCAAAAGGATATAGTATTTGACTTTGGAGAGAGGTGCAAAGATGCATTTGATACATTGAAAAAGGCGCTTACCACCACTCCTATCATCCAGCCACCTGACTGGACATTACCATTCGAGCTGATGTGTGATGCATCAAACTTTGCAGTAGGAGCGGTGCTTGCACAAAAAGATGGGAAGCTATCACATGTGATATATTATGCTTCCAGAACGTTGGACACAGCGCAGGCTAACTACACCACGACTGAGAAGGAATTATTGGCTATTGTGTTTGCCTTGGACAAATTCAGACCGTATATACTTGGTTCCAAGGTAATTGTTTATACTGATCATGCAGCATTAAAATTCCTTCTGAAGAAAGCAGATTCAAAACCAAGGTTGATCAGATGGATGCTACTGCTCCAAGAGTTTGACATTGAGATTCTAGACAGAAGTGGAGCACATAACTTGGTAGCTGATCATCTTAGCAGAATTGAAAATGGAAAAGATAACATTCCTATTAAGGATTACTTTCCTGATGAAGTCCTCCTAGCATTGACTGCTGTGAAAGGTATGTTTCCTGAACCTTGGTTTGCTGACATTGTTAATTATTTGGTTGTTTCTGCTATTCCTCCTTCCTTCTCCAAATATGAAAGAATCAAGCTAAAAAGTGAGGCAAAATACTATATCTGGGAAGATCCAATCTTATGGTGCATTGGTAGTGACCAAGTCATAAGGAGGTGTGTTCCAGATATCGAGATACCTCATGTGCTTGAGTTTTGTCATTCATCTCCTTTTGGTGGACATTATGGCACACAAAGAACAGGTAGGAATGTGTTGGATTGTGGATTATATTGGCCTACTATTTTTAAAGATGCATAGAGGGTATATGAAAATTGTGAGCAGTGCCAAAGGGCAGCCAGATCCATTACAAGAAGGGATGAAATGCCTCAACAACCCATGCTATATTGTGAGGTATTTGATATTTGGGGTATTGATTTTATGGGTCCTTTTCCTCCTTCTTTTGGGTTTTCTTATATTTTGCTTGCTGTAGACTATGTCTCCAAATGGGTGGAAGCCATAGCTACAAGGACTAATGATTCTCGAGTTGTTATGAGTTTTGTCAGGTCTAACATTTTCTGCAGATTTGGGATACCACGAGCCATCATCAGTGACCAGGGGACTCATTTCTGTAATAGGCTACTTGAGAATATGTTGAAGAAGTATGGGGTGACACATCGCATTGCTACACCATATCACCCCCAAACCAATGGGCAAGCAGAAATCTCTAACAGAGAGATTAAAAAGATACTAGAGAAAGTAGTGAAGCCTAGTCGAAAGGATTGGGCCACAAGATTGGATGAAGCACTTTGGGCACACAGGACAGCCTACAAAACACCTATAGGTATGTCACCTTTTAGGGTGGTTTTTGGAAAGGCTTGTCATTTACCTGTGGAGATTGAACATCGGGCCTATTGGGCCGTGAAAGCATGCAACTTGGATTTGGAAGAAGCAGGAAATGAGCGAAAACTTCAGTTGCAAGAACTAGAGGAGATTAGGCTTGCAGCCTATGAAAATTCAAAGTTCTACAAAGAGAAAACCAAGAAGTTCCATGACCAAAAGCTTGTGGCTAGAAAGGATTTCAAGGTAGGCCAGAAGGTGTTACTATACAAATCCAAGCTTGGTCACATGAGTGGTAAGTTGCGTTCTACTTGGGAAGGACCACATATTGTTGCAGAAGTCTTCCCTTATGGAGCAGTGGAGATCAAGGAAGAATCTTCAGCAAGAACTTTTAAAGTTAATGAGCATCGTCTTCGGATATTCAATGAAAATCAAGATATGCTGAACAAGACGATGGATGGGATGAACTTGACTTCTCCCTCATACCTTCCACCTTGAGGAGGTAAGTACACTTCATACTTTTTCTTTGCATTTTATACATATTGAATACATTGAGGACAATGCATGGATAAAGTGTGGGGGTGTGGGGAGATTTTCCCCCTTTTCTGTTTTTGTTTTCTATTTGTTTTGTTTTTCCTTTTCTAATTTTGTTTTCTGTTTGTTTTTATTAAAAAAAAAAAGTTTCTGTTTCAATAAAACATATTGACATTGGATTTTTGGATTTGATTTACTAATTGGAACCATCATAATTTTGGGAAAATAAAAGTCATGTGCTATGAATGGATTGTTTCTGTGATTTGCTGATTGAGTTGATTTGAGAGTTTCTGGAATAAATCTTTTGTGAAAGAGTTTTTGACCTTGTGAGTTTTGAGCTTTATTGTAAGGATGAACTACCGTGTGTCATTCCTATTTTTCTTGTGTGATTTGCTCGTGTCTTGTTGGTACTCAAATGTTTAGCTTGATTTTGTTGTTTTGCATCTTAGGTGAACATGCATGATTTGATATGATTGAGGCATTTCTTGTTTTTAGCTACTTGGCCAAATAAGCTAACCATGACATTGATCCATTGGTAGCCCCTTGAGCTTAAACCTCTTTTTCTTGTTTTGAGCATATTGTTAAACCTTAAAAAGAAAAAGACCATGTTTGTCCTTAGGGAGAAAGAAGGAGCTAGTGGATTATTTTGAGATTGGTTGAGGAATAAAGTGTGGGGGTGAGTATTTCCCCCACAAAGTTGTAAAAATGGCAAAAAGGAAAATAATTGTTGATGACAGAGTGTTGTAATGAAAAATGATTGCTGTCTGAAAAAGAGCAACAAAGGATAAAAGAAAAAAAAATTTGTTTTTGAAACTATGCTCCATAACTCTTTCTTCCCTACTATTTCAAAAACACACAAATCCTAAAGTTTTTTTCCTACCTTTGCCTTGGCCTCATTATAACCTGTGGAAAGTCCTCATGATTTTTGAATGCATGTTTTCTGAAAGCTGTGAATATTAGAGTCTTGCTAAGCATTGAGAGTGTTTACTTGCATGGGTATTTTGAGTGAAAACACAAGCCAAAACACTTGAGCGAATCTTGGTGAGAAAATATATATTTAACTTGAGTGTTTCTCTTTCATATTTGATTATCTTGTAAACTCAAAAGATTAACTCATGTGTGAAAAACAGAATTTTGTCCATTTATTTGTGCATGACAACATGATTTCTAGAAGATTGATCTGTTTCCATTGGTATTCATTTCTTTAATCCACTGAAAATATGGAATAAAAGACCTCAGAAAAAAGTTTTGAAATTGTTCAATTTTGCCCAGGAGTGCAAAAGGATAAGTGTGGGTGTGTGATGAGTTCAAATTTTTGCCCTCATTTAATATTTAAATTTGGGGATTTAATTGAATTTTCTGTGCTTAAAGATTGATTTAATTAGGATTTGTGATTATTGGATTTATTGAGTAAGTTTGGTAAAAGTGGCATAAAAATTGATTTTAGTTGCATAAAATATTATTGGATATTTTAACGTTTGTTAATGCAGCTGGAATTTATTTTTGGTCGATTAATAATGTGATTTTGAAATATTCAAAGTTACAAAATAAGTCCAAAATCAAGAAATTCTGAAAAAGAATAAATCAGGAGCTAAATGCACCCCCAGTTTTTATTTGCACACTCCTTGCTCAAGTGGACCACAAAAACCTGTTCTGCACCCCCAGTTTTCACTAAGTTGCACCCCTCCTACCACTTAAACTCCACTAAACCAGATCATGCCATGTGGCAATCCCCACCTCTTAAAATTAGCCAACCAGAACAAGCCACGTGTCATAATCCTACCCTCACCAAATTAACCAATCAGATTCTGCCACGTCATCATCTTCATCTCCCAAAACAGAAACCCTAATTTTCCCCAAACCCTAGCCGCCACCATCAACCTCCACGGCAGCCACCGCCGTTTCCGGCCACCACGATTCTGCAGCGACACGCCACCACCATCGCCATCTCCACCGCGCCTACACCTGCATCTCTGCGAGCACACAGCCTTCGCGCCGTCATCTCCGCAGCAGCGCCACCATCATCGCGACGCCACCGCGACTACAGCAGTGCCGCCACCACGAACCTTGCTCCGCCATCTTCTTCCTCGCGCCACCACAGATCGCGAAAGCTCCGCCGCACCACGCACCACCATCTGCGCGAACCATCCTCTCCATTCTCGCAACCTTCTGCAACACCTCCACACAGCCGCCGTCGCAGCAGCACCCACCGTGACCAGCAACGCGTCAGCCACCACTGCAGCAGCACCACCGCGTCGCGCCACCACGCCGGAAAATGGCAGCAGCCGCCGTCAGCCGCGCAGCCAAGGAAGAGTGTGAGAGAGAAACCCTAGTTCTGGAGAGAGACGCGCCACGTGTCAGACTGCTATTGGACAGTCAAACTGGTCAACTGGTCAACTCTGGTCAACTGGTCAAAGTCAACAGTCAAATTCTGGTCAATTTTGTAAAAATGCTTAAATAAGAGGGGCAGAATTGGAAATTGGACAGAAATTAAGTTGCTAATTAATTAAATAAAAAATAAAAATAAATGATTTTAGCAACTGACAGATAAAGCCCAAAGTCCAGTGGAAGCCTATATAAAGAGACTTAAGGGAGCAGAAACGGGGAACTGACAATTTTTACAGCTGACAGCTTAGACACTTAGAACTCTCTGGTTTTGGCACCACATCTCTCATTCTTTCTTTTTCTTTCTTTCATATCATCATGTATTCCATCAAAGCCATGGAGGGCTAAGCTTTAAGGGTTGATTCCACTGTAATTTCTTAAATGGATTCTGAGGTTAGATGAATTTATATGTTTTGTTATTTTGATTATTGTTGTGGTTTTTGTTTATCTATGTCCTTTGCTTCTTAATCGAATAGAAAATAATGATTTAAAATCTACATGCATGCTAATCATATGAGTTAAAAGGTTTTTAAATTAAATTGAGACTTTACTTTGATTTTGTTTAGAAACTTTCATTTGATTAAATAAGTTTTTGCCAATAATTAAGACTTTAATTTGATTAGAGGTAATTACTTTAACTAAAATTAGTCAAGACTTTACTTTGATTAATTAAGTTTTCTATTTGGTAAAGAAACAAAGGAATAGACATGATTAGGCATAGTAAAATTAATTGAGACTGTACTTTGATTGAATTTACTATGGATAATCTAATAATTCTCACTTTTAATTGAGACTGTACTTTGATTAAAAGTGAGGATGCCAACAAATGAATTGAGTCTTTACATTAATTTATTTGTAAATCAACAACAATAATTAATTTAACAATAATCTCTAGATAACCAATGAAGAATCTTATTTAGAAAAAGCAGTGGAATTGACCTATTTACTATTACTGTGTTTACAATCTTCCGTGTCATTTTCTTTGCATATCAAAACCTCCCTATTTTTATAGTTGCTAGTTTTAAATTGCATTTTTGAGAATCAAATATTTGAGATCAATTCCGTATTCGTTGTGAGACGACTCAGGGTTATCTTAACCCTAACTATTTTCTTCACTACAAACTGGCAATACTGAAGTTGCTAAAGTAGTGGTAATTTGATCGCCTAACGACAACGATATCAATGGTGCTAAAGTGTCTTGATAGATCTTGGCAACCAAAGGTCACGGCTATATCAGAAACAAGAGATCTATCCACTTTGACTACAACTGCATTGTTTGGTAAGCTTAGGGAGCATGAGATTGAGATGCAAAGGCTTAATGAGCTTGAGTCAAGTGAGAAAAAGGTCAAGAACATAGCTTTGAAGACCAGCACCAAAAAAATGAGGAACTCGAGGATGAGGTGGCTGAATCAAGTGAAAGTGAGAATTTGAATCTCCTTGTCAAGAGGTTTGGTAAGTATCTCAAAAGGAAAGGTATCAAAGGTAATCCCAAAAGGTATACTTCCAAACACAACGAATCAAACTCTTCTAATTTTACATGTTATAACTGTGGAAAACAAGGACATATCAAAATTGAATGTCCAAATGCTAACAAAGAAAAGGAGAAGAGTGTTGATAGGAAAAAGGAGAAGTCAAAGGAGAAACGTGCATACATTGCATGGGAGGACAATGATGATTCAACAACAAGTAGCTCCTCACAAGATGAGAGTGAAGAAGCCAACTTGTGTCTCATGGCTGGTTATGAGTCATCTTCCTCAAGCCAAGTAAGTTCTCTAGACTTCAATGACTATAATCAATTGTTGCATGATTTTGAAGAGTTGCATAATGAAGCAAACAAGATTTCTACATTAAACAATCGGTTGAAAGGTTTAAACAATTGGATAGAAAACAAAGTTAGTCAATTGGAAAAAGAAATAGTTGATTTAAAAACTGATTTTGAACATTTGGAAATGATTTACAGTAATTCAACCGACTGTTTTAGAAATCAGTCAGCTGAAAAATCTTGTGAAAATTGCACAGTTTTGAAAAATCAAGTGAAATACCTTATAAAGACCTGTGCAAGGTTCACAAGAGGAGAAGCAAACTTAGAGGTTGTTCTTGGTTCACAAAATTGTGTATTTGGCAAAGCTGGACTTGGTTTCAATCCTTCTTTTCAAAAGAAAACCTTGAAGTTCTCTAGTTTCTTTTCTAAAAGCATGACAAGTGACATGCCATTCATTTCATGCAACTATTGTATGCAAAAAGGTCATGTTATTAAGAATTGTCATGCTAGAAAATATGATGTTCCTAAAGGGATTATGAAATGGATCCCAAAAGGATGTAGAAAGGCATAACCATGATGGACCCAACCTATCAAAGGGTACCAAATAATCCAAATCTGTTTTGCAGGTCATGAAAGGTGATAAGAAAGATTTGTGGTACCTTGATAATGGTTGTTCAAGACATATGACAAGAGATAAAACCAAATTTGCAAAGTTGGAGTTGAAGGAGGAAGGGTTTGTAACCTATGGAGACAACAACAAAGGAAGAATCCTTGGAAATGGAGTCATAGGCAATGGATCCTCTTTCAACATCAAGAATGTGCTGCTGGTTGAAAGACTCAAACACAATTTGATAAGTATAAGTCAACTATGTGATAAAGGCTTTAAAGTCATGTTTGAACCAAATAGTTGTTTGATATATGATGCACATGGTAGTATTGTTTTGATAGGCAAGAGAGTCAATAATATATATCTATTTGACTTGCATCATGCATCATTTAGCATCTATTGTTTGCTTACAAAAGAGGATGATACTTGGTTATGGCATAGAAGACTTTGTCACATACACATGCAACATTTCAATCGGCTGAATAGAAAACAGCTTGAAGGACTACCAAAACTCAAGTTTGAGAAGGATAGAGTGTGTGAAGCATGTCAAAAAGGAAAACAAACTAAGGTCTCTTTTAAATCCAAAAATGTTGTTTCAACTGAAAGACCTTTAGAGATGCTTCACATAGATCTATTTGGTCCATCTCGAACCATGAGTCTTGGTGGCAATCTTTATGCATAGTCATTGTTGATGATTTCTCTAGGTACACATGGACTTTGTTCTTAGTTGCCAAAAATAACACTTTTCATGCTTTCAAAAGACTTGCCGAGATGCTTGAAAATGAAAAGAGTTCCAAAATAGTGTCTATTCGAAGTGATCATGGTGAAGAATTTTAAAATGAAAAGTTTGAACACTTTTGTGAAAAGCATGGTATCAACCATAATTTTTCTGCACCAAGAACCCCACAACAAAATGGTGTTGTTGAGAGGAAAAATAGATCACTTGAGGAATTAGCTAGAACTATGTTGAATGAAAACTCACCACCTAAGTACTTTTGGGCTGATGCAGTCAACACTGCTTGCTATGTCTTAAATAGAGTGTTGATTAGGTCAATTTTGAAGAAAATCCCTTATGAGCTTTTCAAAGGGAGAAGACCTGTTTTAAGTCACCTAAAAGTATACTCGCATCAATTTTTTTATGTTGTCATATTTTAATTTTCATACAGCAAGATTTGTTTGCTTTTAATTAGTGACAAGATAAGGCAAATAGAAAATAACAACAAATGAAGAAGGGAATAGGAGAATATTTGTTGGCCTTTGGTTTTTCTTAACTTGTAACATACAAAGAAAATGTTTAGAAGTTAACAATTTTTTAAAGGTCACTAGGGTCCTGTAAAACTAAATTCAAGGAACAAAATAATATAAAGCAGACATGAATTCTAATACGTTACAGCATAATAAAATATGACTATTAGAACCTAAGAAAGAAAAAAAGAGAATTTTACCTTTAGAAGAGCTGCTCAATTAGAGCTAGTGCACGTAGAGCTTGGACAATCAAATTTCTTTAATGATTTATTAAATCTTCAAAAGGTGTTAGTATGCAAATAATACAGGCTTCTACTTTGAAAACCTTTTTTACACGTGATGTCCATTAATATTTGATTACCACACCTATGCGTGACATAATTATATATCTTATTTTTTAATCATATACAAAAATTTACATTAGTGATGAATTATATATGTATTTGTATCATCTAAGACGTTTCTAACCAAGGTAACACCCACTAACTGAAAAACATCTTCCTGAACATAGAACAACTCATCAATCAAATTCAAATTTGATCTTCTCTTAAAAGAAAACCAAGCAGCAAGAACATTGAATAATACAAGTTTCCTTTTCCTATTTATTACAACAAACTGATGTAATTTGAAATTACTATTTTTTTTCTTAAATCAAGAGAGACCTTAAGATTTAAAACATCAATCCCAATCAAACAATGAAATGAAGTTCCTACCTGATTGGAGTTGGCATAAAAAACTTTATCAAACATGAACTTTATGTCCCAAATACACAGGGAATCAAAAGAAACCTTCATAATTTTCTCAATCCCCTTTTTTTCTGGTGATATTTTCTGGCTTAATTATCACCACAACCTGTTCCAAAATACACAAAATATAATTAGCAAAAATTAATAATTATTTTACACACTAGTTTCGGAGGCTAAAGATTACATCTTGAGAGTTGAAATGTGTGTTACTGTGAGAAAATGGGTCGTGGGCTTCAATATGCTGCTACACACAACTCTGCCATGAACCCCACCTGGAAAGTCCTTGTCCATCGTTGGAAGGAAATCCTCGTCATCGCTGCTAGGAAACCTCATCGTCGATGGACGAAGCTATCGTCGTCGAAGGAAGGAAACACTTGTTGCCACTGGAAGGAAACCCTCATTGTCATTGCAGATGCTGCTCTCTCTCAAACATTGTTGTGTTGTTAGCTGTAGTTGGAATCTTATCAGAAACGATCATAGTTTTGCTAGCTGCAAAATACGTGCAACAAACCAAGCTTGGAGATTGCCCCTGCTATTGCTCAAGGCTAGCCATTCACAGGAAATAGAGAGACCTAGGTCTTAAGGGGCTAAAGGCCAAGAAAGAACCTTGTGAATGGCAACAAAAAAACTAAGGGTAAACTAGGGGTTGAGTTTCGCATGAAGTGAAAGAAGCAAAGCAAGAACTGAATGGCGGAAGAAATCACACTTTCGTTCACATGAGCGAGTATCGGAAGCTAAACCTAGTTTTCTCTCCATATCATGTGCCCTGCACCCTTTCATTTCCCCTGATTCAATATGCATTCAATAATTTGCCACGACATCATTCCAATATAATTGTAAATGGGAAAACGAAATTACACTTCAACTACCACCTCACTTAGTAAAAAATGAGTAATTTTTACTAGGTTAAACTATTATTACCCTTTAAAAAAAGCGGTGCACTACAACAACTTCTGTTTTTATTCTTTTTTGTCATAAAACGTTGATTTGATTTTATTTCCAAAACTAGTACGCGACCTATGCCTACGCACAGGTCATTTTGGTTTGGTTTAAATATGTCTTTGGTCCCCATTTTCAGATCAAAATCTCAATTTAGTCTCTCTTTTTTTAGCCATCTCAATTAGGTCCCTAATTTAGTTAAAATATCTCAAAGTTGCTCTTTCTGTTAAGTTTTTGTAAACGTCGTTAACTGAACCAATGACTTGGCATGGTTGATCAAAGATGAACCAAAAATCAGTGACATGGCAGTATAAAAGAAAGATGATTTAAGAATTAAAAATAAATTAAAATTAGGATTTGTAACTAGACTGTAACAATTCCCACCCTGCTGAATTTGAGAACAATCTGACCCATATCATTTTGTTGTTTCACTCTTTGCGGTATCTTTGGTGGATTTTTCTTACCGTGAGAGGGGAGACACTTCAACATATGCTAAAACCATATTATTTCTCCAGCAAACGTATTGATTCTTTTCCTTTCTTTACTATTATGGCTTAGTGTTGTTTAAAAACATATTGGATAAATTTGTGGGAGCGAATCTGGAAAGCTGAAAGCTAGGTGTTAGAAGAGATTCAAAAAGGAGTTAGAAGATATGCTAAAAGGAGTAAAAAAGGTGTTAGAAGAGATTCAAAAAGTTGCCTATAATTCAAAATGTTTGAATTGGTGTGAGAAACGTATATAGATGAAAAAAAATGCGTGGTCTTTATTTGAAACAGGTACCAGATACTTTAGAAGCCCAACTTAGACAAATTATTATTGACAATATTTTTGCAGATTTGTTTTTTAGCAAAGTGCTTTATTCTTGTATATTTTTGTAATTGGTTATTATCTAAAAAATGATGAGTACCTAACCATTTTCACAAAATTTGTATCTCCTAAAATAATTATTTTATTTGTTAAAAAACTGTCAATTAATATTTAGTAACACCATATTGTTATCTTAATTACCATTTTAAATGTAACTTCATTATTAGGAAACTTAGTTGTTTTATTAAATAATAGATCTTTAACATTGTTCGCATGAAAAATGTGGGATACGTACTATTAACGCATGAACTGTGTATAATTGAGTTGGAAATAAAATAAAGAAAATGTAGAAAAATCAATATTGGAAGTGGGTAGAGAAAGAATGTATGTCACTCAATGTCCAAGAATAGCTTTATTACAGTATCTAAGAATGGTATGGAAAAGAAAAGTGTCGGGAAGAAAAAAGATGATAAAAAGAAAGGTGAATGAATAAGAATATGTGGTGGAAGATGACATATGCAAGAGTGTAAAGATTTTGCAAGTAAAGAACTCAAAAAGGAAGAGGAAGAATTGTTTCTTGTCTCCCGTAGAGAGATGTTAAGTAAATCCCACAAAAGGAGAAGTCTAGATGATACAACCAGTCCAACAAACGTAGTTTTCCCTACAAATCTAGTATCATCCACTCCCATGATAACACCCCAGATACACCGACCATCATCACAGTTCCTACCACAAATCCTGTCACAATTTCCCATTCCAATGTTGCTGGAGTGCTTGTGATGATATTTCCTTCTACCACAAATCCAGCCAATATACTAGTACTAGTGAGCAATCCGACTATAAACCCTAATTTCAATTTATTTTTAATTGTGAAATCAACTTTCTATTTTATTCCCACGTCACTGATTTCTGGTCTTTGTCACTGTTTCAGCACTGGTCAATCATGCCAGGTCATTGTTAAGTTAATGGTGTTTACACAAATTTAACATAAAGGACAACTTTGATACATTTTAACTAAATTGGAAATCTAATTAAGACGACTAAAAAAAGAGTGACCAAATTGAGATTTTGAGCAAAAAATAGGAACAAAGGACATAATTAATCCTTTTTGTTATGTGTATCATTGTTATTATTAGTTTTGATTTGTAGAATTATATATAAACTATTTAAATATAGATTTATATAAATTAATAATAATCAGTTTATATTAGGTAAATTAATTAATAGAAGTGTACCGTACCTAACCAAACTCAACCAAGTAAACAGTATACACATCGAAACCACCTAGTATCTGGTACCCGGACACCACCAGCACAAGCCATCTAGACAAGTAGCCGGTCGAGACCGACTACTTGCCTAGAACGTTAGCTAACATCGATGTCTCGCCTTCAATAGGTTTCAAGGGCCTGATTTGGGGCCCAGGCCCATTCATGGCCCAAACTAGAGCCCAAGTCAAAACCCAGCCCATGAAATGGTCAAACGTCATTTAATGCTCTATAAATACGCGTGGACCCCAGTAATTAAAGGTACGCATTCATTAATCGCTGATTTGACTCTCTGAGAGCTTTGACTAACTTGAGCTTCGGAGACCCTTCTGTAGGTAACCCCTCCTGGGTCCAAGCCGACACGTATTGACCGGGAAGAGGCCAACTGAAGAGATGGCGGACTACATGGTAAGGTGACGCTTGTGTCTAATCTCTTGTTTGTTCTCTGCAGGAACAATTGGCGCCCACCGTGGGGCACGAGACGAACACCTTTAGTAGCCGTTTTTCTCTGAAGATGGTTTCTACCCGTAGCAAAGCTGGAGCTAACAAGCAAGTGGACGCTGGTCCCTCTGGACCTTCCGGCATCACCCCTGACTTGGCCGCCATCTTAGACGGCCAAGTGAAGATGGAACAGGAGCTCGCAGACCTGAAGAAGCGCAACGCTGAAGAAATGGAAGCGCTTAAACAAGAGAACTCCCGCCTCAGAAGGAGGATCGAGGCAGATGCCAACCTGAAGGGAAAAGCCAAAGAGACCTTTGAAGCTGTGAAGTCTCCGGCCTTCCAGCCTACAGAGGAAGAAAGTGAATACAATCCCACCCCCCACACCTTCACCACCACCCAACAGACACCCGTTACCTCTACCCATCCTCACCACTTTCCATCTGGTCAACCGGGGCTTACTGCACCCCCAACTCCCGCCCCCACCCTCCCTACCACCCACATCCCCTACAACATACCCACCACCCTCCATACCACACATATCCCACCCTACAACCCACAATATCTTCCCACCACCCACATTCCTCCTCACAACATCACCTCCAACTTTCCCGCTATGATCAACCACCCACCCCCACCCCACCTTCCCCCCCCTCACCAGCCCAGACGCCGCCACCCATTCACCGATTTTATCGCTAACACCCCTCTCCCGGCCTAGTGGGAACCATTCAACCTCGATCGCTACACTGGCGAAACCGACCCCGATGAACACCTGAAAGTGTACATCACACACGTTGCCCTATATACATCCCAAGACGCAGTCTTCTGCAAAGCTTTCCCCACAACCCTCAAAGGCCCCGCCCTAGAATGGTTTACCACCCTCCCACCCTACTCAATTGATAATTTCGACACCCTTTCCCACATGTTTTCCACACATTTCGCCGGCAGCCGCCCACACCAAACCACCACCATATCCCTACTGGGCATCAGACAGGAGCCCAATGAACCACTCAAAAAATTCATCGATCGCTTCAGTAAAGCAGCCCTTCGTACACCACACCTTAATCAGGAAATGATACTCCAATGTATGACCCTCACCCTACAACCCGGACCCTTCGCCAACAATGTCTACCTCCACCCACCCACATCCATGCACGAACTCAAGCTGCGCGCAGCTGACTACGTTCGCATGGAAGAAATGCAAACTCTTCACACCAAATTCTGTAGCGACTATGCCGCCAACACCTCCAACCCCACCCCCAATCCCACCCCACAGCCTCACCCGCGCCCTGACACCCGCCCACGTGAACCCCGCCAACCTCGTTTCACCAGATACGCCCCACTCACAGTAGCCCGCTCCCGCATCCTAGACGAGGCCCTCCAGGCTGACCTCCTCCCCCCACCACGAAAGACAACCACCCCTCCTAACGCCGACATGACCAAGTATTGTCGGTACCACCGCAACCACGGTCATACTACAGAAGAGTGCAAAGCGCTCCAGGATAAGATCGAAGAACTGGTACGTGCCGGCCATTTTCGCCGCTTCATCCGCTGGGATGACCACGCCTCCTCCTCCCGCACCCGCCACCCTCCACGACACGACCACAGACGACATCCAAGCGGTACCCACCACAGTAACCACCCCACCCAACCCGACGACCAACAACCACAGCCCGCTTCCACCAACATTACCCCTACCGACCCCCCTTACGAGGCACCATTAGCACCATCTCTGGTGGCTTCGCAAGCGGAGGCTCCACCTCTTCCGCCAGAAAGAAACACCTCCGCCACATACAATCCATCAACCACATCACCCAATCCCATCACAGACGACGTATGCCCCCCATCGTATTCACAGATGACGACTTCCATGGCCTCGACCACCAGCAAGATGACCCCATGGTCATCACAGTTGAAATTGAAAACTATGCCGTTAAGAAAGTCCTGGTAGATCAAGGCAGCTCCGTTGACATCCTCTACTGGACCACCTACCAAAAGTTACAACTCCCCGACACCGCTATGATACCATATGATGAGCCCATATACGGCTTTTCTAGCGAACAAGTATCCACCCGGGGCTACATAGACCTCCATACCGTCTTTCGGGAAGGAACCCAAACAAAAACAATCCCAATCCGCTTCCTTATAGTCGACGCACCCACATCCTACAACATACTCCTGGGCCGTCCTTCCCTCAACACCCTTGGTGCAGTCGTCTCCACCCCGCATTTGGCCATGAAGTTCCCAGCACCATCCGGTGACATCCTAACCGTCCACTGTGACCAACGCTTGGCACGCAAATGCTATATGGCAAGCTTAAGGCCGCAACTCCCAATCCAACAGACAAACCACATCGAGCGACCACCAAATTCCCGCATAGCCCTATCCGGTGAGGACCTTGACCCCAGAATAGGCCGGGATGCCCGCCTCGAACCAGTCGAGGACACAACCCCCCTGGAACTCCCCAACGGCCATTCCATCAACTTGGGCACTGGTTTAAATCTTGATGAGCGTGCTACAATTACACCCATCCTCACAAACAACACGGATCTCTTCGCTTGGTCAGCCGCCGACCTCCCTGGGGTAGACCCTAAGGTCGCATCCCACAAGCTCTCGATATACAAAGAAGCCCGCTACGTATCCCAGAAAAAATGCAAACTTGAGGAAGAACGCAGACAGGCCGCCAAGGTAGAGGCCGAGAAGTTGCTGAGCGCAGGATTTATAGATGAAGCACAGTACACCACCTGGCTTTCTAACGTTGTCTTGGTGAAGAAAGCCAATGGCAAATGGCGGATGTGCGTGGACTACACAGACCTGAACAAGGCGTGCCCTCGCGACGCCTACCCGCTACCCAACATCGACCGCCTCGTAGACGGTGCGACAGGAAATAAAGTGCTTAGCTTTTTAGACGCATACTCAGGTTATAACCAAATACCCATGGCCACAGCAGACATGCACAAGACCGCCTTCATCACAGATGATGCCAACTACTTCTACAGAGTCATGCCCTTTGGCCTCAAAAACGCTGGGGCAACCTACCAGCGGCTAATGGACAAAGTCTTCAGCCACCTCACAGGACACTGTGTCGAAGTCTACGTCGATGACATGGTCGTCAAGTCCCCAAGCCATCATCAACACGCTAAAGATTTAGAGGCAGTTTTCTCCGCCCTGCGCCAGTACAACCTCCGCCTAAACCCCGATAAGTGCGTATTCGGCGTCGACCGGGGTAAATTCCTCAGTTTCATGTTAACCCAGCGCGGCATAGAAGTTAACCCCGAAAAATGCAAGGCCATCATCGAGATGCGTAGCCCCACCACCATCAAGGAAGTCCAGCGACTAATTGGCCGCCTCACGGCTATATCTCGCTTCCTACCAAAAATAGCAGAACAAACTCAACCCATAATTCAGCTCCTAAAGAAATCCGCCCGGTTCACGTGGATTGAAGATTGTGAACAAATCTTCCTCAAGCTCAAAACATCCCTAACCTCACCCCCCATCCTTCGCAAACCCGACATCAGCCAACCCCTGCTAGTATACATCACGGCCACCGATCACACCGTCAGTGCTGCCCTTGTCCAAGAAGCAGAAGGCACGCAACATCCTGTTTACTTTGTAAGCAGGACACTACAAGATCCTGAAACCAGATACCAAATGGTAGAAAAACTAGCCCTGTCCTTGGTCCACGCCGCACGCCGCTTACGCCCGTATTTTCAAAACCACACCATAACCGTCAAGACCGATTACCCAATTCAAAAAATACTACAAAAACCAGATTTAGCCGGACGCATGTCATCATGGGCCGTGGAGCTCTCCGAATTCAACATCCGCTATGAACCACACGGCCCTATCAAGGCCCAATGTCTCTTAGACTTCATCAACGACCTACAGCAAGCACCTGCTGAGGACCAATGGACGCTTCATGTAGATGGCTCCTCGAACCCAAGGGGTGCCGGTGCCGGCATCGTATTGGAAGGCCCCAACGACATCCTCATTGAGAAATCTCTTCACTTTGCCTTCAAAACGTCGAATAATCAAGCCGAATACGAAGCTATCCTCGCCGGGCTCTCTCTAGCCCATGAAGTCGGCGTCAAAAAGTTAACATGCAAAACCGACTCCAAACTCACCGTAGGTCATCTGAACGACGAGTTCCAAATCAAAGACCCCATCCTCTAACAATATTACCATCTCGTACGCGCAATCATCCAATCCGCCTTTGAACAAGTTCGCGTCGAACACATACCCAGAACCGACAATGTCAGAGCCGACATTCTTTCCAAATTAGCCAGTACCAAACTCAAAAACCGTAACCGGTCCTTGCTACAGCAAACACTATCCACACCCTCCGTCACACACACTTGCCAAACGTTAACCCACACCCCATCAAACAGTATCACCCCCACCCAAAACCCAAACTGGACCACCCCTTACATTCAGTACCTCAAAACTGGCAACCCTCCTGCCGACGCGGACAAAACTTGGCTGGCCAAGGCCGCCGGGTACACTATGGTAGGCGACGACCTCTACAAACGCGGATACGGCCAGCCCCTACTTAAATGTGTCACGCCAGAACAAGCCCAGTACGTCATTAAGGAACTACACGAAGGAATCTGTGGTTATCATTCAGGCGCGCGCACCATGGCCACAAGAATTCTCAGAGCCGGGTACTTCTGGCCCACAATAGAGGCGGACTGCCAAGACTACGTCAAGAAATGAAAACCATGCCAGAAGCACGGCAACCTTATACATCAAAAACAAGAACAGCTACACCACATATTGTCCCCCAGGCCATTCGCTAAATGGGGAATGGACATCCTAGGCCCCTTCACACCCGGCAAAGGACAGGTTAAGTTCCTAATCGTAGCCGTTGACTACTTCACCAAATGGATTGAAGCCAAGCCGTTGACCACTATCACGGCCCAGCAAGTCCAGCAGTTTGTGTGGAAGGACATCATATGCAGATATGGTATACCGCATACCATCATAACAGATAACGGCCGACAATTCATTGACAAGGAGTTAGCAAAATTCTACACCGGCTTAGGCATCAAACATATCACAAGTTCTGTAGAACACCCACAGACCAATGGGCAGGCGGAAGCGGCAAACAAAGTTATCCTCGTGGAGGTGCGTAAAAGATTGGATACCGCTAAAGGCCAATGGCCAGAAGAATTAATTGAAGTGCTATGGGCCTACAGATGCACCCCTCAATCGTCAACAAATGAATCCCCTTTCAGCCTAGTCTACGGCGCAGACGCCATGATACCAGTAGAAATTGGCGAACCATCCCTGCGCCGAGAACTGTACGACCCAACTCACAACCACCAAAACATGGCCTTACATCTCAACCTCCTTCCCGAACTCAGAGAAAAAGCCCAAATACGTAATCTCGCCGCCAAACAACGAGCTGCCAGGAAATATAACGCAAACCTGCACCCACGATCCTTTGTCATAGGAGACCTAGTATGGAGAATGGCCAGCAGTGCTAGAAAGAAGGATGGCAAGTTCTCCGCCAATTGGGATGGCCCATACCGAATACGAGAAGACGCAGGAGGTGGGGCTTATCGCCTAGAACAACTATCTGGGGAAGAAATTCCCAACACATGGAATGTATCCCACCTCAAGTTCTATTTCAGTTGAACATGCACCATAAGCGGATCCATACTTGTAACCACGGGTGTACTCTTTTCCCTCACTTGGTCTTTTTTCCCTAAGGAGGGTTTTGGCCAAGGAGGTTTTAACGGGGCACCCCTATTTGAATAAATAAAATGAGTGGTTCCCTACTTTATGACTCTATACTACTTTAATTCGTTTAAGTTCCCCACCCTTACCACAAGTAAGCGGCCTGGGTCGAACACCCTTTACTCGTGGTTAATTCGTTTAAGTTCCCCACCCTTACCACAAGTAAGCGGCCTGGGTCGAACACCCTTTACTCGTGGTTAATTCGTTTAAGTTCCCCACCCTTACCACAAGTAAGCGGCCTGGGTCGAACACCCTTTACTCGTGGTTAATTCGTTTAAGTTCCCCACCCTTACCACATGTAAGCGGCCTGGGTCGAACACCCTTTACTCGTGGTTAATTCGTTTAAGTTCCCCACCCTTACCACAAGTAAGCGGCCTGGGTCGAACACCCTTTACTCGTGGTTAATTCGTTTAAGTTCCCCACCCTTACCACAAGTAAGCGGCCTGGGTCGAACACCCTTTACTCGTGGTTAATTCGTTTAAGTTCCCCACCCTTACCACAAGTAAGCGGCCTGGGTCGAACACCCTTTACTCGTGCTTAATTCGTTTAAGTTCCCCACCCTTACCACAAGTAAGCGGCCTGGGTCGAACACCCTTTACTCGTGGTTAATTCGTTTAAGTTCCCCACCCTTACCACAAGTAAGCGGCCTGGGTCGAACACCCTTTACTCGTGCTTAATTTGTTTAAGTTCCCCACCCTTACCACAAGTAAGCGGCCTGGGTCGAACACCCTTTACTCGTGGTTAATTCGTTTAAGTTCCCCACCCTTACCACAAGTAAGCGGCCTGGGTCGAACACCCTTTACTCGTGCTTAATTCGTTTAAGTTCCCCACCCTTACCACAAGTAAGCGGCCTGGGTCGAACACCCTCAATAAAAATCGAACTTACAAAACATCACATACATCAAAACACTCGCTCATAATTACACCATACCAATAACACACCGCTATCACACAAGTTATCGGCATCCAATAAAACACAGCATACACAAAACATTCATCATGTTAAAAATAAACAATGTACGGGGTATTACAGACATAGTGTACGAATTATTACAGACATAATTCCAGTTTTCAAATTATAAAAATTAAAGGTCCTATGCTGCTTTGTTGTCATCTCCCTCCACGGTCGCGTCCGCATCCTTCTCTTCCTCGGCCGCCTCGTTCCCAACCTCTTCCCCACCCTCTTCATCCTCCCTTACCAACTTTCCGCCAACCACATCTTTATCCACATCGAATCTTGAATCCTGGGCATCCACATCCTTATAGAAGAAGGCCGCCTGCCGCAACCCCTTCTCGAAACCATTTATATGCTCTTGTATAACGCTGTTCTTCAAATCATCCAACTCCCCAACAGCCCCGTCATACTTGTCCTTCAAATCCTCATAATCTTCTTCCAGCTCCCCTATACGCTTGTTCAGTTTCTCCTCAGAATCTAAACAACGCACTCTCCATGACGCCAGCCTCTTCCTCTCAGCTTCCCACCCTTCCTTCTCCTTCTCTAGCGCCGCCTTCTCCTCCGCAAGCTTGTCTACCTTACCCTGCAACTCCCCTACCTCCTTCACTTCCCTTCTGTAAAGGGACCCTACACGCCGACCCAAGACTAAAGCCTTACTTCCAAACTCCACCATTGTCCTCACGATATGATCAACCTCCATGTTATCAATAGAGTTCACAATAGTGTTTGGAAGGTTGATTGAGATGTCCTTCCTCACGGAAATCTCCGGCAACTCAATCAGCCCGGCCTCCGGCAACTTCTCCCCGCTAGCCGATCCCGCCCCACTCGTCGACCTAAGGATAACCGCCCTTATCTTCTTCACATCCTTACCCTTCCCAGGTCGAGGCGGGAGTTCAGCTCTCCTCTTCGTGCCACCGTGCACATGTACTTCCACAACCGATTCCTGCAAATTTGGAACATCAGCTTTCCCAGCCTCCTTGGCCTTGGCGGCCATCTCCTTCCTCAACGATTGAAAGAGCGCCAGATTCTTCTTACCAGATTGCGCCATATGACCTGCAATAACATATCACAACTCGGATCAAAACAACTTAGCATCATTAACACAGCTTAAGTAATAAACAAATACCTTCAATATCTATTATCGGATGCACCGAATTATAAACCCTAACTAGGCCCTTAGTGGGCAACTTATCCACAAATCTCAACAATATCCCCACCACCTCCTTGTCTCCAGCCGACAACTCCTCCACTCCCATGTCTTTGTAACGAGAAGGATTGTTGGTCCAACTAAAAGGAAACTTGGTACTCCCATCCGCATTCAGAAAATGCGGCTCACCTCCCTCCTTCACTACGACCTTGAAGTACCCGTCTTTGAAGTGCTTGAAAGATTGGGAGAATGCATCCAACCTGCTGATGCTGGAACGGCTGATTAAAGAAAGCCAAGTAGTCGGCCTTCGGGGTCTGGTATCATAAAACTACAAGAATGCATGGGGGGAAGGCTCCAAGTACAAAGACTCGCACAGAATGCGGAAGGCCTGTAGGTAAGCCCAACTATTAAGGTGTAGCTGAGTAGGCGCCACATTCAACGCCCGCAACACGCCCATAGTGAAGTCGTCAAAAGGTAGTCGCACGTGAAGCTGAGAAAAATGGCACATATACATATAAAAGAACTTCTCAGTAGCCCCTTCCTGCCCGTGGCATACCCGGTCGATGGCGCTTACCCTCTCCAGCGAAACAATATCTCTGCTGGCCCCCCTAGACATGACGGGTGTACAGTTTAACCAAGAGTTTAACAGGCGAGACCACCTAAACAATGATGACTGGTCACGAACATCAGCAGCGACCCATCCATAGCCGCCCTTGGCCGGCCAGTTACTCTCATCCAGCTCCTCGGGAGGATCCTCTCGAACTTCCCTCACCACTTCCATTGGCATCCCGCTTGTACCCACTCCAGAACTCATACCCTCTCTGCCAAGCCGGTCATCCCTACTCCTATCCGACTCAGTACTTTCACTACTACTAGACGCAGATAACGATGTGCTATCGCTACTAGACATACCTGTTTTCATTTTTACGGGAAGATGTCGGCTGAATTCGGGAACTAGTCGGACAGTATGACGCGCACAAGATCTCTGAATTCGAATCTCTCGCAAATGAACCAAGTAAACCCTCATTTGCTTTCAAACCCATATTTATAGCCCTCGATCCCAAACGACTAAAACTCTTCCCGCCAAAATAAAACCCCAGACCAATCGACACCATCATTATGAAGGATATGACACCTAAAAGAAAAAAGAACGACGGCGCCAAAACTTTAACGATGTGACCACCTGACGCCCTTTCACCTACCTTCTGACACTTGCAAATTCCAAGCCTTAACACTGTTCACCACACTTAAAGGCGGGGGGACTGGTGTATCACACCTAGCCGGTTCCGCTAGCTCACCAAACCACATATCATCCTTGATCGACAACCCATATCAAACTCAACCAAGTAAACAGTATACACATCGAAACCACCTAGTATTTGGTACCCGGACACCACCAGCACAAGCCATCTAGACAAGTAGCCGGTCGAGACCGACTACTTGCCTAGAACGTTAGCTAACATCGATGTCTCGCCTTCAATAGGTTTCAAGGGCCTGATTTGGGGCCTAGGCCCATTCATGGCCCAAACTAGAGCCCAAGTCAAAACCCAGCCCATGAAATGGTCAAACGTCATTTAATGCTCTATAAATACGCGTGGACCCCAGTAATTAAAGGTACGCATTCATTAATCGCTGATTTGACTCTCTGAGAGCTTTGACTAACTTGAGCTTCGGAGACCCTTCTGCAGGTAACCCCTCCTGGGTCCAAGCCGACACGTATTGACCGGGAAGAGGCCAACTAAAGAGATGGCGGACTACATGGTAAGGTGACGCTTGTGTCTAATCTCTTGTTTGTTCTCTACAGGAACAAGAAGTAATAATAATAATAATAATAGATTAGGTAATTAATATTTAAATATTATATTAATACAATTCATTTCTCTTGCATAATATATTTTTTATGATATTTTTTTGTTAGTTATTTTTTATATTTAAATTAAAAGCTAAATTCAATTGTAACGTCCCATTTAAATAATAACATAATTAAATGAAACGTCACACACACTAATAAAAGGGCATTGTCATGGAGTGAAAATGTCACTCCTTACAGTTGTCCAAAATACTTGGAACAGAAAACTAAGGCACACCATGATGCCATTAACAAAATAGAGTAAGGGTTTGATAGTATTCAAATAAAAGCTTAAAGGACAAGGCAATACATGGCCCACAACTCTAAAAGAGAACTCGGAAATAAGAGGAATCCACCCAAGACAAGCGACGCAGCAGAATCTCCATTAACCTCATGACCACAAGGTGTTCTCCCATCTGCTCACATCAATAAATTGATGATCATCGCAAAAGAAGAAAATCACACACAAACACACAAGAAACAAGAAGGGTAAGCTAAAGTAAAAAGGTTTTTATCATGCAATCGAACATACTATTTAATAGTCATGAGTACATAAATCAACCAAGCATATACGGACCGAAAAGCAAGACACTAAGACTCGATTATCCGGATACATATAATCAGCCAGATTCACTGGATGCTTGCACTTGTGGTGGCCTCTACTACTCTGCAGAGCCATTGCCAATGGGTTTCACCCTACCATGCACAAGGTTAGCCTTCAAACATCTAAGGCCATTATCCTACCAAAGACTAGGGCCTCCTGCTACTCTCACCACTTGAGTCAGTACGCTCTACGAGAGAAGCATCACAATAAACCTCTAAGGGTTTACCAACATCAAGGATCACAAGTATTGGAGCACTCGTCAACCTTCGCTTAAGCTCTTGCAAGCTTTCCTCACACTTATCCGTCTAAGTAAAAGGTTGGTCCTTCCGGGTAAGCTATGTTTGAAGCGCTACTATCTTGGAAAATCCTTCTATGGATATTCTATATTAGCCAGCTAAACCCAAGAAGCTCTTGATCTCCGTTGCTGACTTGGGACTTTCCCATTTTACCACTGCTTCTACCTTTGTTGGATCCACGACAATGCCCTGTGCAGATATCATATGGCCCAAGAATTGTACTTCATCCATCCAGAATTCACACTTGGACAACTTAGCGTAAAATTGCTTCTCCCTCAGAATACCAAGCACTATCCTCAAGTGCTCTGCATGCTCCTTCTGAGTCCTGGAGTAGATGAGTATATCGTCTATGAAGACTACGATAAACTTATCCGATAATGACTTGAAGATCCAGTTCATGTAGTGCATAAATATCGTTGGAGCATTGATCACACCAAAAGGCATAACCACGTACTCGTAGTGCCCATATCGGGATCTAAAGGATGTCTTCTGTACGTCATCTACCTTCACTAAGATCTGGTGATATCCCGACCGTAAATCAATCTTTGAGAATACTGACGCCCCATGCAACTGATCCATCAAATCATCTATCCTCCGGAGGGGGTACTTATTCTTGATCGTCATCTTGTTCAACTGCCTGTAGTCCACACATAGGCTTGAACTCCCATCCTTTTTCCTCACCAATAACACTAGCGCTCCCAAAGGCGAAGTATTTGGCCGTATAAACTGTTTCCCCAATAGCTCTTCTATCTGACTTTTGAGCTCTACTAGTTCTGCCAGAGCCATACGGTATGGAGCCATCGACACAGGATCGATTCCTGGTACTAGGTCAATAGAGAAATCCACTTCTCTACTTGGAGGCAACCTTGGCACTTCCTCTGGGAACACATCCTCAAACTTGTGCACTACTGATATAATAGATGTCCCTTCCTCTTTCTCCACTCTAGATGCGTAAAGATTAGGAAGCATTGCACGATGTCTTGTATATCCTTCATGAATCCTTGAGAAGATAACAACTCAGGCTGCTTTGAGTTAGGAAACAACTTTTTCTCTGGGCAATCCACAAGAATGCGATTGGCAGAAAGATAATCCATCCCCAAGATCACTTACAACTCTTGTAGAGGTAGGCATATCAGGTTCACTTTGTATATGTGCCCCTCTACCTCCACGGACACCTAGCACACAAGGACGATGTCCTGACGACATCTGACACAGGAGTAGATACCACAAGATCACATTACAGCTCACACACCGACAGGCCAAACTTTTTCACACAATTTTTTGACACAAATGATTGTGTCACTCCAGAGTCTTACAACACACAACAATCTTTTCCAACTATCACACAACTACCCATAACAAGGTTACTTGAGTCTGCTACCGCTGCCCTAATCATGGCGTACACTCTGCCTACTGCTTAAGGCTTGTTACCTCTGTTCCTCTACTGGTTCTAAGCTTGAGTTTAAACTGGAGCCCGTGCCACTGCCCTCGCAAGGGTGGGACAATCCTTGCCAAAGTGGCCTTCCTTGCCACAGTTGTTGCACCTTCTAATTAAGGGCAAACACTCCTCAAGTGTGATCCCCCACATCAGAAGCACTATACCTTGTTCTGTTGGGAAGGTAAACCCCTAGACCCTTGAGACTGGGGGTGGGGCCTATCATACGGTTTCCTTCTCTCTTCATGCCTTGGTTTGGACCTAGACGGTCCACCAACCCTCTGTTGCTGCAGGCGTTGAGCTTCCACCTCAACCTTCATCTTTTCCATAACCCTAGCCTTTTCCACTAAGGCTGCAAAGTCTTTGATGCATAGTGGGGCAACCATCAGACGAATGTCTACCTTGAGACCATTCTCAAACTTTTTGCATCGCCACTCCTTGTCAAGTGGCATGTGTAGAAACGGCTAAGGTCCTTGAATCTCTCAGCATATTCAGCTACTAATTTGCTCCCCTACGTCAACTGAAGGAATTCCATCTCCTTGGTGTATCTGACGCTGTCTAGAAAATACTCGGAGAAGAATTTCCCCCTAAAGGCTTCCCACGTGACTGAATTCTCCCTTTTTACATGATGGATTTCATGCTCATCCACCAATGCTCTGCCTCATCGGTGAGCATGTACACTGAAAGGCCAGTCTGTTCTCTATAGGACACATCTTTGCTTTGAAGATTCTCTCCATATCCTTCAGTCATTGGTCTGCGACATCAAGACTGGTCTTGCCGTTGAATTTCATCAGGTGATGCTTCAAAAAGTCCTCCAAACTTCATTCCCTGGGTGGAGGTCGTGGCTCAGGACCATAGACAGGGGCATCGGTCCTATTCTCCTCCAATTTTCGGAGGGCCTCCAAGTGCTGTCTGTGAGCATCCTCAGCAGCCACTCTTGCAGCATCTATTAGCTGCATCACAATTTGGTGTTGCTCCAATGATGTTGCCTGGCGCTGCATCGACGCCTCATGTTGTTGCATCATATTGTTGCTTTGTTGAGTCAAGGTCGCCACCATAGCCTCTATCGCCCTTGAAATATCTGGTGCATCGCCTTGAGAAGATGGAGGATTTCTACGACGAGGTGCCATATCATTGGGCACACAGGGAAACCATTAGTCAGACTTAATCAAACAGAAAAGCTCAGCTAATGACACTAGGAAGACACAACGAAAGCTACGCAGACACACAAGTCCACAGACTCTAAGGAACGACCGCTCTGATACCATAAATGTAATGTCCCGTTTAAATATTAACATAATTAAATGAAACGTCACACACAATAATAAAATGGCATTGTCATGGAGTGAAAATGCCACTCCTTACAGTTGTCCAAAATACTTGGAATAGAAAATTGAGGCACACCACGATGCCATTAACAAAATAGAGTAAGGGTTCGACATTATTCAAAAAAAACTTAAAGAACAAGGCAATACATGGGCCACAACCTTACAAGAGAACTTGGAAATAAGAGGAATCAACCCAAGACAAGCTACGCAGTGGAATCTCCATTAACCTGATGACCACGAAGAGTCCATCTACTCACATCAATAAATTGATGATCATCGCAAAAGAAGAAACCACACACAAACACACAAGCAACAAGAAGGGCAAGCTAAAGTAAAAAGGATTTTATCATGTAATCGAACATAACATTTAAGAGTCCTAAGTACATAAATCAACCAAGTATGTAAGGATCGAAGAGCAAGACACTAAGACTCGATTATCCGGATACATATAATCAGTTGAATTCACTGGATGCTTGCACTTGTGGTGGCCTTTACTACTCTGCAGAGCCATTGCCAATGAGTTTCACCCTACCATGCACAAGGTTAGCCTTCAAACATCTAAGGCCATTATCCTGCCAATGGGTTTCACCCTACTACTCTCACCACTTGAGTCAGTACGCTCTACGTGAGACTAACTATAACATCCCATCGAATATTACTAATTTAAGTAATAAAATTAAGAAATATGATGAAAACCTCATTTATTATAATTCGCTTGCCAAACGTACGAGAAATTTTAAAACAATTATTACATCAGAAGTTATCCAATACAATATCCAAATTCATAAAAACACTATTTACAAATTTCATAAAAACAATAATGATAAAACTCTAGTAAAAGGTTTTCCCAGCTAACCCTCTCTCTGATGCTATGCCTGTAACACCTCTGGCGCACCAATCCCTGGTCCCAGAGCATGTCAGGTTACTATAGCCCGATGCACCCCAACCCATCACCCTTCTCCGTCCATTCATACTGGGTGGGTTGTTGCCAGTGGGGATCGAACCCCCAACCTGACCTTTAACACCTCTGGCACACCAGCAGATGCTACCAGTTGCGCTGCAGCACAACTGGTAGCATCTGTTGGTGAGCCAGAGGTGTTAAAGGTCAGGTTGGGGGTTCGATTCCCACTAGCAACAACCCACCCAGTATGAATGGACGGAGAAGGGTGATGGGTTGGGGTGTATTGGGCTGCAGACCTAACACAACCGGTTTGAGGGTGGCAGGTGGGATGCCTGGTAAGCCCAAGAGGATCCGAGGGTGTTACAAAAAAGTGCACTTTTTTGTAACATCCCTGGCTACCCCTCCTCGGGCTCTAGAGGCTGTCAGGTTACTACAGCCCAATGCACCCCAACCCCTCACAATATCAAGCATATCCCAAAATCAAGACTAACACAACAAGCCATGAAAACATATCACAAACGCACCATGCCACTGCACCATCACCTAGCGCAGCCTAAGCACCACTAGGCAAAATGGCAATGGAGACTGCCTGGCGGTTCCACATCATCATCGGACGCCATAACTCACAAGACTTCCCTGTTTCCTACTATCGTCTGGCGGTCCACTCTACAAACATCTAGAAATCAACATGTAATGTGACACTACTGGTTTTAGGTACTCTAATTTATTTCCTAGCATTCAACCATTCAATTCTCAAACATCCAGAAATCAACATACACATTCATATATTCCAAATTACAACATCACAACACATATGCATCTTTCAAGTATAAGCACGCATTCCTCTCTTTTATAATTCATATATACTCACATCTTAAATCAATGCCAACATTCAATTTGAACCCAAAAGTAAACCATGCTCATATGAAATTATAAAATAATAAGACAGTAGGCACATAACTCATTTATTCATATATATACTCCACCATTTAAATCCATGTTAGCATTCAATTTCAACTTATGAATATGCATGCTCAAATCAAATATAAAGGAGCAACCCTCTAGAAACTTAAGCACATATTTCTATGCACCAATGCAAATAAATATAGCATTTCATACCTCTTATGCAACAATTTAATTTATATTGATACACATGCATTAACTAATAAAAAAGTTCTCAACATGTGACTAACCTAAAGAAACATTCAAATTCATAGAAACTTACGACATAACTGACTCATGCTTCCAATTCATGCCACATTAGTAGTTACTTAAAATTATCAAGAGTTTATTCATGCATTTTAAAGACTTCCCAACCAGCAATCATGAGTAACATATATCTCTAGCTACAACCTCCAAATTGAATCTCCACCGTTCAAAGTGAAGAGCAACATGTTATGGACCAACTATCAAAATTTCACTTAAATCAGATGATTAACGAATCGGGAAATGCAATTTTATAAAAATTGCACAAACTAGAAAAACTTGTGGCGCCTAACGCCCATAAATCAAAAGCCCATACAATATTCGTGGCACCATAATTCATACATTACATGAATATTCACATACTTCATGCATTTTCAAGGTAAATAACCAGCCACAACTAAATTGAGAAATAAAATACAAAACCTGCATTGTCCTCGCTTAGGCTAGAAGCCTTCGCCATTATAACAAGGACTATCTCGCTTAATCTAGGCTCCCTCGCCTGGGCAAGCGCGTTACAGTAGCACTTTGCGAGCTCTCGCTTGGGCGAGACCCTCTCGCTTGAGCGAGATCACTCTTCGCTCAAAACAAAAGTCCATTGCCTGGGCTACATTTCAAGTAGAAAGCATAAGGTTCCTCACAAGTTCTCACTGAGGCGAGGCACTCTCGCCTGAGCGAGATGGTTTATTGCTCAAAACAAGGACTTTCCGCATGAGCGAGATGCTCGAGCAGAACCAGGGTGAGTTCCTGCTATTCTCGCCTAGGCAAGACGCGCTCGTTTGGGCGAGAATATCAGTTCTTGCCATTGGTAACACATACAAGGCAAAAACACAACACCAAGCACATTCCAAAAACACAAGTAAGCCATTTTTACCCGATCAATAATATCATTCAAGCACCAAGAACATAAAACAGACCAAGAATAGGCAGAATTACATAAAAATACGAAACCCTAGCTTCCCTTACCTTATCAAGAGATATTGTGAGGGGGTTTAAGCTAGCAGAATGGTACCACAACTCTAGGAACAACTTCGTAAGTTGGAAGCACTAACATCCGAACAAGGACGGGTTACTACGATGAACCCTAAATGGAACCACAAGAAAAATCCAATTGGGAAGAAAGAGTAAGAGCTGAAAAATAACATACGTGAGTGGAAAACTGAGTTTGAGCTAACTTGAAGACAAATGGGATTCAAAATCCTAGTAGAGCATCCTAGTAGAGCTTCTGTTGAGGGAAAGGAAGGAGTGAGCAAGGTGTTATTTTTGCAAAGTGGCAGAAATAAGGGGGTTAGGCTGCTTTAGGGGCTTTGGGCACCCTATGGACTATCCTTAGGCCCAACTGATTAAGGTAGGCTCTTAAAATTAGGGCAGAAAAATAAAGTGGGTCTTAACATCAATTATTGTTATTTTTGGTTTAGCTATGTGGAATTATAAATGTATTATTTAGATATAGATTTAAGTTAATTAACAATAATAAATATATATTAGCAAAGATATATTTTGTATAATTAACAAAAAATGATATATTTTGGTTAGTTGTTTTGTATTGTATAGTTTGATTATTAACTTTTAATTTTGACAAAGGATACCCTCTTGTGTGTTCAAATTTCGTTATTTCAATTTTAACCTTAATTATTATTTTAAAACTTAATTATTTTGTAAATAAATCATCTTTAAGTGTTCTTCTAAATACCTCTTTTGTTTTTAACTATTATTTTAAAAACTTCTTGGGTGTACATATTTTATTTTTCTATAACATTTTACAAGTATTTTAAAAATTAATTATATATTTCTTATTAATCTTAACTCAAATTTCTATGAAAATTAAAAAAATGTGAACATACAAATGCGATAACGCTTGTGTTTTCACTAGTCATTGTTAAAGTAAAATGTAGGTATATTGTGTAATATGGTCTTGTACAAAATAAATACAACATGAGATTGATGTTAACATTTTTAAATAGAAACACATAATTTATATGCAAGTCGTTGTTAAAGTGAGATGTAGACATATTTTGTAATATGGTCCCATATAACATAAATACAACATGAAATTGATGTTAAATTTTTTGAATAGAAACGCATGTATGTTATATTAAAATGAAATGTGTATGTATGGGTCATTGTAAATAAATAATGATGCAAGTTAAACATCTAATACGTTATCCTGAAGATTCAAATTCTAAAAGAATGGTGTTATAAATCAAATAATACATTGATAAATTTATTGCTGATATTTTATTAAGAATGAAAAGGCCCAAAATAATTCCAATTTTATAACAATAGTTCTGTAAAACAATCAAGCTCTGACATTTAATTCCATTCCACAAATGAGAATTTGGTTTCTTTGTTTTTGGCCATTGTATTAAGAAAATTAAAAATATAATAATAATAGTATAAATAGTTAATAATTATAATAATAATAATATAAATAATAATAATAATAATAATCATAATAATAATAATAATATAAATAATACTAATAGTTGCAAGGCCCACTTTGTTCCTTTATTTTTCTACCCTAATTTTAAGGCTCATCCTAAGTAGATGGGCCTAAAGGTTGGCCCATAGGGTGTTAAGGCCCCTAAAGTAGGCCAACCCCTCCACTCTGCTCTCATTTGCCAAAAATAGTACCTTACTCCTCTCCTTGTTCCCCACAGAAGCTCTATTAAGGTTTGGACCTCCTCCCTCTATTATTTTCTGCTCACGTAAGTTGATTCTCCTCCGTACCTTCTTTCTTTCCAGCTTTGTGGTCGTGAGTCTAACTAGGATTCACCTTGGTAACCCATTTTGAATCTATTCTACTATTTTCCAGCTCTCGAAGCTATTCCTTGAGCTATTGTGCTCCACGGTTTGGGTGTCGAAGTTCTTGGCTAACATTTTCCAGGTAAGGGAAGCTAGGGTTTTCGTACCTTTGTAGTATGCTTGTAGTTTTACTTTTGTTTTGTGATTTATATGCTTGAATGAAGCTTGGGTTCTGATAAGAATAAACTGAATACTGTTTTGGTTTGGTGTGCCGCCATATGTGCGTGAAACAGGGAGAATGTAAGACCCGAGAAAAATTAGACTAAAGGGAAACACATGGGAAAAATTAATGGCTTGATTAATACTGTTGATTTATTTAATTTAATTAGGTTATTAAATTATGAAATATGAAATAATTATCATTTGAGTTATTTAAGTTATTGTGGTATTTACTATAATTATTTATGTGATGTAAGTTATTGTTTTATTTATTTTAAATTTTAATATCATATATAAGGTTGCGAATATGTGTATATAATTAAGTGGTGCGTATTGTAAAATGAGAAAGTAAATGGCCTGGTGGTTGGAGAGTGAATTTGTGTGTGCAGATACATGGGTTTGAATCTTGTCCCCTTTATGTATTGGTTTTAATTATTTTATTATTCAATTAAAGCATGTGGACCTTATACGTTTATAATTTATTGGTGCATCATACATACCAAGAAAGCTCGTATTTTGGTGGTTGTTATGGCTGGTGCTAGTGTGAAAGCACATGTGTTCGAACCCCAGCGACATGCGTCACATGCGTCACATGCGTCAGTTAATATTGTTTTGTTTCTTTTCCTTCTTTAATTGTGGGACCCACAAAAAATGGCTTAAGTTCTTTTCTCTCTCCATTTAGATTAAGTGGTCACGTGGCGCATTTTTTTTTTCCTTGCCACTATAACATTGTTGAGATGCTGCATTAGATTATTATTCAACCTTCACGCAGCATCATATTCTATCTTTTATTTTTCTATCTTTTGAATTGTGATTTAAATAATATAATGGTTTTTTTTTAATCTTAACTGAAAGATTTAATATAGGGTTAGATAAGGTCAAACCCTAGAAAGTTTTAAGGGGTATATAGGTTGAAAGTTAGGGTTTTAAAAAGGAAGAAGAATAGAGAAATTGAGAGTTGAAGGTTGTGGGAGCAGAGTGAAAGAAGCAATTCAGGTATGGGAAGCCAACCTTGTTTTCTTCTCTTCTTGTTGCTTGATGAATGAAGTTGATCCTGAATTCTGTCTTGGTTCTTTATACTTATTTTCATTCATAAAATCCTGTTGCACGCATTCTATTATGAAACCCATGGTCTGCAATTAGATTTCTGGATTTGACCTTGTTTTATTCTCGTTTGTTTTTGATAGACCTGTGTTTGTGTTTCTACTGATTTGAACCACGTACAAGCATAGCTATTGTTTTGTTCTTTTTCGCATGAAACTTAAAGGGGTTGTAGTCTTGTAATAGGTGATAGAGTGATGGTTCTAGGGATTCTATGGTGTGCGTTTTGATTGGATTGGTTTATTTCCTTTTTATTCATGGTGCAGTCTTCCATTGGTTGCTCTCGTCGTAGACACGTTAAAATATAAGAAAAGAGTTTCGGTTCAATATTTGGTTTTAAAAGTTAGTATCATGCATCATGAGATTTTTGATTACTATAAGGCCCAATTTTTCTGCCCTAATGTTTTAAGGGCTGGCCTTAATCTGTTGGGCCTAAGGGTTGGCCTATACTATGCTAAGGCCCTTAAAGCTGCCAGGGTCTCCCATTCAGCCCTCACTCTTACAAACAGTTCCTCAAACACTGTCTTTCTTCCTTTCAGAGCTCTACTAGGGTTTAGCCGTCCACTCTCTCTCTAAGCGTCAAGCTCTTCCACTCCATGTAAGTTGCTTCTGAGGTCACAGTAATCCTCCTCTAGTTTTATTTTATCATTTCCTTGAGGTTCATCCCAATGACCACGTTCTGTTTTGTCCCTCTTATTTTCCAGCTCCTAAAGTTGTTCCTGAGCGAACCTCGGAGCTGCTGTGCTCGCCAGTGTTGGTTTAGGAGCCCTATGTTAACCTTTTTCCAAGTACGGGGAAGTTAGGGTTTACTGTTATTTTTGTGTTCTCACATGCTTTGATCTTGTTTCATGAGTTGATGTTTGGTTGCTATTAAAAATGGTTTGGGAGCTGTTAAAAGCATGTTTTGGCCCGATTAAATGTATGTGCCTGCATGAACAGTGACGAGTTCTAGTTTTCTCACCCAAGCGAGTGTGTCTCGCCTAGGCGAGAATAACAACAACTCGCCCAGGCTGCTTGCGCGAGCTGTCGCTCAGCGACGAGCTCTTGTTTTGAGCGAGAGCCCATCTCGCGCAAGGGAGGAAGTCTCGCCTAAGCGAGAGGGCGCGACAGTGCCACTGTTCCTGATTCGAAACTTCGCCTAGGCGAAGGGAGCTCGCCTGAGCGACATGAACCTTTCGCCTGAGTGAGGCCCTTCTGCCTGACCGAGGGGTTGAGCGAGGGGTATGTTTGCTTTTTGGTTTCTTTGTTTTTGGATATTGGGTACATGCTTGGATTGATTATGCCCTTTTAAAGTATGAACTGAGTGACTTAATGTGAATATGATGAATTATGGTTTGGGACTTATGAGCTTAACATGAGTTGTGAATGATGAACTTGGATAATTCTTGGCATGTAATGAACATGAAATGGTTGGTTATGAAAGTGGCATGGTATTGATATGAGAGATAATTCTATATTCATGGTTTGGGACTGATGCGTTGGTATGGATTTCACATGCGATACGAATGAGGATGGATTGAAAAGGTTGACATGAGGTTTATACATGCATGATAAAAATTACTTGTTTGATTATGATTGGTCTATGGTCAGTGCGTAATTCCTTGAAATCTCTAGGTGAGATTCCATGGTCGTGCTTCAGTGGTCAGGACGTAATTCCATGACCCTTGTTAGTGGGAATTCATGGTGGTGTCCCATCTATATAATTTGGTAAGGATTCAAGGAAAGGTTGCATCCTGATACTCTAAGAAGCCAGTTAGTCTCACTTAGAGCAGACTGACTCTTGTGGTGAGAGTAGTAGGAGGCCTGAAACTCATTAAGGGCTAACCTTGTGTATGGGGGATTGAAACATTGTAACACTTGTAACACTTAGCTCGGGGGTGAGCAACTCAGGGGTGAGCAAGGTAATCCACCACAAGTGCAAGCATCCACTGAATTCGACTAGATTATATGCATCCGGATGAGTCGAGTCAGAGTCTAGTGTATTGTTTGAGAAGTCATAACATGTTTGGATGATATATATTTACTATTTGGATTGTGTAATGGCATGTGACTGCTTCATGAACTATTTCTACTCTAGCTTACTTTGTTTGCTTGTTTGGTTGTCTTGTATGTGGTTCTTCTCCTTTTGCGATGATCATCAATTTATTGATGTGAGCAGATGCGAGAGGCACTCAAGGTCAATAGGGAAGGGATGATTTTGCTACATAGTCTGCCTGGGTTGGACATCATGTTTCTTTTGGGCTTTTTCGTTAGGGCTACGACCTATGTATTGCTTTACTCTTTACTACTCTATCATCTACTGTTAATTCTTTGGTTCTCGTTTGTAACTAGCATCGTGGTGTTCCTTGGCATCTCCTAGTATTTTCCAGTTATTATAAGGAGTTATGTTTAAACTTCAAGACTACGCTACTATATTATTTTGATGTGACACTTCCTTTAATTACATTTATTAATTAAATGGGGTGTTACATTCTAGGGGTTCTATGGTGTGCATTTTGATTGGATTGGTTTATTTCCTTTTTATTCATGGTGCAGTCTTCCATTGGTTTCTTTCGTTGCAAACACGTTAAAATAAAAGAAAAGAGTTTCGGTTCAATATTTGGTTTTAAAAGTTAGTATCATGCATCATGAGGTTTTTGATTATTGTAGGAAGCCTTGGGGTTCATGGTGTTTGGTCTAGGTTTTCTTTGGTTAGAATGCGTAATGCAACGCTTGGTTTAAATGAGGAACCATGATTTATATAAGTTGATGGGGAGCTTTCTTATTTAATATGCTATAGTTTTGTGCAGGGATAAGTTGTGTTTGTTTTTCTTGCTTGTTTTTCTTTATCACATATTTATTTCTCTTTCATCACATGTAGCATGGGTTTTCCTTTGGTTTTGCTATATCTTTTCTTTGCAGCATTTGTTTTGCATGAAATTAAATGTTCTCTCTCTTCTTTGTATTTATTTTTTTTACATGAATATGGGTGCAGAGGCATTAGCTTTTCTTTTTCTTCATTTGCACACAACAATGCCCTTCTCCTTCTTCCTTTTCTATTTCTCTTTCATGTGAAGGCTTAGATGAAAAGGATTAATGTTTATAATATTTTTCTTGGTGGGCACACTCTTATGTTGAGTATGAAGAGGTGTGGTGTTCTCTTAACCATTGGTCCATTTATTCTTGTATTTGTAAGTGCAACTTTAACTATGTCATTAATTCTCTCTCATCACATGTTTATTTTGTTTGACTGGTGGAGGGCCCACATGTATTTTCTCTCACCTTGTATGCTTGAATGAAGACCACATACATTAATTTTCTCTCACCTTGGTTTCTTTCTTTTCATTTTGACGTTGCAACACTTCTTTCTACCACTTTTAGATTAAAAGTTTGATGAGTTCAAATTTTTGCCCTCATTTAATATTTAAATTTGGGGATTTAATTGAATTTTCTGTGCTTAAAGATTGATTTAATTAGGATTTGTGATTATTGGATTTATTGAGTAAGTTTGGTAAAAGTGGCGTAAAAATTGATTTTAGTTGCATAAAATATTATTGGATATTCTAACGTTTGTTAATGCAGTTGGAATTTATTTTTGGTCAATTAATAGTGTGATTTTGAAGTATTCAAAGTTACAAAATAAGTCCAAAATCAAGAAATTCTGGAAAAGAATAAATCAGGAGCTAAATGCACCCGCAGATTTTATTTGCACACTCCTCCCTCAAGTGGACCACAAAAACCTGTTCTGCACCCCCAGTTTTCACTAAGTTGCACCCCTCCTACAACTTAAACTCCACTCAACCAGATCATGCCATGTGGCAATCCCCACCTTTTAAAATTAGCCAACCATAAGCTGCCACGTGTCATAATCCTCCACTCACCAAATTGACCACTCAGATCTTGCCACGTCATCATCTCCTCCATCTCACACATGAAACCCTAACCCTAATTTCCCTTTCACCCACCATCTCCTCGCCGGCCACCACTACAACTCGCCGGAAATTTCAACCTCCATCTCCACCGCACCTTCACGTCTTCCGGCCACCACGAACAGCAACGCCACCTTCACCTGCGACACACATCTAGCAGCGCCATCTCCGTCAACCACCATGAGCATCGCGCCTCCGTCTTCTCCGCATCTTCACGCACCATCGCAACACCTCTTCTAGCCACCATTGACGTTCCAGCACCTCCATTGCAGATCTGCGAACAGCAACAACAACCGCAGTTTCGTCACGCCACGAACCATGGAAACCTGCATCAGTTCACTCATGAATCTTCACCGCTGCAGCAGCGAACACCAGTAGCGAACACCACCACCGCGAGCCACCCTCATTCTCGTCCATTCTTCCGCACCACCGTGAGTTCATCTCCAGCCATTGCATCACCATCGCACCAGAGATAGCACCTGCAGGAAACGCGAAGCAACCACGCACCACCATCTTGCATGCCATCACCACCGCAAAAACACCATTGCTGGAGACGCACAAGTCACGTCCGACCACCTCGCCGGAAAGCGGTAGCAGCCGCGCCGTCAGCTGTCATTGCCATCTCCATCTCCATTGCATCTGCAGAAACCCTAATTCTGGAGAGAGAATCTGCACTGCCACGTGTCAGCATCTGATAGGACAATCAAACTGGTCAACTGGTCAACTGGTCAACTGGTCAAAGTCAGTAGTCAACTCTGGTCAAAACTGCAAATATGGTTAAATGAGAGGGGCAGAATTGAAAATTGGACATCAATTAAGTTGCTAATTAATTATAAAAATGAAAGATTTTAGCAACTGACAGATAAAGCCCAAAGTCCAGTTGAAGCCTATATAAAGAGACTTCACGGAGCAGAAGCGGGAACTTACAATTTACAACTGACAGCTTAGACACTTAGAACTCTCTGGTTTTGGCAGATACCGTCTCCACCACATCTCTCATTCTTTCTTTTATTTTGTTTCCTTCATATCATCATGTATTCCATCAAAGCCATGGAGGGCTAAGCTTTTAGGGTTGATTCCACTGTAATTTCTTAAATGGATTCTGAGGTTAGATGAATTTATGTGTTTGTTATTTTGATTATTGTTGTGGTTTTTGTTTATCTATGTCCTTTGCTTCTTAATCGAATAGAAAATAATGATTTTAAATCTACATGCATGCTAATCATATGAGTTAAAAGGTTTTTAAATAAAATTGAGACTTTACTTTGATTTTGTTTAGAAACTTTCATTTGATTAAATAAGTTTTTGCCAATAATTGAGACTTTAATTTGATTAGAGGTAATTAATTTAACTAAAATTAGTCAAGACTTTACTTTGATTAATTAAGTTTTCTATTTGGTAAAGAAACAAAGGAATAGACATGATTAGACATAGTAAAATTAATTGAGACTGTACTTTGATTGAATTTACTATGGACAATCTAAGAATTCTCACTTTTAATTGAGACTGTACTTTGATTAAAAGTGAGGATGCCAACAAATGAATTGAGTCTTTACATTGATTGATTTGTAAAACAACAACAATAATTAATTTAACAATAATCTCTAGATAACCAATGAAGAATCTTATTTAGAAAAAGCAGTGGAATTGACCTATTTACTATTATTGTGTTTACAATCTTCCGTGTCATTTTCTTTGGACACCAAAATCCCCCTATTTTTATAGTTGCTAGATTTAATTGCATTTTTAAGAATCAAATACAGCGCCGCTGCCGGGGAATACGGTTAGTATTTCTTTTATTTTGATTCTGTTTTTATTTTTTTATTTTTTTTTTATTCTATTTTATTTTATTTATTTTTATTTTTTATTTATTTTACGCATATACGTTTGATATAGTTTGTTATTTTGTAGTATCTAGTTTTCTGTTAATATATTCTAAGCAAAGTTCTATTTTTGTTTTGATTAAGAATTTCTTTTAAGAAATTTTTGAGACTAGTTTGGAAAACTCTGTCTAGGAAAGACTTGGTATTTAAGTTGTCCATTGTGACACACCTCTCTTTCCTGGGAGTAGACCCAACGACATCTTAACTCATTTCTTTCTTGAAATCTTTCTCCAAAACAAGAATAGGAAGAAAAAAAAACACACGGGGAAACACTTTCAGGTGGACTGCATAGTGCATGACTCGGGACAATCCGGGTCAATTTTATCAACTTGATTCAGAACTTGAAAGGAACTTGCGTAAATCACGTAGGAGACTTGAACTCAGGTGTTCTACTGAAGGAGCACCATCATCATCTGAACCTACCACTGAAAGTGTACCACTAGAATCACCTCCAGTGATTAACATATCTTCTGATCCATCACCTGAACCAGAAATTCAAGAAGATAGAATGGAAGAAAGAACAATAAGAGAGTTGGCTTCACCGGATGCAGCAATTACACAAAACATGTGCATCCAATATCCAGATGGAGAATGTGAGCTTAAGTCTGGGTTAATCCATCTTTTACCCAAATTCCATGGATTAGCAGGAGAAGACCCGTACCATCACTTGAAGGAATTTCATGTTGTTTTTTCATCCATGAGACCTACAATAGTGATAGAGGAACATATCAAGCTTAAGGCTTTTCCATTCTCATTACAAGATGCCGCTAAGAATTGGTTATACTGCCTTCCGCCCGGGTCTATCAATACTTGGGAGACTCTGAAAAGATTATTTCTGGAAAAGTTTTTTCCAGCATCTAGAGTTGTTGCTATTCGCAAAGATATTTATGGGATAAGGCAACAAGAAAGAGAAAGTCTTCACGAGTATTGGGAAAGATTCAAAAAGTTATGTGCTTCCTGTCCTCATCACCAAATAAACGAGCATCTCCTCATTCAATACTTTTATGAGGGATTGAGTATCATGGATAGACAAATGATAGATGCTGCAAGTGGAGGGTCATTGGTGGACAAAACGCCAACAAATGCAAGACAATTGATTGAAACTATGGCGTCGAACCATCAACAATTTTCCACAAGGAGTAATTCTATAACTCTATTGAAGGGAACCCATGGAGTAGAAGCTTCATATGTTGCAGATCACAAGAAATTAGAAGGAAAGCTGGATGACTTAGCGGCAATGGTAAGGACCTTGACAGACTTACAGAAAAAGCCTATCCCTTATACTTTATGTGGAATTTGTGCTTCTACTAATCATCCTACAGAGGCTTGTTCTATGTTAAAAGAGACAGGGACGTTAGACAATGAACAACCTCAAGCATATGCTGCAAACATCTATGGCAATAATAGACCACCTCGGTAGCAATACAACCATGATTTGTCCTCCAACAAGTACAACCCAGATTGGAAGGAATATCCCAGCCAGAAATGGGGAAATCAACAGCCTCAACACCAACAACTCTATGTTCCACCTCAACAGAGACAACAACCACAACCAACTGCAACCTCTGGTGATTCAAACATGGAGGCAATGATGAAAATGATGGCTGACATGATGAAGGGACAAATCAATGAGTTGAAACAAACGATGGAAGCAACCAATCAAAACTTGCAGAACCAGATTGGACAAATGGCAAATGAGTTAAATCAGATGAAGTCTCAACAAGGCTCGAGCAATTTGCCTGCACAAACTGTAATCAACCCACGAAATGTAAGTGCTATTACTTTAAGATCGGGAAAGCAAATACAAGGCCTTGGGGATGCCCAAGAAGATGAAGATAAGGACAATGAAGTTGTACCTAATGATGAAAGAGGAAGATCAGATGAAGCAACACAAGCAACATCTGAAATACCTGCACCCAGTGATAACTCCAGGTTGGTATCCCCTAATACTTCCTCTGAAAATTCTTCTCCTTATTCTCCTCCTCCTCCCTATCCAAACCGTTTGAAACCAAAAACTAAAAAGATGGAGGAGTTAGACAAAGAAATCCTGAATACTTTCAAGAAAGTGGAGATAAACATCCCTTTGTTGGATGCTGTAAGACAAATTCCTAAATACGCCAAGTTTCTAAAAGAATTATGTACACATAAAAGGCGTATTATGGACAAAGAGGTAGTGAGCATGGGAAGAAACGTCTCTAGCTTAATTAAGAAGCCTGCAGTCAGAATGCCGCAAAAGTGTAAGGATCCAGGTATGTTTTCTGTTCCCTGCATTATAGGTAGTACTAAGTTTGACAATGCTATGTTAGATTTAGGAGCTTCCATTAATGTAATGCCTTTATCTGTGTTTACTTCACTTCATCTTGGACCTCTTAAGTCTACTGGTGTGGTCATTCAATTGGCCAACCGTAGCACAGTTAACCCTGCAGGTGTGCTAGAAGATGTGCTTGTCCGTGTGGACAAATTAATTTTTCCTGCAGATTTATATATCTTGGACATGAAGGATGATGAAGGAATGAGTTCAACCATAATTATCTTGGGAAGACCATTCATGATGACAGCACGTACCAAGATAGACGTGCATGCAGGATCCTTGACTATGGAGATAGGAGATGAGAAGGTGCAGTTCAACGTGCTAGAAGCCATGAAGCACCCAATTGAAGACCATTCTTTATTTTGTATTGATTTATTGAGTAATGTAGTGAACAATTATGCTTTTGGACTTTTGGACGTTTTATCTGGTTTTTCTTCTTCTTTGGATTTTTCTCTTTCGAATATTTCGGGCTCAATTTTAGACGAAAGAGAAAATTTTAAAACAGGTGATGTTGAGGACGCGGTGTCACTATTTGATACCTCTGTGGCGTCCGAGTGTGATGCTGAGGTGGCTGAAATTACCTTAGGCAGTAAAATGTTGCAATCTGTGGAACAACCACCCACTTTGGAGTTGAAACCTTTGCCATCTCATTTGAAATATGTTTATCTTGAGAGGGATGGGAAACTCCCTGTTATTATATCTGCCTAGCTTACTGACGAGCAGGAACAAAAGCTATTGCAGGTTATCAAAGATCACAAGCGAGCAATAGGCTGGACTTTGGCAGATATTCCTGGTATTAGTCCTTCTTTCTGCATGCACAGAATACTCTTGGAGGAGGATGCTAAGCTAGTGAGGCAACCTCAGAGGAGACTGAATCCTCAACTGATGGAGGTTGTGAAGAAGGAAGTCACCAAGTTGCTACAAGCAGGTATTATATATCCCATTTCTGACAGCACTTGGGTGAGTCCTGTACATGTGGTCCCCAAGAAATCTGGGATCACCGTGGTCAAGAATGAGAAGAACGAGTTGATTCCTACTCGTATTCAGAATAGCTGGAGGGTCTGTATTGATTATAGAAGACTAAACCAGGTCACCAGGAAGGACCACTTTCCTTTACCATTCATGGACCAGATGTTAGATCGATTGGCAGGTAAGTCTCATTACTGTTTTCTTGATGGATTCTCTAGGTATTTTCAGATTTGTATTGCCCCAGAGGATCAACATAAAACTACCTTTACTTGTCCATTCTGTACATATGCGTATATGAAAATGCCATTTGGCCTTTGCAATGCTCCTGGAACATTTCAGCGATGTATGATGAGTATTTTTACAGATTTGTTGGAGCATTGTATTGAGGTTTTTATGGATGATTTTAGTGTATATGGTTCATCTTTTGACCACTGCTTGTCTAATCTTGCTAGAGTCTTGGAGAGATGTGAAGAGACTAACCTTGTTCTAAAGTTTGAAAAATGTCATTTTATGGTGGAACAAGGTATAGTTTTAGGTCACGTTGTTTCCAAGAATGGTATATTTGTAGATCCTGCTAAAATTGATATTATTTCACAATTGCCTTACCCCTCTTCTGTGAAAGAGGTTCGATCTTTTCTTGGACATGCAGGATTTTACAGGAGGTTTATCAAGGACTTCAGCAAGATAGCCAACCCTCTCTCCAACTTGTTGCAAAAGGATGTAGCATTTGACTTTGGAGAGAGGTGCAAAGATGCGTTTGATACATTGAAAAAGGCGCTTACCACCACTCCTATTATCCAGCCACCTGACTGGACATTACCATTCGAGCTGATGTGTGATGCATCAAACTTTGCAGTAGGAGCGGTGCTTGCACAAAAAGATGGGAAGCTATCACATGTGATATATTATGCTTCCAAAATGTTGGACACAGCGCAGGCTAACTACACCACGACTGAGAAGGAATTATTGGCTGTTGTGTTTGCCTTGGACAAATTCAGACCGTATATACTTGGTTCCAAGGTAATTGTTTATACTGATCATGCAACATTAAAATTCCTTCTGAAGAAAGCAGATTCGAAACCAAGGTTGATCAGATGGATGCTACTGCTCCAAGAGTTTGACATTGAGATTCTAGACAGAAGTGGAGCACATAACTTGGTAGCTGATCATCTTAGCAGGATTGAAAATGGAGAAGATAACATTCCTATTAAGGATGACTTTCCTGATGAAGTCCTCCTAGCATTGACTGCTGTGAAAGGTATGTTTCCTGAACCTTGGTTTGCTGATATTGTTAACTATTTGGTTGTTTCTGCTATTCCTCCTTCCTTCTCCAAATATGAAAGAATCAAGCTAAAAAGTGAGGCAAAATACTATATCTGGGAAGATCCAATCTTATGGCGCATTGGTAGTGACCAAGTCATAAGGAGGTGTGTTCCAGATATCGAGATACCTTATGTGTTTGAGTTCTGTCATTTGTCTCCTTTTGGTGGACATTATGGCACACAAAGAACAAGTAGGAAGGTGTTGGATTGTGGATTATATTGGCCTACTATTTTTAAAGATGCACAGAGGGTATATGAAAATTGTGAGCAGTGCCAAAGGGCAACCAGGTCCATTACAAGAAGGGATGAAATGCCTCAACAACCCATGCTATATAGTGAGGTATTTGATATTTGGGGTATTGATTTTATGGGTCCTTTTCCTCCTTCTTTTGGGTTTTCTTATATTTTGCTTGCTGTAGACTATGTCTCCAAATGGGTGGAAGCCATAGCTACAAGGACTAATGATTCTCGAGTTGTTATGAGTTTTGTCAGGTCTAACATTTTCTGCAGATTTGGGATACCATGAGCCATCATCAGTGACCTGGGGACTCATTTCTGTAATAGGCTACTTGAGAACATGTTGAAGAAGTATGGGGTGACACATCGCATTGCTACACCATATCACCCCCAAACCAATGGACAAGCAGAGATCTCTAACAGGGAGATTAAAAAGATACTAGAGAAAGTAGTGAAGCCTAGTCGAAAGGATTGGGCCACAAGATTGGATGATGCACTTTGGGCATACAGGACAACCTATAAAACACCTATAGGTATGTCCCCCTTTTCTGTTTTTGTTTTCTATTTGTTAAAGAAACAAAGGAATAGACATGATTAGACATAGTAAAATTAATTGAGACTGTACTTTGATTGAATTTACTATGGACAATCTAACAATTCTCACTTTTAATTGAGACTGTACTTTGATTAAAAGTGAGGATGCCAACAAATGAATTGAGTCTTTACATTGATTGATTTGTAAAACAACAACAATAATTAATTTAACAATAATCTCTAGATAACCAATGAAGAATCTTATTTAGAAAAAGCAGTGGAATTGACCTATTTACTATTATTGTGTTTACAATCTTCCGTGTCATTTTCTTTGCACACCAAAATCCCCCTATTTTTATAGTTGCTAGATTTAATTGCATTTTTAAGAATCAAATATTTGAGATCAATTCCGTATTCGTTGTGAGACGACTCAGGGTTATCTTAACCCTAACTATTTTGTTCACTACTAACTGGCAATACGGAAGTTGCTATAGTTTAGTAGTATTAATTTGATCGCGTCAACGACAGCGATATCAAAGTTACACCTTTTGTTCTTTATTGTACCATGGACCCACACACCCAAATACAAATTCATGGTGCTATTTTAGATGGTCACAACTTTTAGTTTCATTCACACTTCATACCACACATCTATTTCTCTCATCACATGTGCTTGTAATAAAATGAGGGGCCCACATATGCATGCCTTTTGTTTCCATTCTTGATGTTTGTAGACTTTACTAAAAGCTAAGATATTAGTGTTCTAATTGTTGCAACTTTGATCTTTCAACCATGACTCACATTCACTTAATAATTTTCTTTACTTTCTTGGATTAGTGGGACCCACCTAAGGCTTTTATGGATTCATATTGCATGTTCAAAATCATGTATGACAATTTTTGGTTCTCTTTAAATTCTCATACTTTTGGTTTGGTGCTTTTTATTTTGGTTTTAATGATTGTGTTATATTTCAATGTGTTGGTGACCATTGATGAGATGAGTGTGTGATTTGAGTTTACTTTTGGACTTATATAGTATGATAGTTATTTTATTGAACATGAGTTATATAGCCATAATTGCAATGTCAATGCTATGTCTTTTGCTTGGTTATATTTTAGTTGCATGGTTATGGAATTAAAATGGTGGCTTGGTGCTATAGTTGTTGTTGTTTATATTGGTTTGGAAATTATTAATAGAGTTCATGGTATGAATGTATTAGTTGATAAAGTCGATGAGGTTTTCCATACCTAGGAACCCAGTAGTGACTCTTTCGCTAGTGTGAAGCAGTGGAAAGGGTCCTCTTGGCCTGTGTGAAGCAGTGGCAGAGGATTGATTCGAGTGTTGTACCTTCTCGCTTATGTGAAGCAGTGGAGAGGGGAAAGATGTTTCACCTTATTTCAGCTCGTTGCGAGTATAGTGCCCGATGTGCGATGCATAGACGTTTTTACTCATAATTCCTTGAGGAATAAGGGAGACAGTCTAGCTGCGATAGTGGGACACATCGAGCCATCTATTCTAGGAAACTAGATGTTGTTATGGGGTGAGAGGCCGCGGAAAACCAAAGTTTGATTATGATCACTATGATTGAATATTTTAGATGAAAGTGATGCTATGTTTGGTTTGGTATGATGGTTTGGATTTTGGGGTTTGTGTGTTCAAACCAAGTATTAATTGTGATCATAATGCTTAAGTGTTACTTGAATGCAACGTTGATTATTATTAGACATGTTTTATTTACGAATTTCTTTTATATATATATATATATATATCATTATTTATGGTTAGTTTACCCCTATTTGTTTGTGTGTATGTTTGTTGTATGTGCGATGATCGTACAACGTGTGTGTTATATAGGAGCAGATGATAATGCAGATGTTTTTGGCATGGAGTAGATCGACGAGAGGCTGGATGAACTCAGGCATTATTATAATTATTTAGTTGTTTTAAATCAGATACTAAAGTATATGTAATTTTCTTTTGGTCGCAATTGTTATTAGAATTTATTTGATAACTTGGGTTTTTGGAACACGCAATTTAAATTAAAATATAAGTTTTTTATTAGTACATTTTCAATGATAATCATTTTCCACTAAACGCAAAAGTTTTCTAACATTCTGTGACATCCCAAAATCTAGGGTGTTACACTTACACTCTAATGAGTCAGTTAGTTTCACATAGATTGTACTGACTTGAGTTGGGAGAGTAGCAGGAGGCCGAAGACACTTTAAAGGCTAACCTTGTGTGTGGGGGATGAAACACTGTAACAAATGCCTCGGTAGAGCAGCTCGATAGAGCAGTAAAGGCCACCACAAGTGCAAGCATCCATTGAATCCGACTAATTATATGTATCTGGATGAGTTGTGTCTTGAGTCTTAGTGTATCGTTTGCAAGTCAGAACATGATTGGTTGGCATATGCATCTTGGATCACGATATTGTAAGTAATTGTATGAATAATCATTTTCTACTCTAGCTTACCCTTTTGCTTGTTTGATTGTTATGTGTGTGGTTTTCTCTTTTTGTGATGATAATCAATTTATTGGTGTGAGCAGATGCGAGAACTCCTCGTGGCCAACAGGGAAATGGTAACTCCGCTGCGTAGCCTATCTGGGCTGGATTTCGTTTAATTGGGCTTTCTCTTAGAGTTATGACCCATGTATTGACTTTTCTTTTGGTATTAATTTGATTACTGTTGAACTTTGTACTCTATCTTGTATTGGCATCGTGGTATGCCTCAGGATTCTATTTTAAGTACCTTGGATATCTTTATGGAGTGATTTTATACTCCGCATCTTGGCTCTTTATATTATTCTGTGTAATATTCCATTGGCTATATTAGTATTTAAATGGGGTGTTACATTTATGGTATCAGAGCGGTCATTCCTTAGAGTATATGGACTTGGGGATCCACTTAGCTTTCGTTGTGTCTTTCTAAGTGTCTTTAGTTAAGTTCTTGTCTCATCAAGTCTGACTAATGGTTTTCCTATGTGCCAGTGATTATGGCACCCCCGCGTAGAACTCCTCAATCATCTCAGGGTGACGTACCAAACATCGCCAGAGCAATAGAAGCTATGGTGGCAGCTATGACTCAATAGAGTACAACTATGATGCAACAACACGAGGCATCGATGCAACGACAGGCAACATCGTTGGAGCAACAACAGTTGGTGATGTAGTGGATGGAGGCTGCAAGGGTAGCTATTGAGGATGCCCACAGGCAGCATATGGAAGCCCTCCGCCAATTGGAGGAGAACAGGGTAGCTCCCCTTGTTTTTGGTCTTGAGCCACGACCTTCAGTTAGAGAGTGGAGTTTGGAGGACTTTTTGAAGCACCACCCGATGAAATTCAACGGCAAGACTAGTCTTGATGCTGCAGATCAATGGTTGAAGGACATAGAGAGGATATTCAATGCCAAGATGTGTATTATTGAGAAAAAATTGGCTTTTGCCGTGTATATGCTTACAGGAGAGGCAGAGCATTGATGGATCAGTATGAAATCCATCATGGAAGAAAGAGAGGAACCAGTCGCTTGGGAGGCTTTCAAGGGGAAGTTCATCTCTGAGTACTTCTCTTATAGCATGAGGTATGCCAAAGAAGTAGAGTTCCTCCAATTGACTCAAGGAGGAAAATTAGTGGCAAGTAAGGCCACTTTAGCAAAGATTGTCCCACTCTTGTCAGGATAGTGACGTGTACCCCGACTCAGGCCTCGACTCAACATCAATAGAGGAGAGGAGGCAACAAGCCTCAGGTGACAAGTAGAGTTTACGCTATGACAGCAGTAGAGGCTGCAGGCTCAAGTAATCTTGTTATGGGTTGTTGCATGATTATTGGTGAATCTTTGTGTGTGTTGTATGATTCTAGAGCGACACACTCTTTTGTGTCAGATGCATGTGTGAAAAGGTTGGGTGCTGGTGTGTGAGCTACAATGTGAGTTTGTATTATCTATTCCGACGTTGAGTTTGGTCAGGACATCATCCTTGTGTGCTAGATGTCCAGTGGAGGTAGTGGGGCGCAAATACAAGGTGAATCTGATATGTCTACCTCTTCAAGAGTTGGAGGTGATCTTAGGAATGGATTGGCTCTCTACCAATCACTTTCTTATAGATTGTCGAGAGAAAAAGCTGTTGTTTCCCAACTTAGAGGAGCCTGAGTTATTATCTTCACAAGGTGTTATGAACGAGATTTGAGGTGGCGCATAGTGCTTAATCATCTTCTCACATCTTGAGGTGGAGAAAGATGAAGGGATGTTAGTCATACCGATTGTGCACGAGTTTGAAGATGTGTTTCCAGAGGAAGTGCCAAGGTTGCCTCCCAGTAGAGAGGTGAAGTTCTCTATTGACCTGGTGCCAGGAACTGGTCCAATGTCGATAGCTCCATCCGTATGGCTCCGACAGAGTTGGTAGAGCTCAAGAGTCAGATAGAGGAGCTATTGGGGAAGTAGTTCATTTGACCCAATACTTCACCATGGGGAGCACCAATGTTGTTGGTGAAGAAGAAGGACAGGAGTTCACGTTTGTGTATGGACTATAGACAGTTAAACAAGATTACGATCAAGAATAAATACCCTTTTGATGGATTAGTTACATGGAGCAACAGTATTCTCGAAGATAGACTTGCGGTCGGGATACCACCAGATACTAGTGAAGGCTGATGATGTGCAGAAGACAGCCTTCAGGTCCCGATATGGACACTACGAGTACGTGGTTATGCCATTTTGTGTGACCAATGCTCCGGCAGTGTTCATGGACTACATGAACAGGATCTTCAGGCCATTCTTAGATAAGTTTGTCGTAGTCTTCATAGACGACGTACTCAACTACTCCAAGACCCAAAAGGAGCATGTTGAGCACCTGAGTTTAGTGCTTGGTGTTTTGAGGGAGAAGCAACTATATGTTAAGTTATCCAAGTGTGAATTCTAGATGGATGAAGTGCAATTTTTGGGGCATGTGATATCTGCCCAGGGGATTTTTTTAAGGCCCATTTTATTTCTACTTTATTTTTAAAGGCTGCCCCAAACGGTTAGGCCTAAAGGCTGGCCCAAAAGGGGAAAAGGAGACCCTAAGTCTGCCCTCACATTTTCATTCCTCTTACTCTTCAGATTTTCGCAACCATCAACCCCTTCCTCTCTCTCGCAATAGGAACCTCTACTAGGGTTTGATACCAGCTCTTAGACAAGAAAACTCTAAGCTTAGCTCTCCTCCATGTAAGTAAATCTTGAGCTCGTGCTTCTCACCCTCTAGGCGTCCTTTCTTTTGTTGATCACAGTAGGGGCTTTCTAGTAATCTCGTTCCTAATATGCTCCCCTTCATTTTCAGCCCTTTGGCTTACTCTTAGGACTGTGGTGCTCTCTGTGTGCGTGTCGGAACTTCCCGCTAGCTCGTTTCCAGGTAAGGGAAGCTACGATTTACGATTTCCTTAGGTTCTTCGCATGTTTTCTGAGTATAAGTTATATTCTTGAGGTGTGCTAGTGATTTGATTGTTTGATATTGGTAAAATGTGTTTTCGATGTGGTTTTTGTGTTGTCCACGAGAGAACAGTGGCGAGCACTGGTTTTCTAGCCCAAGCGAGCTTGCCTCGCCTAGGCGAGATTAGCAAAGGCTCACCCAGGACTTGCTGCTCGATCTGTCGCTTAGACAAGAAGTTTTTATTTTTGAGCGAGGAGTGGTCTCGCCTAGGCGAGAAGGGACTCGCTTGAGCGAGACCTCGCAGAGTCTGCTGCTCCCCTACTCGAGTTCTCGTCTAGGCGAGACGGGGTTCGCCTGAGCGAGAAGATCTCCCTCGCCTGAGCGGGACCTGTTAGCTTGTGCGAGACTGGGGGTAAGTTGTGGTACTATTGTTGAATGGTGCATTGATGTGTGATTGCTTATCTGATCTATATGCTCTACTATGAGGGATGATGTCATGATTGATATATGATGTGGTGGTGGGAATGGTATGTTGTTTTGTGTTGTATGAATTGGAAAGCATGAGTTGCATGATGGCATTGTTATACATGATGTTAATGTTATGGGAAGCTCTTGATTGGTGGGTGGAATATGTATAAAGTATAGGTAGGGCATAATCCCACGACTCTTGTAGTGAGAGATCTTGGTGGCGCCTCATCTGTTGGACGTAATTCCATGGACCCGCTTAAGGGGAGAGTCTCGTGGAGCCACGACAAAGGGACGTAATTCCATGGGGGGTCGTGGTGGTGCCTCAAGGCCAACGCGTAATTCCACGGAGGCCACGTGGTGGTGCCTCCTATAAGGGTATAATTCCGCGAAGGCCTCGTGGTGACACCTCATTGTTAGGACATAATTCCACTGCCATGTGGTGGTGCCTCAGTTACGTATCCGGATAGTTGAGTCTTGGGGTCTCATATATTTTGATAGCTCTGGTGTGATGCTTGTTATTTATGCTTGGCTTTGAGATTACATGTGGACTGTTATAATATGAGGTTTCTTTATGATAGCTTACCCTTTTGCTTGTTTTATGATTTTTATGTGGTTTCTTCCCTTGCAATGATCATCAATTTGATTGATGTGAGCAGATGTGAGGAACCCTGGCAGTGGTATGGATAATAGGGATGTTCCAGCTTGATGGATTGGATTAGTATTGGGCCCACTGTGGGGCCCATCACTGAAGGATTTTACTAGTTATGATTATCTTGTCCGCACAAGACTTAGTATAGTTATTTGCTTTTCCAGTGTACTTTGTTTAGGCCGTGTGGAGCCTCTTTTATGTAATCTGGGAAATGCTTGGCGTACTGTATGCCTGCATACTCCAAACTCCTTACTCTCTGATTATTTATGCATGTGACGTTTTATCAATTTGAGGTTATCCAGTTTTTGGGACGTTACATTTATGGTATCAGAGCGGTCGAACCTTAGGATCTATGGTCTAGCGTGCCTGCTTAGCTACCATTGTAACTTGTGTGTTGCTAGCTAGGCTCTCAGCTAATCAAGTCTAACTCTTGTGTTTCCTGTGTGTCAATGACATGGCACCTCAGCATAGGAACTTTCAGCCTTCTCAAGGTGACGCACCAGACATCGCCAGGGCAATAGAAGCGATGGTGGCTGCTATGGCACAACAGAGTACTACCATGATGCAACAACATGAAGCATCAATGCAACGACAGGCGGCATCACTTGAGCAACAACAACTGGTTTTGCAACAGATGGAAGCTGCTAGGGTGGCTGCTGAGGACGCTCACCGTCAACACATGGAGGCCCTCCGTCAGTTGGAGGAAAATAGGACCACCGCCCCTGTCCATGGTCCTGACCCAAGACCTCTCCATCGAGAATGGAGTTTGGAAGACTTTCTGAAGCACCATCCGACTAAGTTTAATGGGAAGACCGGTCCAGATGTCGCAGATCAGTGGTTGAGAGGATTTTTTATGCTATGATGTGCCCCGAGGAGAGTAGGTTGGCCTTCGCGGTGTACATGCTCACGGGTGATGCTGAGCACTGGTGGATCAGTATGAAGTCCATCATGGATGAGAGGCAAGAACCAGTTACTTGGGAGGTCTTTAGGAGAAAGTTTCTCTCTGAGTACTTCCCCGACAGCGTCAAATATGCTAAAAAGGTGGAGTTTTTGCAATTAACTCAAGGAAGCAAATCTGTGGCTGAGTATGCAGAAAATTTCAAGCATCTCAGTCATTTTTATACCATGCCACTGCATGAAGAGTGGCGATGTAGGAAGTTCGAGAATGGCCTCCGCGGGGATCTTCGTTTGATGGTGGCCCCGCTGTCCATCAAGGATTTTGTAGCCTTTGTGGAGAAGGCCAGGGTCATGGAAAAGATGAAGGTTGAAGTGGAAACTCAGCACCCTCATCAGCAGAGAGTGGGAGGACCGTCTGGGTCCAGGCATAGGCATAAGGAGAGGAGGAAGCTCTATACTCGGCCCCATTTCCAGTCCCAAGGGTCTAGGAAGACTTCTTCCCAACAGAGCAGGGTTTAGTGCTACCAGTGTGCGGGACCGCACAAGAGGAATGTCTGCCCCCAGCTTGCGAGCTTCAAGAGGTGTAACAATTGTGGCAAGGAGGGCCACTTCGGCAGAGATTGCCACACCCTCGTGAGGACAGCGATGCGTACTCCAATTCCAACCCCAATCCAGAATTAGCAGAGGAGGGGAGGCAACAGACCTCAAGCATCTGGCAGAGTGTACGGCATGACTGGAGCGGAGGCAGCAGGCTCAGGTAACCTTGTCATGGGTCGTTGTGTGATTGTTGGTAAATTTGCATGTGTTTTATATGACTCTGGAGCGACACACTCTTTTGTGTTTGAAACTTGTGTGCAAAGGTTGGATCTGCTGGTTTGTGAACTGCAATGTGACCTTATGGTATCTACTCCGGCATCGGGTTTGGTCAGGACATCGTCCTTGTGTGCTAGGTGTCCAGTGGAGGTAGAAGGACACAGGTACAAAGTGAATCTGATATGCCTACCTCTATAGGAGTTGAAAGTGATCCTAGGAATGGATTGGCTCTCTGTCAATCGTATCCTTATAGAATGCCGAGAGAAGAGGCTGTTATTTCCCAACTCAGAGGAGCCTGAGTTGTTATCATCCCACGGGGTTATGAAGGAGCTACAGGACGGTGCTCAGTGTTTCCTGATTTTTACACAACTGGAGGTGGAGGGAGAAGAGATGAAGTATGTTATACCGGTACTACAAGAATTTGAAGACATGTTCCCATAGGAAGTATCGGGATTACCCCTAGTAGAGAGGTGGAGTTCTCGATTGATTTGGTACCTGGAATCGGGCTAGTGTCGATGGCTTCATATCGTATGGCTCCGGCAGAGTTGGTGGAACTCAAGAAACAAATAGAGGATTTACTGGGGAAGCAGTTTATCCGACCCAATACCTCACCTTGGGGAGCGCCGGTGCTGCTGGTGAAAAAGAAAGATTTCGCGGTTCTGTGTAGACTACAGACAGTTGAACAATATGACCATCAAGAACAAGTACCCCATCCCGAGAATAGATGACTTGATGGATCAGTTGCATGGATCCTCAGTGTTTTCAAAGATTGACTTGCGGTCGGGATATCACCAGATTTTGGTGAAGGCAGATGATGTAGAGAAGACGACCTTCAGGTCCCGGTATGGACACTACGAGTATGTGGTTATGCCTTTTGGTGTGACCAATGCTCTGACGGTGTTCATGGACTACATGAACAGAATTTTCAGGCCATTCTTGGATAAGTTTGTCGTAGTCTTCATAGACGACATCCTTATCTATTCCAGGACTCAGGAAGAGCATGCTGAGCACCCGAGGCTAGTGCTTGGTATCCTGAGGGAGAAGCGACTATATGCTAAACTGTCCAAGTGTGAATTCTGGATGGATGAGGTACAATTCTTGGGCCATGTGATATCTGCACAAGGCATTGCGGTAGACCCAGCAAAAGTCGACGCAGTGGTTAAGTGGGAAAGTTCCAAGTTAGCAACCGAAATCAGAAGCTTTGTGGGTTTAGCCGGCTACTATAGGAGATTCATAGAGGGATTCTCCAAGATAGTGGCGCCCCTGACCCAGGTTACTCGGAAAGACCAACCCTTCGCTTGGACGGATAAGTGTGAGGAAAGTTTCCAAGAGCTGAAGCGACGTTTGACAAGCACCCCGATATTGGTTATCCCGAATGTTGGAAAACCCTTTGAGGTTTATTGTGATGCCTCCCACCTAGGGCTGGATTGTGTGTTGATGCAGGAGAAGAAGGCAGTGGCCTACGCTTCGAGGCAACTCAAGGTGCATGAGAGAAACTACCCCACTCATGACCTAGAGCTGGCAGCTATAGTTTTCACCTTGAAAATTTGGAGGCACTACCTCAATGGTGTTCAATTCTAGGTATTCAAAGATCACAAGAGTCTGAAGTACCTATTTGATCAAAAGGAGTTAAACATGAGGCAGAGGAGATGGATGGAATTCTTAAAGGATTATGATTTTTAGCTTTTGTACCATCCAGGGAAGGCGAACGTAGTAGTCGATGCTCTGAGTAGGAAGACGCTGCACGCCGCTCACCTCATGATCAAGGAGGTGGAACTGTTGGAGAAATTAAGAGACATGAAACTGCAGGTGGAGCTGGAATCAGGATCCATCAAATGTAGTAACCTGACCATATCTAGTGACTTTCTGAACTCAGTTAGGGAAAGACAACTATTGGATGCTAGTCTGAATAAGGTGAGAGAGCAATTGGGGTCAGAAGAGGCAATGAACTTTGTTTTGGGTAATGACGACCTCTTGAGATTTTAGGGCAAAATGTGTGTGCCTGATGAGGTTGAGGTGAAAAGGCTAATCCTTGAGGAAGGGCACAAGAGTCGTCTTAGCTGCATCCGGGCATGACTAAGATGTATCAAGATCTCAGGGAAGCTTTCTGGTGGCAAAGGATGAAGAAGGATGTGGCACAATTCGTGTCTGCCTATCTAACCTGTCAGAAGGCAAAGGTGGAACACCAGAGACCCGATGGGATGATACAGCCTCTAGAGATACCAGTGTGGAAATGGGATAGCATCTCGATGGACTTTGTGACCCATTTGCCACGAACTTTTAGAGGGCATGACACCATCTAGGTCATAGTGGACCGATTGACCAAGAGTGCACATTTCCTAGCAATGAACCTGAGGATGTCTATGGTAAAGTTGGCTCAGTTGTACATCAAGGAGATCGTGAGGTTGCATGGGGTGCCTTCGAGCATTATGTCAGACAGAGATCCACGGTTCACATCACGGTTTTAGCAAACCTTGCAGGGTGCTTTGGGAAGCAAACTCACGATGAGTTCAGCCTATCATCCTTAAACAGATGGTTAGTCTGAGAGGACGATCCAGTCGCTTGAGGACTTACTGCGAACATGCATACTAGATCACTTGGGTGCTTGGGATGAAGTGTTACCGTTGATTGAGTTCACCTACAATAATAGTTTCCATGCAAGCATTGGGATGGCACCATATGAGGCTCTTTATGGTCGGAGGTGCAAGACTCCCTTGTGTTGGTATCAGGATGGGGAGGCAGTGTTAGTTGGGCCAGAATTGTTGGAACAAACCACCGAGAAGGTGAGATTAGTGAGGAATAGAATGCAGGCTTTACAGAGTAGACAAAAGGCACATGCAGATCGCAGAAGGAGGCCCTTGGAATTTGAGGCTAGAGATCACGTGTTCTTGAGGGTGACCCGAACCACTGGTGTGGGAAGGGCTCTCCGCTCAAGAAAACTTTCTCCTAAGTTCCTTGGTCCCTATCAGATCTCGAGGAGGATTGGACCAGTAGCTTATGAGATAGCTTTGCCTCCTCAGATGGCAAATCTTCCCCTAGTGTTCCACGTGTCGCAGTTGAGGAAGTATGTGTTTGATCCGGCCCATGTGTTGGAAGCAGAGGATATACAGATCAGGGAGGACCTCACTGTTGAAGTACCACCCATTGCTCTAGAGGATAGCAAGGTTGAGGAACGCAGAGGAAAAACAGTCAGATTGATTAAGGTCATTTGGGATCGGGAGGGCAGGTGACTCTACTTGGGAGTTGGAGGAGGATATGAGGAAATCACACCTGCACCTTTTTGCTTGGTAAGTCTTATTTTCGAGGTCGAAAATTTTCTTGTTAGGGAGAATGTAAGGCCCATTTTATTTTTACTTTATTTTTAAAGGCTGCCTTAAACGGTCGGGCCTAAGGGCTGGCCCAAAAGGGGAAAAGGAGACCCTAAGTCTGCCCTCACACTTTCATTCCTCTTACTCTTCAGATTTTTGTAGCCGTCAAACCCTTCCTCTCTCTCGCAACAGGAACCTCTGCTAGGGTTTGATACCAGCTCATGGACAAGACAACTCTAAGCTCAACTCTGCTCCATGTAAGTAAATCTCGAGCTCGTGCTTCTCACCCTCTAGGCGTCCTTTCTTTTGTTGATCACAGTAGGGGCTTTGTAGTAATCTCGTTCCTAATCTTCTCCCCTTCGTTTTCAGCCCTTTGGCGTACTCTTAGGACTGTGGTGCTCTCTGTGTGTGTGTGTCGGAACTTCCCGCTAGCTCATTTCCAGGTAAGGGAAGCTAGGGTTTACGATTTCCTTAGGTTCTTCGCATGTTTTCTGAGTTTAAGTGATATTATTGAGGTGTGCTCGTGGTTTGATTGTTTGATATTGGTAAAAATGTGTTTTCCATGTGGTTTCTGTGTTGTGCATGAGAGAATAGTGGCGAGCACTGGTTTTCTCGCCCAAGTGAGCTTGCCTCACCTAGGCGAGATTAGTAGAGGCTTGGCCAGGACCTACTGATCGATCTGTCGCTTAGACGAGAAGTTTTTATTTTTGAGCGAGGAGTGGTCTCGCCTAGGCGAGAAGGGACTTGCCTGAACGAGATCTCGCAGAGTCCGCTGCTCCCCTGCTCGAGTTCTCGCCTAGGCGAGACGGGCTTCGCTTGAGCGAGAGGACCTCCCTCGCTTGAGCGGGACCTGTTAGCCTGAGCGAGACTGGGGTAAGTTGTGGTACTATTGTTGAATGGTGCATTGATGTGTGATTGCTTATCTGATCTATATGCTCTACTATGAGGGATAATGTCATGATTGATATATGATGTGGTGGTGGGAATGGTATGTTGTTTTGTGTTGTATGAATTGGAAAGCGTGAGTTGCATGATGGGATTGTTATACATGATGTTAATGTTATGGGAAACTCTTGATTGGTGGGTGGAATATGTATAAAGTATGGGTAGGGCATAATCCCCTGACTCTTGTAGTGAGAGATCTTGGTGGTGCCTCATCTGTTGGACGTAATTCCATGGACCCTCTTAAGGGGAGTTCCTCGTGGTGCCACGACAAAAGGACGTAATTCCATGGGGGTCGTGGTGGTGCCTGAGGGGCAGGGCGTAATTCCACGGAGGCCACATGGTGGTGCCTCCTACAAGGGTATAATTCCACGAAGGCCTCGCGGTGACGCCTCATTGCTAGGACATAATTCCACTGCCATGTGGTGGTGCCTAAGTTACGTATCCAGATAGTCGAGTCTTGGGGTCTCATATATTTTGATAGCTCTGGTGTGATGCTTGTTATTTATGCTTGGCTTTGAGATTACATGTGGACTGTTATAATATGAGGTCTCTTTATGATAGCTTACCCTTTTGCTTGTTTGTATGACTTTTGTGTGGTTTCTTCCTTTATAATGATCATCAATTTGATTGATGTGAGCAGGTGTGAGTGATGGACATTCTTGGAGTAGGAGTGGAAGGAAATCCATGGAGAATGATGAGGAGAAGATGGAGTGCAGCGGAATTTGGAGGATTAGAGGAAAGTAGCTCTCGGAAATGGAGAATTTGGTGAAGATGAATAGTAGAAGTGGAGCTATGGTATGGAAGGTGGCTAGAGGAGATGAAGGAGAAGGTTAGCCATGTATGCTGTCAAATTAATAGAAGTGTGGAGTGATCTCAAACACTAGCATCTATTAGCAGTTCAAGAGTAACCATTACAATATTTGAGTGGCTCTATTTATAGGAACATGGCCGGCCAAATAAAGAGAAAATGCAACAAAGATAAAATGCAAATGTAGCTTGGAGAAGAAGCTTGATTGTAGACCATGTTATGTAGTAGATGAGTCTAGATGAAGCCAAGTGGCGTATCACACTCTCCTTGCCCAAGTCACACGCATCATGCTTCCATCACATTCTCCTTGCTTAGTTCATGCTTTGCTTGCATCCAAATGGAGAGCCACTCAAGTAATTCTCGGCGAAAGGTAGCACATTGTGCTCGGCCCAATTGATCCCAACAAGTGTTCTAGCTTTTATTGAAAGCAAAGCCTAAACAATGGCCCAATTTAAATCTAGACTACTTCCTTCATGCATCATCTCATATTTTAGAGATTTCTTTAGCCCATGTAAATAATGTAAAAAGCCCATGATTGACTTGATCATCTTGTGAGAGGCCCATGTGAATCTTTCTCATCATGCTTCTAGTGATTGGGCCTTGATGTGGGCTTGGACTTGTTGATGCACTTGAGCTTGGGCTTGTTGGGGTCACATCATCCCCTCCCCCTTGAAGAGGATTTGCCCTCAAATCTTGGTGGTCACCCTCTTCATCAAAAATACTTACAAAAGGAACCAAATCAGTAATATTGAAAGTAGGATGCACACCATATTCCGGAGGAAGATCCAATTGATAAGCATTATTATTGATCTTCTTGATGATTTGGAATGGACCATCACCTCGGGGACTAAGTTTGGATTTTCGTAAATTAGGAAATCTTTCCTTCCTTAAGTGCAACCAAACTAAATCTCCTTCATTAAAAGACCGAACTCTCTTGCCCTTGTTTTTAGAATGAGCAATCTTTTCAACATGGGTTTGAATTTGGTGTTTAACCTTCTCATGAAAATCTTTTATGAACTTGGACTTAGAAACCCCTTCTTTATGAACAAAATCAAAAGAAGTTGGAAGAGGTAATAAGTCCAATGGTGTGAGAGGGTTAAAACCATAGACTACCTCAAAGGGTGAGAGTTTGGTGGTGCTATGGACCATTCTATTGTAAGCAAATTCAATGTGGGGAAGATACTCATCCCAAGATTTATGATTCCCCTTAAGCAAAACCCTAAGCAATGTGGAAAGGGATCTATTGACTACCTCGGTTTGCCCATCAGTTTGTGGGTGGCAAGAGGTAGAGAAAGAAAGTTTTGTTCCTAGCCTAGACCACAAGGTCCTCCAAAAATGGCTTAGGAATTTAGCATCCCTATCAAACACAATTGTTTTAGGTAAACCATGGAGGCGAACCACTTCTCTAAAGAACAACCTTGCTATGTTGCTAGCATCATCTACTTTGTGGCATGGTATAAATGTGCCATTTTAGAAAAACGGTCCACTACCACAAATATAGAGTCAACACCCCTAGAAGTCCTTGGAAGCCCTAGGACAAAATCCATACGTATATCCTCCCAAGGGGTGGAAGCAACAGGCAAAGGAGTATACATCCCTGCAAGCATTGCGCTAGACTTAGCATGCAAACAATTCAAAAAACTAGCGCAATAGTTTTGTATTTCCCTTTTCATATGGGGCCAAAAGAATTTCTCTTTAAGCATGGCCAAAGTTTTGACGACCCCAAAGTGACCCATAAGTTCTCCCTCATGCATTTCTTGGATCAAAAGTTTCCTATGAGAACCTAGAGGAATACATAGGCGACCTTCTTTGAAAAGATATCCATTTGAGAGATAAAAGCCGCCTTGGGACTTAGTGAGACAATCATGATAAATGGTAGCAAAGAAGGGATCATGAATATACAATTCACATATGTTGTCAAATCTAAGAATTTGGGTCCCAAGCTTGGCTAAGAGAGTATATCTCCTTGATAGTGCATCATCCACCACATTAGCTTTCCCTTTCTTGTACTTGATAACATAAGGGAATTGTTCCAAGTACTCAACCCACTTTGCATGCCTTTTATTCAATTTATGTTGGCTCTTCAAACACTTGAGAGTTTCATGATCACTATGGATAATAAACTCTTTTGTTAGAAGATAATGTTCCCAAGTATGAAGAGCTCCCACAAGAGCATATAACTCTTTGTCATAGGTGAGATAGTTACAAGAAGGACCATTTAGTTTTTCACTAAAATAGGAAATGGGATGGCCTTCTTGTAACAAAACCACACCTATTCCCACCCCAGAAGCATCACATTCTAGCTCAAAAGTTTTCTCAAAATTTGGAAGAGCAAGAATGGGAGCTTGGGTGAGCCTAGTCTTGATATCATCAAAAGCCTTTTGTTGTCTTTCACCCCACTCAAAAGTTATGTCTTTCTTAACAAGTTCATTGAGGGGTGAAGCAATGGTGGAGAAGCTGGGGAAAAATCTTCTATAAAAACTTGCTAATCCATGAAAACTTCTAATGTCCCCAACATTCTTTGGCACAGGCCATTCATGGATGGCCTTAATTTTTGCAGGGTCAACATGCACCCCACTCTTATTGACCACAAATCCCAAAAAGATGACACTCTCTACACAGAAAGTGCACTTGTCAATGTTAGCATAGAGTTGGTGGTCTCGGAGAAGAGATAACACAACTCTAAGATGACCAACACGAACTTTAGAGCTTGTACTATACACCAAGATGTCATCAAAATAGACAACAACAAACTTGCCTATACAATCTCGCAAGACATGATTCATTAGGCACATGAATGTACTAGGAGCATTGGTTAGACCAAAGGGCATGACTAACCATTCATATAGACCAAATTTTGTTTTGAAAGCAGTTTTCCACACATCACCTTTTTGAATACGAATTTGGTGAGAACCACTTTTGAGGTCTATTTTGGAAAATATTTGTGCTCCATGTAATTCAATCAACATATCATCTAGTCTTGGGATTGGATGCCTATATTTTATGGTGATGTTGTTGATAGCCCTACAATCACAACACATACGCCACTTTCTATCTTTCTTGGGCACCAACAACACAGGCACAACACAAGGACTTAAACTTTTTTGAACCCATCCCTTGTCTAGCAACTCATTCACTTGAGTTTCTATCTCCTTGGTCTCAATTGGGTTTGTCCTATAGGCAGGTCTATTAGGAAGACTTGCCCGTGGGAGAAAATCAATTTGGTGCTCAATCCCTCTAAAAGGTGGGAGACCATGAGGGCCATCCTTTGGAAAAATATCTTGAAATTCATGAAGGAGAGCACGAATGGAAGGAGGTAGATCCTTAAGAGAAGGATTTTTAAGACAAGTAAGGATTGCTTGACAAAGTAAGAGGAAGGGAGGTTGCTCATTATGAAGAGTGTGCAAAAGAGTTTTATGAGTTAAAAGAACTTCATGAGCAACATCCTTAGAAGAAGAAACTTTCTCTACCTTTGTCTTGTCCTTAGAATCTTTAGAAGCATTAAAGTTCTTGTAACTCTCTTCCTCTGTCCTAGCTCGCATTTGAACTTGATCACTAGCAACTTGGCTAGGAGTGAGGGGATGCAACACAAAAGTTTTTGAATGATGTTGGAGGGTGATCTCATTGGTATGGCCATTGTGTAAGGTTTTATGATCAAATTGCCAAGGCCTCCCCAAGAGAATATGGCAAGCTTCCATTGGGATTACATCACATAAAACTTTATCTTTAAATTTCCCAATGGAGAACTTGACTTTCACTTGATGTTCAACTTTGAGATCCCCATCTTCATTAAGCCAATGAAGTTTGTAAGGTTTGGGATGGGGTAACAAAGTCAAATTCAACTTCTCAACCAATCTTGTGCTACAACAATTGCAACAAGATCCACTATCAATGATCAAAGAACAAGTGTTTTTCAAAACCTCACATCTTGTATGGAAAATATTTTCTCTTTGATCATTGAGAGGAATGCTAGGTTGGTTATTGAGAAGCCTCCTAATCATCAAAAGTTTCCCTTCATTTGGATATGAATGTTCTTGAGAATCACTAGAATGAGAAGTGTCGGAGTCACTTGAAGATGACACTTCTTGGCTAGTGTAGAGGTCTTTGCCCTTAAGCACAATGGTGCGTTTGGTAGGGCATTGAGCGGCCACATGACCTCTATCTAGACACTTGAAACATTTGATGTCACTACCTCTTTTGTTGGTGGAGGATTCACCCTTGTCACTTACCTTTGTAAGGCTCTTAAGAGTGGACTCTTTTTTTTTTGAAAAATCTTTCTTTGGAAAATCACTTTTAGAAAAAGAGGGAGAATCCTTGCGAGAAGGACGTCTTAAAAGTTGTTGCTCCACCTTGATGCTCATTTGAACAAGATCATTAAAATTGCGGTAGGGGAGCAACTCAACTTTATCTCTTATGTTGTAATTAAGTCCACTTAAGAACCTAGCAATGGTAAGTTCCTCTTGTTCTTCAATTTCGGCTCTCATGATGTAGAGCTCCATCTTTTGTTTATACTCTTCTATAGACATAGATCTTTGTTGGAGCCTTTGGAGCTTGTCCAAGAGCTCTCTTTTGTAGTAGGAGGGAACATGGCGGGCATGAAGGGCTTCCTTAAGATCATTCCAATACTCAATATCATGTAGCCCTTTTCTCCTTCTTTGGAGGACTAAGGAAGTCCATCAATTAAGAGCATGCCCTTGAAAACTAAGAGTAGCTAGAGACACACGCCTCTCTTCCTCCACAACATGACTCTCAAACAATTGTTCTACTTTAGCAATCCAATCAAGAAAAACCTCAACATTATCCTTCCCATAGAAATGAGGCAAATCAATTTTGACTTCCTTTGGGTGAGGAGGTATGCGCCTTTGCCTTCTTACACGAGGCGATTGTCTAAGGTTAATGCGCTCATCGTCTTCCTCTTCAAAATCATACTCATGTCTTGAAGGGGCACGAGAAGGCCTAGGAGAGGCACGGGTATTGTGGTTGGGAGGGGTAAGTTGATTGGCAATTAATTGAAGATTGGCTTGTATGGAAGCCATTTGAATTTTAAGGTCCCTAACCTCTTGAGAGAGATTATTTAGGACTCTAGGATCAACCTCAACCTCCTCATCACCACTTGTGTGGAGGTTGTTTTCATCATGTTGTTGATGTTGGGTACTAGCACGAGTAGCCCTTCTAGTGCTCATGGTGATTGAAAGAACTTAGAACTTTAACAAAATAGTGAAAGAAGAAACCAAGCACAAGTAGACCTCCAGGTTAGGCGAGGTTAGTCTAAAAGACTTCTTAAGTACCAAGGCCAATCCTTGCCAAGATGTACTTGCAAAAGGTTTCAAAGATCACACAATTGTTTAAGGCTAAGTAAATAGAATCACTTGAGACACTAAGCACTAACAAACACAAACAAGACTCAAAGAAAAGAAAAGACTAACACTAAAAACGGACCCCTAAATGGCAAAAATTTTAGAGACTTTGGTCTCACAAATTTAAACCACTAAGCGTCCAACTATGCGGCCTAAAAGCAAGGTGAGAAAGCACTTAGAACTTTCAACACACTCATTTACTAAAACGTTGCACTAGAATATGGAAAAGGTTCTACTTAGGAGATGGGATTGAACACCTTTGGTTCCCCAAGACACCTAAGTAGGCCATGGATGCAATGGAATGTTCAAAGCAAAAGAAATTGATGCACAAGTTTTGGTACAAAGTGAAGCAAATCGAGAGCAAATTGGATGGTAGAAAACAAGATTTTAAGGCTTTTTGGAGAAACAATAAAATGCCTTAGAATGCTTCAATTGTACCAAAAAGTGGTGTCCAAATTATACACAATTAAAGAACTAAAAGGTGTTGCTAAAATGAGGTCCAAAATGTGTAGCCAAAGACTCCAAAACAGCGCCAAAACAAGCTCTCCAAATATCACAGCTGCTGCAAAATGGACTATCCCGAGAGCAAAAGAGGCTTTGGGAGCCTTTGTATATGACCAAATTCAAGCACCAAAGTGTGTAAAAGTTTGCTTTGCAGCACCACACTACTACAACATCCAAAAAGAGCAACCAAATCTGCAAAAGAGTGAAAGAAAGAAACAAAACAAACTATGGCAAGCAAACTAGTTAGCACACACTCTCTCAAATGAATAGGCTCAAAACTCTCAAACTCTCAAAGGTGAGGAGAAGGCAATCATATAGAAAACACACAAGCTAAAATTCTACTTCAATATCCACCACCTAAGATGCTACCATATCATACAAACCATTCTAAACTCCATAGCATCATTAATCAACCAAAACCAAGAGACAAGTAGATGAACCCAAACAAAGAAGAAAGCAAGAAAAGCTAATTAGAAATGCTAAACCAAAAGAGAATTGAAATGAAACATGACTAGAAAGAGGTTCAAGAATTGGAAAATAAAAACAAGCACCACAAAAGGAACCTAGAAAGGCACTAGAATAGATGAAAACAACAAAATCAGCAAAACAAAAGTGCTCAATCATATGGCTGAAGTACTCATTGCAAAGCAGTAGTAAATGAAGTGATGAATTGACTTACAAATCAAATCAATAATGAAGCAATATAGAGTACAAACTCAAGCTAAAATTCATGTGAAAATGAGCACTAAAAACACACAAACACGCACAAAACAACAATGGAACAGTGAGTTTTCAGAAACTGCAGTGCCAAAAAACGGAAATATGAGCCTCAACTTGCGTGATTTTTCATTTTTTTTGTACTCAACATTTTTGAATGATTCTTTTTTTGATTTTTCGTCTGGATGTTAACTAAATGAGGCAAAAATCAGATTGAATTTTGGTACACTGAGTTACTCACAAAAAATAAAAAACAGAGATTGTGCGTGGAGTGATTTGGTAGAGAACAGAAGAAAACTGGAGCAGATTTGCTCTCTGAAATTGTAGGAGATGTTCTATGGAAAGCATAGCTAAAGAACTTGATTATGAACTGAAATCAAGCATGAATCATAGAAGAACATCTTAGACACACAATAAGCACAATCCAATCGGTGAAATGGATGAAAAACAGTGAGGATTCAGGCCTTAAACATCCATACACTTCCTTGAAGGATCATAGTGTTTTGGCTGTGAGATGTGGCTCGGAAACTCAATCAAATTAGTAACCAATGCAATTAAACGGTGGAAAAGATGAATTAAAGCACAAATAAAGCATAGAACATGACTTAAACATAACTGGAATGATAAAATGCAAAGAAGGACTGAATTCACCGAATAAAAATGCAGAAAACTCAAGAACCAAAGAACAAGTGTTGGAAAAACGAAAATGGAACCTAAAAACATATTTGCACCAATGAAGCAAGGAGTACTACAAGATGAATCAATGGAGATTCATGTAGCCTCAATGTCAAACGGTGAAGAACATTAAAAACATGAAAAAAACAACAGCAAAAGTGAAGAAAATAGTGGAGAAGAGAGACAAGACGGAAAATGAAAGAGGAGACAAGTATGGACCAAGAACCTTACCCAAACCAAGAGGATGGATGCACCAAAGGCTTGGATGGCTCTAGATACCAATTGATGGACGTTCTTGGAGTAGGAGAGGAAGGAAATCCATGGAGAATGATGAGGAGAAGATGGAGTGCAGCGGAATTTGGAGGATTAGAGGAAAGTAGCTCTCGGAAATGGAGAATTTGGTGAAGATGAAGAGTAGAAGTGGAGCTATGGTATGGAAGGTGGCTAGAGGAGATGAAGGAGAAGGTTAGCCATGTATGCTCTCAAATTAATAGAAGTGTGGAGTGATCTCAAACACTAGCATCTATTAGCAATTCAAGAGTAACCATTACAATATTTGAGTGGCTCTATTTATAGGCACATGGCCGGCCAAATAAAGAGAAAATGCAACAAAGATGAAATGCAAATGTAGCTTGGAGAAGAAGCTTGATTGTAGACCATGTGATGTAGTAGATGAGTCTAGATGATGCCAAGTGGCGTATCACACTCTCCTTGCCCAAGTCACACGCACCATGCTTCCATCACATTCTCCTTGCTTAGTTCATGCTTTGCTTGCATCCAAATGGAGAGCCACTCAAGTAATTTTCGGCCAAAGGTAGCACATTGGGCTCGGCCCAATTGATCCCAACAAGTGTTTTAGCTTTTATTGAAAGCAAAGCCTAAACAATGACCCAATTTAAATATAGACTACTTCCTTCATGCATCATCCCATATTTTAGAGATTTCTTTAGCCCATGTAAATAATGTAAAAAGCCCATGATTAACTTGATCATCTTGTGAGAGGCCCATGTGAATCTTTCTCATCATGCTTCTCGTGATTGGGCCTTGATGTGGGCTTGGGCTTGTTGATGCACTTGAGCTTGGGCTTGTTGGGGTCACATCAGTAAGGAACCCTGGCAGTGGTATGGATAATAGAGATGCTGCAAGTTGATGGATTGGATGAGTATTAGGCCCACTGTGGGGCCCATCACTGAAGGATTTTACTAGTTATGTTTGTCTTGTTCGCACAAGACTTAGTATAGTTATTTGCTTTTCCAGTGTACTTTGTTTAGGCCGTGTGGAGCCTCTTTTATGTAATCTGGGAAATGCTTGGCGTACTGTATGCCTTCATACTCCAAACTCCGTACTCTCTGATTATTTATGCATATGACGTTTTATCAATTTGAGGTTATCCAGTTTTTGGGACGTTACAATTTTAGTGGATCCAACGAAGGTAGATGCAATAGTTAAGTGGGAAAGTCCGAAGTCAGCAACAGAGATCAGGAGCTTCGTGGGTCTAGCTTACTACTATAGGAGATTCATTGAAGGATTCTCCAAGATAGTGGCACCTCTAACACAACTTACCTGGAAAGACCAACCCTTCACTTTGACAGATAAGTGTGAGGAAAGTTTTCTAGAGCTTAAGCGAAGGTTGACGAGTGCTCTGATACTTATGATCCCCGATGTTGGTAAACCTTTTAAGGTTTACTATGATGTTGATGCAAGAGAAGAAAGCGGTGGCATATGCTTCGAGGCAGCTTAAGGTGCATGAGAGAAACTACCTCACTCATGACTTGGAGTTGGCAACCATAGTGTTTGCCCTGAAGATCTGGAGGCATTATCTTTATGGTGCCCAATTTCGTGTATTTAGCGATCACAAGAGTCTCAAGTATTTGTTTAATCATAAGTAGCTGAACATGAGACAAAGGAGGTGAATGGAATTCCTGAAGGACAATGATTTTGAGCTCTTATATCATCTAGGGAAGGCAAATGTGGTAGCAGATGCCTTGAGTAGGAAGACAGTACATACCGTACACTTTATAATCAAGGAAGCGAAACTACTATAGAAATTCAGAGACATGAAGCTGCAAGTGGAGATGGGATCAAAGTTCATTAGATGTAGTATCTTGACTATATCTAGGGACTTCTTGGACTCAGTCAGGGAAAGACAATTATTGGATGCTAGTTTGAATAGAGTTAGAGAACAACTTGGATCAGAGGAGGCAAAGGATTTTACCTTGAGAAGTGATGGTTTACTGAGGTTCCAAGGTAGGGTGTGTATACCAGATGATGCTGAGGTGAAGAGGTTGATCCTTGAGGAAGGGCATACGAGTCGTCTTAGTTTGCATCCTGGCATGACTAAGAAGTATCAAGATCTCAACGAGACCTTCTGGTGGCAGGGTATGAAAAAGGATGTTAGACATGTTGTATCAGCCTGTTTAACATGTCAAAAGGCGAAGGTGGAGCATCAGAGACCCGATAGAATTCTACAGCCGTTGGACATACCAATGTGGAAGTGGGATAGCATTGCTATGGAATTTCTGATCCATTTGCCACAGACTTTTAGGGGACATGATATGATTTGGGTTATTATGAACCGCTTGACCAAGAGTGCCCATTTCTTGGCAATGAACCTAAGGATGTCTATGGCCAAGTTGGCCCAACTATACATTAAGGAGATTGTGAGGTTGCATGGGGTGTCATCGAGCATAGTTTCAGACAGAGATCCAAGGTTCACTTCTCAATTTTGGCAGACTTTGTAGAGTGCTTTGGGTAGTAAGCTAACCATGAGTTTAGCATACCATCCCCAGACCGATGGCCAGTCAGAAAGAACTATCCAATCACTTGAAGACTTGTTGAGAACATGTATACTGGATCACTTGGGTGTGTGGGATGAAGTCTTACCTCTGATAGAGTTCACCTACAACAATAGTTTTCATGCGAGCATTGGCATGGCGCCATATGACGCTCTATATAGTAGGAAGTGTATGACCCCTCTATGTTGGTACCAGGATGGGGAAGCACTGCTTGTTGGGCCAAAGTTGTTGGAGCAGACTACTGAGAAAGTGAGAATGGTAAGGGATAGGATGCATGTTTCTCAGAATAGGTAGAAGGCGTATACAGACTGCAGGAGGAGACCTTTGGAATTTGCGGCTAGAGATCATGTATTCTTGAGGGTGAGCCGAATCACTGGTGTGGGAAGGGCTCTCCGCTCAAGGAAGCTTTCTCCTAAGTTCCTTGCCCTTACCAGATCTCGAGGAGGATTGGGCCGGTGGCTTATGAGTTGCTTTGCCTCGCCAATGGGCAAATCTCCATCTGGTGTTTCACGTGTCGTAGTTGAGGAAGTATGTATTTGATCCGTCTCATGTGTTGGAAGCTGAGGATGTACATATTAGAGAGGATCTCACTATGGAAGTACCACCAGTTGCTTTGGAGGATAGTCGAGTTGAGCAAAGTCGGGGAAAACCAGTCAGTCTTGTCAAAGTCATCTAGGACCGGAGGACAGGTGACTCTACATTGAAGTTAGAGGAGGATATGAGGAAGTCACATCCGCATTTGTTTTCCATGTAATTCTTCATTTTCAAGGTCGGAAATTTTTGTTGTTGGGGAGAATGTAAGGCCCACTTTGTTCTTTTTTTTTCTGCCCTCATTTTAAAGGCTCATCCAAAGCAGGTGCACCTAAAGGCTGGCCCATAGGGTGCCAAGGCCCCTAAAGTAGTCTAACCCCTCCTCTCAACTCTCACTTGCCAAAAACAGTACTTTACTCCTCTCCTTGTTCCCCACAAAAGCTCTACTAGGGTTTGGACCTCTTCCTTCTTCTAGTTCGCTCAACTCCGTTATTTTCTGGTCACGTAAGTTGATTCGCCCCCGTACCTTCTTTCTTTCCAACTCTATTGTCGTGAGTCTAACTAGGATTCACCTTGGTAACCCATTTTGAATTTGTTCCACTATTTTCCAGCTCTCGAAGCTATTCCTTGAGCTACTATGCTCCATAGTTTGGGTGTCGAAGTTCTTGGCTAGCATTTTCCAGGTAAGGGAAGTTAGGGTTTTCGTACGTTTGTCGTATGTGGTAGTTTTGCTTTTGTTGTGTGATTTATATACTTGAATAAAGCTTGGGTTCAGATAAGAATGAACTGAATATTGTTTTGGTTTGGTGTGCTGCCATATGTGCATGAAACAAGGGACGAGAAATGTTATTTTTGCCCAAGCAAGCTTGTCTCGCCTAGGCGAGAGTAGTAGAAGCTTGCCTAGGAGTTTTTCTCGAGTACTCGCTCAGGCGAGAGAATTGACTTTTAGTGAAAGACCATCTCGCTCAAGCAAGATGGTCTCGCCTAAGCGAGTGTTCGCAAAACCTCTTAGGGCCTTTATCGCGATCTCGTCTAAGCGAGAGCTTGCAACTTGAGCGAGAGCACTCCTCTCGCCTGAGCGAGGGCTCCTGCCTTGAGCGAGACTCGCTGCAGGCCACACCGTTTTCACCCCTGATTAATATTAATTGTATGATTGGCTGGTTTGCTCTATTTAAAGTATGAGGCATGCGAATATGTATGACATTTCTGATGTTATGAATTGGAATTAATAAGTTTGACATGATATTGGCATGTGACATGTATAGTATGGTTGGTTATAAAAGTGACATGGAATTGGTATGAACAATACGGTTGCATTGGTTGATGGAACGTGATGTTGGTTTGGTTAGGACGTAATCCCACGATAGTTTCGTGGTGGTGCCTTATTGGTCAGGGTGTAATTCCATGAACCTCTAGGTGAGATTCATGGTGGTGCCTCATTTGGTCAAGACGAAATTCCATGACTCCTGTTAGTTGGAGTTGATGGTGGTGCCTCATTTATATAATTTAGTAAGGATTCAAGGTAAGGATTACATCCTGACACTCTAACGAGTCAGTTAGTCTCACATAGAGCGACTGACTCAAGTGGTGAGAGTAGCAGGAGGCCTAAAACACTTTAACGGCTAACCTTGTGTGTGGAGGTTGAAAGACTATAACAATTGGCTCGGTAGAGCAGCTCGGTAGAGCAGTAAAGGCCACCACTGTGAGATCCAGGAAATTCATAAAAATTAATGATTACTAGAGTATAAGAAATGAGGGGTTGAGACTACCATAAGAGAGTTCTTTGATAAATCCTAGACAAGAAACAATGTTAACCTAAGTGGTTTAGAGCACTTGATTATGTTGAGGGGACTTGGGTTCAAGTCCTGAGTATGTCATTAGTATATTTATTTAATTCTGTTTTATTTTGCAATTATATCGTGAACGTGAAAGCATGATTTAGGTTCATACGAATGTGTGAATTAACAGGAATCATGTGATAGTTTGTTGGTGTGCATGTGTTTGATGGGTAGGAAGGATATGGGTTCGAATCTCGGCTAGAGTGAATATTATCCTTATGTTTTACTATTTTGCCAAGTGGTTAAATGATCTAGAAACTGTAGAAATTCTCTGGAAATCAAAAAGGTAGTTGTTTAGGTGTAGTAATGGCTATTAAACTTTAAATTTAAATTAATTTCCTTTTTATAATTTTTATTTATTTTGGGCTGAATTGGTGAGAGGGGGAGGAGTGAGTGAGAAAACAAAGAGTCATATTGTGTGGCTAGGGAGTTCTGAGAAATTGCAATCTAGAGAGGGAATTAGAGTGGAGGCAAGGAGGGGAGCTTTGGAAAACAAGGAAGAATTCATTTGGAATTGTTGAAGCTAAAACACCAGGTAAGGGGAGCTTAATCTAGTCTATCTTTTGTTACTACTGATGTTTGTTGTAGGAAATATATAAAATGAGAAGAGTGTTGTTTGCGATTTGCTGTTTGTTTTCTCTATGTCGTGATTCCAGTTTTGATGTTGTACACCACTATTCTCGTATGCTTTGCGTGAAGAAAATATTAATGTGTTGTATGCAGATTGTGTTGTTTTGGGGTAGTCTTTTTGGACTCACTCGCGTGTAGTGAGAAGGTTTATGAAACGGTGGAGGACCATGAGTTTGGTTCCTGGGAAAGTGAATTGATTCTTGGGTTCTACGGGCAAGCTCTTTTGGGGTTGTAAATTGTGGTTATATTTGTCTTATTCTTGCTGCGTCAAGAACCCAAACTGCAGGTTGTTCATTCTGCATCAGTAGAATGTTGGTGCGATTTCATTGTCACTAATTAGTGAAACAGTTTTCTAAGAGGAGAAATTTCTTAAGTGGCGTTGGCCCTTGCCCTCCTTTTTTGCACTGCTGCAGTTTCGTAAATTAGTCGTGGTATTATGCAGCACATGTTCACTTTGCTTTCTCATTATTTGTTGGGTGCAGGCCATGAAAAGTGGTATTTTTCTTCCTTAAGTGGTGCGTTTTGGAAGAAAGTGAGGGGCATCGAACTTAGGTTCTTCGTTCGTTATTATTTATGTTTTGTGAATTGATGTGAGAACATGCATGACCAAGTTGATGATTACGTTTGGCAGCTTTGTTTATTTTTGTCATATGTGTTTCGGGAAAGAGAAAGTATCCACCTATTTGCATACATTCAATCATTCATTATATTTCTCTTTAAGCTTCTGGTGGTGTGGTTTTTACATGATGCATGACATTGTTTCTCTAGCCATGGACCCCACTTCTTATTAGAAAATTGTTTTCTTAGCCGCGGGTCCTATTCCTTTTAAAGGTAGCATTTCTTCCTTTACACAAACCACGTTACGTGATTTTGGATGCCACCATTCCTTCCTTTGGTTTCTTTTTTTTTGTTTGTTTGGAGTGATTTCAAGAATGGGTTGTTAGTTTTATAATAATAGTTGGGTTCTTTTGGATTATTAAGTGAAAAAAAAAACAATGAAAGGTGGTGATATTATGTAAAAGGTTAAAGTTAAGTAATTAAAATTTGTTACAGAGGGTATATATTTAATGTTATATTATTATCTCAAAAATATACAATTTAGGTGACTAATATAAAAGTGTGGTTTTGATATTTAGGATTAATGTTTAGAAAATTTATTATGTGGTTGCATAGGAAAAGTTATTGATGCGTGTTTTATTATGCATTGAGTACATGTAGTTGGGTATATATTTAAGTTGTTTTTCTTATGTTGTTCTTGACAATGGAACAATTAACATATTTAATAGATGTATATATACAAGAAAAGTAAAATAATATAATTGGTAGTCAAGAGTGTTACCTTTTGATAAGAAATGAAATTCACTTCATTTGGATAATTGAATATACATTAAATTAAATTAAGATGCCGACGCTAGTCACAACTAATGGGTTGGAAGTGTCCGGTGCTTGGCGACGCTTATATAGCGCCAAACAATAGTGTAGGGGTAGGGGTCCATTGCAGATGGATTCGCATGGATGGGCTTGATGGCTTGGTCAGGGATATGCTGGATTAGTTACGAACGGGGAGGTTCGTAACGAAGATTGGAGATGCGTGATTGATGCGGGCGGGTAGGTCCGTATCTGTTGTACTCTTGTGTGGGGATACGAGCGGGGAGGTTCGTATGTTCCGTGCTCACACTTGAGGCTGCTATGAGCGGGGAGGTTCATAGTAGGTGTTCACGCATGTTGGACTACGAGCGGGCAGGTTCGTAGAGTTGGACTACAGGCGGGGAGGTCCGTAGAGTTGGACCACGAGTGGGTAGGTTCGTGGGAGCATGATAATCCCTAATGACCAAGGTTATGAATGGATCTTTCTCATATAGGTTATGAGATTGGGGTATAATGTTATAAAAAGGTCAATAAACTAAAATTGACTAAGTTAGATTGGGTGAGGGTCAATTCTTATTATCTTATTATTTGTATAGTTTTTTTTCTCAGCTCACCCTTGCTTGTTTGTGTGTTTGTGTTTGGCGATGATCACGTGACTTGTTACGTGGGAGCAGACGTGAATTCAGGTGATCATGTTGATGCTTAGCAACAGAGCGGGGCTACCGATGAGGGATTTTCTTTATGCTATGTTTTCCTACCTTTTGTAATAGACATTATGATGTTTTATCCATTATGATGTTTGAAATTTCCCGCGCTTGGGAATTTATTGAAATGTCTGATTTTCTTAAAGTATATTTTGTGAAAAATCAGTTTTATTTAGTAATATCCATCTGGGGTGTTATAACCACAAGTGCAAGCATCCGCTGAATCTGACTAATTATATGTATCCGGATGAGTCATGTCTTGAGTCTTAGTGTATCGTTTGCAAGTCATAACATGATTGGTTGACATATGCATTTTGGATCATGTTATTGTAAGTAATTGTATGATAAATCACTTTCTACTCTAGCTTACCCTTTTGCCTGTTTGATTGTTATGTGTGTGGGTTTCTCCTTTTGCGATGATCATCAATTCATTGGTGTGAGTAGATGCGAGAACTCCTCGTGGCCAATAGGAATATGGTGATTCCGCTGTGTAGCCTGTCTGGTTTGGATTTCGTTTAATTGGGCTTTCTCTTAGGGCTATGACCCATGTATTGACTTGTCTTTTGGTATTAATTTGATTATTGTTGAAAATTGTACTCTGTCTTGTATTGGCATTGTGGTGTGCCTCAGGATTCCATTTTAAATACCTTGGATATCTTTAAGGAGTGATTTTATACTCCATATCTTGGCTCTTTATATTATTCTATGTAATATTCCATTAGCTATATTAGTATTTAAATGTGGTGTTACATTTATGGTATCAAAGCGGTCATTCCTTAGAGTGTATGGACTTGGGGGTCCGCTTAGCTTTCGTTGTGTCTTTCTAAGTGTCTTTAGTTAAGTTCTTGTCTCATCAAGTCTGACTAATGGTTTTCCTATGTGCCAGTGATTATGGCACCCCGCGTAGAACTCCTCAATCATCTCATAGCGACGTACCAGACATCGCCAAGGCAATAGAATATAAATTAAAATTTTTAGAAGAACTGCAAATATTATTATCAGTGTAGAATTGACACTATAATAACTAATTATTCATGTGTATGTACATTTTTTTATTATATATTTGGGTATGAATTTGTGTGTGTTAAATTAAAAATTTGACATAATAATTCATCAATGATGTATACTAAAAAGTTATTTATTTTTGTGTTAAATGGTAAATTTGACATAATATTTATGAATTTGCGCATATTCTTTTCAAGTAAATAATTTTCTTTTATTTTTGCATTAAAAAAATTAATATATTTTTCTTGTATATTTTAGAAATTAGAATATACATTAGCAATAATAAAATAAATAAAAAAACAATTAAACATAGATGTAACAAATAAATTACCTAAGATTCAGGTAAAAACTACACATTCATATTTAAATGAAACAATAAACTACATTGAGCAGTAACTACATTGATTATTATTATGAAATTCATATTTTTGTAAATAATGAATTGGTTGAAATGCCAAGGTGTCCCATCAATGCTATATACTAATCACTAAACTAGATGGCAAAGTATTATAGTGTAGACTGCATCCAAAATTAAAAAAGAATGAAGCTAGGTTTATATGTGGGATATGGGCCTCCATTAACCAATCACTTTCACCAATGGTATGATATTTACTTTCAAAGGAGAAACTTGCATACTGGCAGCGAGAAAAAGGACAAAAAGGAAGAAAATAAAGGCAAGGCTATACCCAATATATCACGGTGTAGTTATCGGAATTTTTTTTTACAAACCTTACTTTTGAACAACTTTACAAAGTTTTCATAAAAAGAATTAAAATAGATAATTTTTTTTATTTTATTAATCAAAATGAGGTAATAATGTAGTATTTTTTACCTAAGTAATTTGTCAAAGTTTGTAAAAGAAAACTTTATTAAACTATGGTACTTTAAATCCTTAACAAACTAAGATATGTGCGCATTAACTAAACATGATTACTTCAGTCCAAGCTCAAAAAGACATGTATCTGCCAAAAGAAGTACTCACTTGATTCTCGTACTTAGTAATATAATTATAATTTCTTTTGCTTATATATTACAAAAAATTAAAGTAAACATGACGGTTTTAACACGATGGTTTTAAAAGAATGTTATATTTTGCTTTACAATAAGACAATGTCCTAACTACCATATCTTATACAAAATATGACATTTACAAACATCGTTATAGTATTTTTTACTAATATGCGTTCATTTTTCCTCAAGCTCTTCTTTCCCTCTTATTTTTTATTTGAAATTCCCTCCCATTTATTATTTTTTATTAAAACAAAAACATATCAACCCCTGCAAGAAATTAAAAATATAGCTCTCCCTACCCTCATTCTCTTTACCCTAACCTAAAAGAAACATTTTCCAGATTGAAGCCACAAGACCTCGCACCTTGCCGTCTCGATTGAAGCCACCACAACACCTCGTTGTCTCGATTGAAGCCACCACAACACCTCATCGTTAGCCAACCGTTGAGACTATCGGAGCAATAATCGGCGGATATCTCACTTCTCCATCGTGCCAGCTCGCGAAATCAAAACAGTCGTGCGTTGTCCATTCAAATCATCTTCCTCACGATGCAGTTCGGAGTTCTACTGTCGACCTTGAGACTTCGCCAACACATTTGCATCTCTACTATTCTCACTCTTCTTACATTAGGTGGTTTCATTTTGTCAAAAAGTAAGTTAATTACACAAACTCTTCAGTGGAAAATTGAAGCATTTATATCATAATAGGAAAACCTAATTTATTGCTTATGCATTTCATTGCCAATGAAACAGGGGATATCAAAAGCTTGTGGATTTGGGGTTTCTGGATTTCACCTTTAATATATGGGCAAAATGCTTTCATAATCAATGAATTTATCAGAAACAACTAACACTACGTAATTTATTGAACTAACAACTTTACAATATGTATACAATTGTTAAGAAAGACATGATTCTAAGTTCTTTTCTCTCTAATTACAGGCTACCTACAATTTAGGAGTTGCGAAGTTGCGAATTTGACTCTCGTGCATTCTTCACAGAATTGGTTGTTTGGTTTTTCACACCAATACAGTATAATTCTTGTATCAAAAATCACATCACAAATAAGTACCAAGATAATTAGTTTCCAAAGCCTGAGCATTTTCGAATGCATATTTCCAAAGACTGGACATAACTTACTTGTGGTTGAGTGATAACGCTGTCGTTGACGCGATCAAATTAATACTACTAAACTATAGCAACTTCAGTATTGCTAAGATAGTAGTCAAGAAAATAGAAAGGGTAAAGTAACCCTAAGTCGTCTCCCAACGAACACGGAATTGATTTTTAACAAATTAGTTCTTATAAAACTATACAAATGAGTTAGTCAAATAAAATAAAAAATATAGGGGATTAATATAAACAAAGATAGAAATAAAGTTTAAAAGATAAAAAGAAATAAAAACAATAGTAAAGAAAATAGATTGATTCCATTGCTTTTTCAAAATAGATTCATCATCGGTTATCTAAAGATTATTGCTCAGTTAATTATTGTTGTAGATTTACAAATTAATCAATGTAAAGTCTCAATGAATTTGTTGGCGTTCTCACTTTTAACCAAAGTATAGTCTCAATTAAAAGTGAGAACTTTTAGATTATCCACAGTAAATTCAACCAAAGTACAGTCTCAATCAAATTTTACTATGCCTAATCATGTCTATTCTTTTATCTCCTCACCAAATAAAAAGCTTAATTAATCAAAGTAAAGTCTCAATTAATTTTCGTTAGAGTAAATACCTTTAATCAAAGTAAAGTCTCAATTATTGGTAAAAACTCATTTAATCATATGAAAGTTTCTAAATAAAATCAAAGTAAAGTCTCAATTAAATTTAAAAACCCTTGACTCGTATGATCAATATGCATATAGATTTAAAATCATTACTTTTTATGTGATTCAAAGATAAAAGACATAGATAAATTAAAACCTCAACAATAATAAAAAGAACAAAGAAATTAATTCATTCTAACCTCAAAATCCATAATGAAATTACAATGGAATCAACCCAAGAAGTTTAGCAATCCATGAAATACAAAAGAAGAATAGAGAGAAGAAAAGAGAGAGAAAGAAATTAGGCCCCCCTAAGGGTTCCTAAATTCCGACGTGCCGAGCTTGTTTTCTGCTTCTCCCTTGGTCTCTTTATATAGGAATTGGACTGGACTTTTCTGTTGCTAAAATCTCTCAAATATCTTTTAAAATAAAGATAAATATAAATATTTAAAAATATTTAGAGAGATATACACTATTTGACAAATATAGTTGGTTGATAATATCAATATCTAATATAATTAAATTAATTAATTACTTAAAGATATATGATAAATTATCACCAATTAATATTTGAATTAATTTTCCAAATCAACCCTTTGCAATCTCCTCAAATTATCTTCTAAATAATCCAATATCTTCAAGATATATTTGTTTGTTGTGGATCTAAAAAGATTCCAGAAGATCTTGTCATATTTAAAAAGATTTGGTAGTTAATATCTTTTAATATTTTGATATAATTAAATAAGATAATTATTTAAAAATATCAAATAAAATATCTAAAGATATATTTTTCCCAAATTATCTTCTATCATAAAGATAAAGAAAATCGCAAGGTCCAATTTTTTTGTTCCTCTCTTCTTGGTTTAGCCAAACTTCTTCACTTTTTCAAGTTTTTCTTGCCGTCTTCATGCAATGCTTGGCTTGAATTTTTGTGCTTTTGATAATTTCTTATTCTTGGATTTATCTTTAAGGTGTCATGAAGCTTTAATCAATATATTTCCACACCTCTAAATGAGCTTAAAACTTAACTTCAGCTGCATCAACAAACTTTAAAATATCCAAAAATAATTTATGCAGCTAAAAATCACTTTTTAAGACATTTTTATCACACAAGCTCAAACAACCTAATTATCAGAATTATCAATTAAATCACTCTTTAGGCACACAAATTCAATTAAATACCCAGAATTAAACATTAAATGAGGGCAAAAATACGTACTCATCAGGGAGTTAATTCATCAGGGATCTTTCCTTCCTTCATTATCATGTAGGCTTTTAGTGCACGCAAGGTGGTTTGAATTTGGGATTCTAAATTAATGTACTTCTATTGCCACTGATCAGAAGATGTTGATGATGTGGCAGCACTAGATGAAGCAATGCTTATATCCGAAAGTCAAAATCTTGTATTTCTAAATGAGTTAGTAGGAGCTGCTCCTAACACTCTACCAACAACATCATTAGGGGAAACCTCTGATTCATCATTAGTGCTTTGAGTCAAACCCACTTCAATTTGTTCTTATAGGCATACAACAATATGTAGTGAAAACTCTAAACATTGGAGGAAAATGCACGAAGATATCATATTATGGTACAACTAACAGATATAGCCTTTGTCGCATCATTCACAAATGATCCATCCTTTCTTTTATAAGTATCAATGTATAACTTTCCCCGACTAGGCAGCTGTCCAATTTCCAAAAACTAAATAAAAAGAGAAGTTAAGTTAAATAGTAAAAATTAAAAAATAGTAAAGTGCCATGTTAACTAATATCATTACCATCTCATGTCTTCTTCTTGACATAGGTTTAGAACCACCGGTATGAGGAATTACTTGCTTTTACGATTTTCTCTATTTTTTTTACAAATCTCCTATGAACAAAAAAATTGTAAGTTCGCACAACAATAAAAAAATATCTACACAAACAATTCACACCATTCAAAATAATGTAACTTGTACCAATGTTTCCGGTTTTAGACGATAAGTAACAAAATGAGCCCATTGAGTTCTGTCTATACCATTTGGCACATTACTTATGATTTCCTTTTTGCTTTTCGTTGGATCATAGAACTCATTGCATAAGTTCTGCCTATGTGCAACCCACTTCCTACCAAGAGTTAGTTTGCAATACCGTTGTGCACTAGCTTCACCAATCTTAAAACAAAATCGAGGCTTTTGAAAAAAGAAGACATAGTTAGTGAGTAAAGATTTGAGTAAATGTAACATTTACAAAAGATATAAGGTCATACATGCATAAAGATATACCTGTAATATTTCCTTAAAGCATTCCAAGAAGTAAGTGTCAGGCATGCCTATTTTCCCAGACCATCTTTCAAAATTAATTGGAAACAAATTACAATCAATTGCCAATGTACCACAATATCCTGCAAGCACGCCTTGTCCTTCACCAATTTCCATGCCTAACTCATCAAAGTCCACAATGATACGTTCCCCACGAGTTAAGTTATTTACTTCTCTGACCTTCACCTTAATTTTCTTGATAACTCCTTCTAAGTCTTTAACCATAAAACAACTTACTTAACCATAAGTAAAATTTTTAAAATTATGGTCATTTAAAAATAAATATGACATATACTTATTGCATGAACAGTCCAATATGATGAAGATTCACGTTGAACATGTTTTGTAGATGTTTCAGGTTGCTATGAGTTCTCAGTGGGCAATGAGGAATCTACTGGTGGTGTTGTGCTCATTGAAGTGTGTGATGAGGTTTCATTTGTTGGTGCAGGATTTGTTGATGGTAAATAATTAGTTGGAGGCTGAAGTGATGATTTCTGTGGATTTCGAAAACGCTTCACCTTTGGCATGGCTACATATATTTATGAGAAACCAAAAGTGAATGACAACAATGAAAACTAGATATAAAGAATGCATGGGGATTATCATACAAAACAATGACCATAATTCTTTAATATGTATGGTAGTTCTAAATCAAGTAAATTAGATAGTATTTAGGAAAATCAAATCCAAGGGTGAGACTTACCTGCAGGTTGATCACTTTCAATATGGGGGAGTACAACAGGAAAACCAAGAAAATCCAAGGGTGAGTACCCTCAGACTTATTTACATGCAATGAATTTGTCATTACAAAAGTACACATATAATAGAACCAACTTGTTGCTCATAGTGCAAATACATTAACATAATAACATAGATGGAAATAGAAAAAACAAGAAAATCCAAAATTCTATTATTCATGTCCAACTACAAAATTTTGTTATGGTAAATTTGATTTAAACACATCTCTAATTGTTTGATCTGTATCTCTATTACATTGTTGTTCAACCAAAATTGGAGATTTATTACTTAATAGGTCATATAATAGGTCCACTAAGTAAGGATGAAATATTAGTATTGGAAATTGGAGTTGCCACTTGAAAAAAAAATCATAAAACTTTTGTCTTGTCTTGGGAAATTTTTCTCAATTCTGATTTTTGAACTAGGTGATTCCAATTAAAAATGAATACATATTGGTTTTGTTTATATTTGAATTCCAATGAACTCTAAGTGTTTGTTTATTTGTCACTCCATCTCAACCAAAATTGGTTTTTCTGCCATAAACTATTCAAAAGTTATGTTATTAGCCAGTCAAACCATTAAAACAACCAGAGTGGAATGCTGATTTCAACAAAGACATTTGTTAGAGAAAAATAAAACAACCCCATGTTTTTGTTAAGTGTTTTATCCAACAAAAGCATCAAACATGAAGAAGTTCATGCAAAGGAAGGTGTACATACGAGTATATGCTAAAGTTGCTCAGTACTCCATAGTTAGGAATTTCACCAGAAAAGAAATTGATAGTCAAGTTCCTAAGACAGGGAGGAAAAAATGAATCATAAAGTTATTAATATCATTATGCCAAAGAGGTTTAGGCTACACTAACTTACAAAATTTTCAACTATGAGAGACGGCCAATAAAGCAAGGTATGGCACCTTTCAATAAGTTACTGGATAAATCCTTGTATTTAAATTATGTAGTAAATTCCAGATAAATTAAATGCAACTGAGAATAAAGTGTAGAAGCAAGTTCAAAGAATCATAAAGAAATAGAAAGAAAAGCAAGGAACAAGGAATTACAATATATTCAAATATGAAATAGTTCCAATGTTTGACGGTATGCCTCATTGGAAAAAGTTACCCCTCAAGTACCTTTGAAGACAATCAGATGAGACACATCATCATGGACATAACATAAAAGCACTGCAATTTATAGGAAATTAATAAATATTTCTTTAGGAGTGAACCATTTCACTTACAGTGCTCTTAAATCAGAACAATTGGTAAGTTCATTAGGAATGGTTCCATGCAAGTTGTTATGATGAAGTGCCTTGATTCATTGCAAGCCATCATATGGAATGAGAATGATAAAAGTCTCATGTGTAAGTTTAGCAATGAAGAGAGAAACTTGTTTTCTACTTACAGTCTTTGTAGTCCACTGAGTTTACCAATGAGATAAAATTATGCCAAGTTGCAAGTATGGCAGATTTTTGAAAAACAAAACACAAAGTGTCATACTCAACTGAGAAAGTGGGGAAAAAAGAAACATAATGAAGTGCATGTGATGTTTGCATACATTATGCGAACTCTCTGTTGATCGCCAGGGTGGCAATAGATACCAGTCCATTTACAATGAGCATTTATAGCAGAGAAAAAGGAAGCTAAAAAAGTACCCAAAATGCATTTATTCTCCCCCCACAAAAAGGAAAAAAAACTAAACAAAAAGTATAGAAGAAAATTTGTAGCAGAGAAAAAAAATAAGAGACTCATAGTTCTAACCATCCAGGGTTAGAGCAAGAGAAGAAGGATAGAAAACAAAAGAAACCACTTGTGGAGCCTTCAATACATGCTCTCTGTTGTAGACTTCAGTCGATTCTGACAAGATGAGGTTTATAAACTCTACAAGGACAAATTAGTGAACATCTTAATTATTGAGAAAAGTCAACAAAGAATATGAAGCAGAAAATTCTAGAGAAAATTCTATAATGACATATTATCTAACTGTATATAATGAGGATTTGTTATGCTTTTCTAGAAGCTAATGAAGTGCACGAAACTGTATATAAGTTATAACCTGTGAAGAGAACCAGAGAAGAAAGAGAACTAGAGAAGAAAGAGAACCAGAGAATAAAGAGTACACTTTTTATTATAGGTTCTTTATATATATGTCCTTCCTAACTTGAAATTGACAAAAGGAAGCAACATATAATCACCTTAAGAAAATAACATTAAGAAATTAAACATGAGTCGAGTATACATGCATTGAAAATAACTTTGACTATAAAAAATCATTACCTTTAAGAAAAAATTTATTACTAATTATTTTTTCAACTCATACATTTGAGTCAAGGATATCACCATCTAAATAGTTTGTAGCCAATTGCACATATTCATTGTCATTACTATAATATTTCTCTAGCTCTTGATCTTGGTATGGCTCATTTTCATATACCTCTTTTACTATTTCTCCCATTTCATACAAATCTCTTGGCTTTAAATGCACAACAACAGTCCATCCTTTATTGACCACATCATCTACATAATATACCATCTGTGCTTGAGATGCCAAAATATAAGGTTCATGTTCTTCACGATCTCTAATATGAATTAGTCTATCAAAGTTAACACAATTAAAATTCCATTGATCCTTTTTATATCCTCTTTCTCGTGTAGTATTTGCCGACTTACACTTGAAAAGAACAACATTGAATTGACCATAATAATTAAACTCAATGATATCCTCCAACTTTCCATAATAGGATAAGTCTACTTGCCTTAAGTTCCTGTCAACACTGCTTGATACACAAGTTGTATTAGATGTTAAAAACACACCACTATTTTGTGTTCTCAATCCCTCATCTCGAGTCAATGTTTGAAATTTAAACCCATTGATGTTGTACGCAATAAATCTGTTAGCATTTTCCAATGGACCTCGTGCTAGAAACTTTAAGTCATTAGACATTGTATTTGTTGTTTCTGGATTCATAATCTAAATAAAGAAGTTATGTTAGCCATAATTGAAAGAAAACATAGTAAATAACAGAAAGTGTACTATGTGATAACCCACCCACCTTTGAAACCAATCAACTAACTCTTTAAACACTCTAGTTTCGATCTTAGTGGTTGAAGCTCGCCTTCCCCTTGAACTTCTTTTTATTAGTTGTCTAAATTGACTACATATATAATCAAACAATATGACTAATATAATTTAATTAGTTTAAATACAATCACACACTTAATGTAGATTACTCACTCAACAAATGGTGTGACTATTGCACAATTTAAAACCACATATCGATGGGCTTGTAGTTTTTGCATCTGAGTTAAAGTAAAATTCGAAGAACCTCCTACTGGCTTCCCACCTTGTGGAAAGATAGATAACAAAAAAGGCTCATCCTGTTTTATCACAAACACATCTTGGTCTATTGAACCTTGTCTCTATATCTTCAATGTATCTAGAACAAAAGGTAAGAGACTCTTCAGCTAAGTATCCCTCAGCTATAGAACCTTTGGGTTTCGCCTTGTTTCGTACAAAGGTCTTTAAATGACCTAATTCCCTACAATAATGAGAAATAATTAGAGTAAACAACTTGGATATTTATGATAATGATACCTTAATCTAAAAGCACTAAGCATTACCTTTTTATAGGATACATATATCGATAATGAACTAGACCTCCAAGTTTTGCTTCCTGTACTAGATGATAGTTAAATGAACCATAACTGTGAATAATGATGGTGGGAATAACATCTCTAAGTGGCAAAGTGTTAGCACAATGCGATCTTAAAGCATTTCAAGTTCTTGTGGATTTAAACTTTTACTACAAAGGACTTTAAAAAATGAGCAAAACTCCACCAAGTTTGTAGTGACATGGTTTGGTAACAAATTACGTATTGCCAGCTGTAGTAATTACTCCATAATAATATGGAAAATCGTGACTTTTTAGCCCGAATATTTTTTCTTGCACCTCATCAACACATCTAGAAATGTTACTTGAGTAACCATCTGGTACTATAACATTTTTCAAAGTTTTGAGAAATAACTTTTTGGTATCACGAGTTAATGAAAACAAAGCAAGATGATATCTTCCATTATCATATGGCCAAAGATCCTCTCTTATGCCCATTTCCTTTAAATCTTTCCTAGCATTTACATTGTCTTTGGATTTAGGCTTTTCATTTAACAAAGTATATACCAAATTGTCAAATACTTTTTTTTTCAATATGCATGAAATCTAAATTATGGCGTAACAAATTAGACTCCCAATACGGAAGTTCAAAGAAAATGCTTCTTTTTTTCCATTGTTTAACTTCTTCTCTAGATCTTTTTCCTCTACCATCCAAAATTACTCCTCTCCCAAATGTAACATTAATATTTTCAACTTGCCTAAAAATGTCAGATCCTGATAATTTTAGTGGTGGATTCCTTGTTTCAGTGCTTCCATCAAAGCGAACACGATTCAATCTAAATTTATGATTTCTACTCAAAAAGCGACGATGCCCCATAAAACACAACTTCTTACTATTAGGGAGACGACAAGGTTTTGCATCAAAGTTACAAGTAGGGCAAGCTAAACCTGTGTGTTCCAACCAGATAAAATGACTAGGCCAGGAAAGTCACTAATTTTCCACATAAGAGCTACTCGCATCCTAAAAGTTTCATTCAATGAAGAATCAAAGGTCTCCACACCATCATTTTATAGCTCACGTAACACATCAACAAGGGGTTGTAAGTACACATCAATATTATTTCCTGGCATTTACTTGCCTGGAATGATCATGGATAGGATCAATGAAGTATGCTTTATACATATCCATGGTGGAAGATTGCATGGAATTAAAAACACTGGCCAAATACTATAAGTAGAACTCATAGTACCAAAAAGATTAAAACCATCACTAGCAAGGCCTAAACGAACATTTCGAGGATCAGAACCAAACTCAGGATGCAATAAACTAAATGTTTTCCATGCCTCACTGTCCCTTGGATGCCTTATGAACCCATCCTAGTTCTCTAAAGAATGCCATCTCATCCTTGTCCCTTCAATGGAAAGTAACGCAAAACTTTTGCAGGTTGATTTTTTTCTTCTTTGGGTTCCATCTAGATGTACCGCAACGTTTGCATGTTTGCATGTTTACAAATCTTTTTCATCATCTCTTAAATATAACATACAATCATTTGGACATGCATCTATTTTGGTATAGTTAAGACCAAGTTTGTTGACGGTTTTCTTAGCCTCATAAAAAGAAATAGGCAAGTTTGCTTCATTAAATGCATCTTTTAACAAATCTAGGATCATAGTCATTGCCTTGTCAGTTAATCCACACAAAACCTTGATGTGATATAATTTGATTACAAACTCTAATTTTGTGTACTTGCTCCCGTCACACAATGTTTGATTTCTATCATTGAGAAACTCAATAAACTCATTATGATCCTCCTTTGGCCTTTCATTCAAAACATCATCTACACCCAATGGTTGTGTTTTGCCTAGATTAGTACCTTCTTGCCTATAGTGCCCAAATGCTTCATTGATCATTGTTTCCATTGGATTTTCATAATGAAATGCCTCTTGTATATCATCTTCATTACTAGAAATATCTTCTATTTGTTTCTCACCATGAAGATTCCATATAACATATTTTGTGGGAAATGCTTTTAAAATCAAGTGCTTCTCAACTACGCCTCGACGACACGACGACGAGCACAACAGCTCTAGGAACGAACTAAAGGGTTGAAATAAAGTGGAACATAACCAAGAAACGGGTTAACAAGAAACCCTAACTAGAAATACGAAGGATGATTAATGTGGATCAGTACGAGCTAGGAAGAGATACTTATGTGGAGCAACGAGTCCTCCTAGTTCAACGTAACAATGGAAGCAAAACCTTAGCAGAGAGGGAGACGACTACAGCTCTAAGGTTTTCTGAAAGAGTAGAATGAGTGAGTTAGGGCAAACTTAGGGTTGGGTTTTATCCTTTGAGCCAGCCCTAGGCCCATCTGATTTGGAATGGCTTTTTAAAATAAGGCGTAAAAGTAAGTGGGCCTTACATTTGTTTTTCAAAACTTTTAGACAATGGACGTTCGAACTACGTTTTTAATAGATTAAATTATAATTTTTTTTCTTAAGTTCATTTTATCGATAATCGTTCCGCTAAAAATGCTCATTTTATATCTTTCTGTAACATCCAAAAAAAATCGGGATGTTATATATGTCATGACCTTTTTCTTTTCTGGTTTACATGAGTCATTCTCTCCAATTGGACCCTTTTAGAATATAAGTATGTGCTTAAAGCTTGCTTCATGATTTGATTCAATTCTAATTTCTTTTTGATAGTCACTTATTCAAGAGTTATGCACTCTAGGAAAAACTTAAGATATTTGGTGAGAAAAACACCTTTCTCTTCATCAAGTAGTTCAACCTATGAGATGACTTACACTTAAGCAAACCAATACAAGGTTAAATGGTACAAATTTTGCTTCATGTAGTGCAACATCGACAAATATGGATGACAAGTTCCTGAACAAGGAAAATGAGTAAAATTTAATAGTTTATTTAAGAAATTACATAAGTTTGTTATAATACCCATTTGAATTTTAATAACTTATAAGTTTTTTTTTCTATTCTAGGCCAGATGTTGGAAGTGGTGCTCCATCACCTATTGACATAAGAAGATCAAGCGGGACAAAAAATACTAGTTAGGAACATAACTATAGAAGTTTAGCAAAATGTATTATAATAATGTGTCTGATCTATTATGGTTTTTGTATTCAATATGTAAACGTACATGCAAACTTTTGGATGGTGTTGGATGATATCAACCTTTTTAATATGAATTATGAACGAAAATATTAATGATCAAAATGTTATCTATGTGAATTTTTTACTTTTTCTAATTTTATGGAAAATAGGTTAAATATTAATGGAAAGCAGGTTAAATAAATAATTAAATAAAAATAATAATAATTTCATATTCAAATTATGGAAGTTAAAACGTCGTATAACACGTTAGTATAGTGAAAATAAAGAAATTTCTATGTGTCGTATTTGACATTTGAATTCTTTTAAAATAAACAAATTAGGACAGTTTTAACTGCCAACGTGCACAAAATATGGTGGTCTGAACTGCTATTATTTGCACAGTGCATTAAAAGGTGGGTGTTGCGACGTTTCGTCGAATACTGCCATATTATGCATTGTGGCGGCAGGATATATGGCGGTACCCGTACCACCATACCCACAAAATATGGCAGTCATAACTGCCAATTTATACTTCAAATAACTCTTGTATTTAACAAAATTTTTTGTAGTGTATACTTTTTTTAGTGTTGGAAAACTTTTTACAAGTAGATTTACCCTTGACAATCTTTATCAAAGTTCAACAATTATTCTTTATGACTCAGATATTTATGCATATACATATGTTAATAATTAATTTAACTACAAATATTCATTGAACAATTATATCTCTCATTTATTTTGAAATGTCTTGATTACTTCAGCATAGGCTAAAAAAGACCTATATATACCAAAAGAAGTACTCATTTGATTCTCGTACTCAGTAATATAATATAATATAATAATAATAATTTCTTTTGCCCATACTTTTTTTCGGTGTCGGAAAATCTTCTACAAGTAGATTTCACGTTAGCATTCTTCATTTAAGTTGGTGATCAATCTTCAGAAAAGTTAAAACATTGCATCTTTTCCACCTTAGATATTTGTACTCATTTTTGGGGAAGAACACTTCGTATCATGTTAGTTTATTCTTTCAAAACATTTAAAACTTGATTCATTACCCAATTTATAAACACGTCACGTAAGTTTCATGAGATAATTTTATTATTAAATTGTAATTTTAGTAATCAATTTGACATGGAATAAGATATTAGTTTGTTAGTTTTCTTTTGCTTTTAAGAAAATAATATATATTTATTGTTATATCTTATAACTATTTGTTCTCTTATTTTCTACAATGCATTGTATTACGAGTAATACAAAACACACATTTATAATTCTCAATAAAAATAATATAAACCATATTGTGTTGTATACATAAATTCATTTCAAATTACATATAGTGAAATCAAATAAAATCCTAAATTAAATCATGTTTGTTCCTGCAGAGAACAAATAAGATGAGTCAGGCATAAGTAACACCTTACCCATAGTCCGCCATCTCCTTAGTAGGCCTCTTTCCGGTTGGCATATGTCTGCTTGGACCCGGGAGGGGTTACCTGCAGAAGGGACTCTAAAGCTCAAGTCAGCAAAATTTCAGAGAAAGTCAAATCAGATGATTAGGGAAGTAATGAATGCGCACCTTTAATTCGTGGGGTTCATGTATATTTATAGCTTATTAATTATGTTTGACCATTCCATGGGTTAGGCCCTGGTTTGGGCCATAGGTGGGTCTGGGCCCTAGCCCAGGCCCTTAGTCCTGATTATTGTGGGCTTACTGATTAGGAGTGTTTTGATTTCATCAAGTTTCTTAGAGTGGTCGATGTAGACCGATTACCCCTTTAGCGGCTTATGCCGCCATTGTTCGTACGTCGTCTTAGGCTGGCTATTCCTTTAATGGCTTAGGTTATCGGTTTAGGCCGGTTAGGCTTAGGTCAGGCTAGGCCGACTACCTGAATTATCTTTGATATAGATGTGGTGATCGTTTATTATTATTATTTGGGTGAATCGGCTATGTGTGATACAATGTTTAATTCCATAAAATATTTTCTTTTACAATTCCATTCTTTTCAAATAGAATTTGAATTTCTTATCAATTCAAATTATCTAACTTCATTATTAGAAGTTACAGATTTGACTTGGTGATAAAGTGGACGAGAGAGAAAAATGTTTACATATTCTTATTAACATGAACTAGTAATACGTTAGCCATTAATATTTGATTACTTTCATTAATCTTAATAAATAAGATTTTGGATTCTTAAAGTAAGAAAATAAATAAATATAATAATTCATAATAAGAAGTTGGTTAATTTAAATAGATAATTTATATGTATTCTAATTCAGCACTAACTAACTCACTTAGTTAAAGTATTTTAAACAAAACAAACTTCAATCTATATTTTAAAAATCAACATGAGATGTAAAAGTAATTCAAGTGAATGGTTCACACATTGAACACCCGACCTTTTCCTAAAATTTAAGAAGGAACATTGGCACATACTTCTAGGAAGATTTGAATAAATAATAATAATAAAATTGATGACAATTTAACACTATCATAGGATAGTTGGCTATATTCACAAATAACAGTGATACAAAATTCCATTACAATGATTGGTTGTATTTTATTTATAGTTTCCACTTAGCCATAAAGGGGGCATAAACCGAGAGAACTACAATGAGAAATTCACAAGCCACTTAGGATATTTGTAGGAGAAAACTCTAATATAAGTAGTCATAAGTCATTTAGGTGAAAACAAAAAAAAACACTAAGTATTTATCCTTCTATTGGAAAGACTTTTCTTATAAAGTATTATTTGGCAATCACGATTTTGTACGTTGACACCAAGCTTCTCAATCAGGTTGGTTCTTAAGTCAAACCAAGCTAGTTCACCATCATTTGTTTCGAAGAGTATATTGCCCATATTACTTGTTCCAATAGGAAACGAAAGTGACGGTAAAGGTCCAATAGTAAAGAGTTTAGTCCATGTTTCCTTCTTGCCAACTTCAACCAAAATTGATATGTAAAATATAGTTGTGTCTTTATAACTTGACATTAAAGCAATTGACCCATTTAAGAGAAATAAGTGTCTCATCACCAAACAGAAATTGAAATCATTGTATGTTTTTGTGGGTATATCTAAGGGTGTGAGGGTTGTATAACATACCTCATTGCTTATGTCAAACGAAACCAAATATCCTTCATCGCCATTGTTACATAACCAATGACACATTCCCTCTAAATAGAATCTATTATTAATACCTTGACAGTTAAGAAATTCGATATTAAGTTTCCTCCAAGAATTGCTTCTTAGGCTATAAATCTCCCAAAACCGGTCATATTCCCATTCGTTATGATTATTTTCAACCAAGTTTCCTTGTGCATAATAACCTATTTTTCTAATCACTTTATAATCATCTCTAGCAATATCATAACCAAATCCTTCATATTCAATCACAACATCGAAATCATATCGTACATCCGAAACTGGGCTGGGCGCAGTGACCTTACATTCATTGGTAGAAGGATTCCATAAATACACAATGTCTGTTGCTTCTAGGTAGAGGCAAATAATTCCATTAATACTAGAAGAACCCAAAATATAAACTCCAGGAGAATGACCTTCTATACGTGGATTTGGCCAATTTAATATTGTCGAATTCTGAAACTTCATACCAAAAAGTGAATATAAGGAAGACTCATCATTATATTGGTCGTAATTTGGACCGAGGCATAGTAGGAGAGAGCTATCATCAAAATAAGAGTTTTGGTTAGATATGAAGTTATTGTAAAAGAGGTTCATGAAATTAGGATTTTCCAACAAGAGAGCCCATGATTTGCATATGCATCCAAATCTTTTAAGAGATTTCAATGACAATTTGAAAAGAATGTTGAATGCAAGATGATCTGGTAAGTGTTTGCCAAGATTTTGAGCCACAAATTTATTGTCCATCTCTTGGTCGTGCAACCAAATGTTAATAAGTTTCCAATGGTCTTTGGTGTTCTCGCTCCAAAGGTAAATAGGATGGGTAATTTGTTGGCAATCTTTGCTAATGAGATTCTTGATGGTGGTCTCCTCCAAATACTCTGACTATTGACAATAATAAGTGAACAAAATATATAACAAATCATGAGAATGACTTAAATTAAACAAAAGAAATGATTTAAAATATGGAATGACTTAATTTCTGTACTTGATCATCCTTGAGGAAAAGGGTAATTTTAGTTCCCCTGGGGAGTCGTTGGTCATTGATATCCGTGGTTAAAAAGCAAGAGGAACTAGGTTGAGATTCCCAAATATATTGGTCATGGTCATTATGCTTGGAGGTGAGGATAACCTTATGAGCAACCAAATAAGTAGAGTAGAAGCCAACACCCAAATTATCGACCAAATCTAAAACAAACACACACACACACATGTGAATACAATTAATGACAATGCAATGCAAATGAAAGTGAAATATCACCACCTACCTACCTGCTTTGGTCATGCCAATACCATTGTCGATGATAGAAAGTGTTTTGTTAGCCTTGTGAATGATTAATCTAACAATTAGTTCATCATTATTTAAAATATTTGTTTTTGTGAGCCTCTCAAATTGGATTTCATCCAAAGCCTGTGCATACATATCGTAATCAATAACAATTACCAAAAATTTACAAATAGAAAATCAAATTTAAATGATAACTTACATTAGAAGCATTGATGATAAGTTCACGAAGAAAAATTCCTTTGTTAGAATAGAAAGTCTTCTTCACCAAGCTCAACATCTCGCTCTTCTCACCTTCTAACACCAAGATCTTATCATTTGCGATTACAATTTCATTGGAATAACAACAATCTGATTGAATCAATTTATGAAACAAAACCACTCACAACCGAACCTTTGTATTTGTTAACCACAACCACCCACTATATCCATTTAATACAAAATCATTATCCATATTTAGTTTTATTGCCTTAAATTAATATTAATTAATTAATTAATTATTAAACTTAATTAATAAATTGGCTTTAAAATTATAAATTAACGTTTATTAATCAATGGTTTTCTTAAACTTTTAAACAAATAATTATTTTTTTCCTGTAAATTATTAATGAAGTAATTATTTCATTGGAGCATGAACACATTGTATTTAGTTTTCATTATTAAACACAATATGAATAGATATAAATAGAACATTAGGAATAAAACAAACAGTGAAACAAATACTATTGAAAAATTGAATTAAATATAAAATAAAAGTAGCAAAATATTCTACAATTTAAAAGTTTACAAGCTTTCATAACGTTAAATTTTTACTAATATTAATTGTTATTATTAAGTTCTATATGTCTCAGTTGGATTATATGCTTCATCTGTAAGACACAAGTTTCAATAAGTAACAAATCATGAATACATAAGTGTTTTGTCTATTGGATGATATGACATTATAGACTTACTAGTTGATGAATTCAAATTTTTGCCCTCATTTAATATTTAAATTTGGGGATTTAATTGAATTTTCTGTGCTTAAAGATTGATTTAATTAGGATTTGTGATTATTGGATTTTTTGAATAAGTTTGGTAAAAGTGGCGTAAAAATTGATTTTAGTTGCATAAAATATTATTGGATATTCTAACGTTTGTTAATGCAGCTGGAATTTATTTTTGGTCATTAATAGTGTGGATTTAAAATATTAAAAGTTACAAAATAAGTCCAAAAATCAGGAAATTTTGGAAAAGAATAAATCAGGAGCTAAATGCACCCCTAGTTTTTATTTGCACACTCCTTCTAGAATGGACCACCAAAAACCTGTTGTGCACCCCCAGTTTTCACTAAGTTGCACCCCTCCTACCACTTAAACTCCACTCAACCAGATCATGCCATGTGGCAATCCCCACCTTTTAAAATTAGCCAACCATAAGCTGCCACGTGTCATAATCCTCCACTCACCAAATTGAGCACTCAGATCTTGCCACGTCATCATCTCCTCCATCTCACACATGAAACCCTAACCCTAATTTCCCTTCCACCCACCATGGCAGCCGCCGCCGCCATCTCCTTGCCGGCCACCACTGTAACTCGCCGGAAACAGCAGCCTCCATTCCCGCAACCTTCACGCACCATCAGCACCGTGACAGCGCGCATCTTCTTCACTCGCGCCACCACAGATCGCGTAGCTTCCGCCACCACCGCAGACCTGCCACAACTCCGCAGTTCCGTCATGCCACCTCCATTGCAGATCTCCTCCGCAAGCTTTCCCGCACCACCGCGAGTTCCTGTAGTAACGACGAGCAGCCACCATCTTCGTTCGCACAACAGCAACCTCGCGCTTCCACCACCACCATCTTCCTCCTTCGCGCCACCTTCACCTGCAACGCACATCCAGCAGCGCCATCTCCGTCAACCACCATGAACACCGCAACTCTGCCACGTTCGCACCATCTCATGGCAGCAGCGGAGACGTCCGTCATCACCGTTCTCGCTGTAGTAGCGCAACCACGAATCTGCACCCTCATTCTCGTCCATCTTTGCACGAACCAACAACCACCACTTCACCTCGCAAACACACCTGGACCAGATTTGCGCGAGCAACTTCACCATCTTCATTCACGCCTGCACCTGCGAAACGTCCGCAGTAGCAGCCATGGCAGCCATTGCTCCGCCACCGTCAAGCCTGGCCGGAGAAGGAGGAGCCGCGCCGTCAGCAGCCGCCATTGCCGTCAGCCGCGCCGTCACCCACAAGCCTCCATGAAACCCTAAACGCAGAAAACCCTAGTCTGGAGAGAGAAAGTGCACTCTGCGCCACGTGTCAGCATTTGATAGGACAGTCAAACTGGTCAACTCTGGTCAACTAGTCAAAGTCAGCAGTCAACTCTGGTCAAAACTGCAAATATGGTTAAATGAGAGGGGTAGAATTGGAAATTGGACAGGAATTAAGTTGCTAATTAATTAAATAAAAATAAAAGATTTTAGCAACTGACAGATAAAGCCCAAAGTCCAGTGGAAGCCTATATAAAGAAACTTAAGGGAGCAGAAGAGGGGACAACTTTCAACGGACAGCTTAGACTCTTAGAACTCTCTGGTTTTGGCAGATACCGTCTCCACCACATCTCTCATTCTTTCTTTTATTTTCTTTCCTTCATATCATCATGTATTCCATCAAAGCCATGGAGGGCTAAGCTTTTAGGGTTGACTCCACTGTAATTTCTTAAATGGATTCTGAGGTTAGATGAATTTATGTGTTTGTTATTTTGATTATTGTTGTGGTTTTTGTTTATCTATGTCCTTTGCTTCTTAATCGAATAGAAAATAATGATTTTAAATCTACATGTATGCTAATCATATGAGCTAAAAGGTTTTTAAATTAAATTGAGACTTTACTTTGATTTTATTTAGAAACTTTCATTTGATTAAATAAGTTTTTGCCAATAATTGAGACTTTACTTTGATTAGTCAAGACTTTACTTTGATTAATTAAGTTTTCTATTTGGTGAATAAACAAAGGAATAGACATGATTAGACATAGTAAAATTAATTGAGACTGTACTTTGATTGAATTTACTATGGATAATCTAACAATTCTCACTTTTAATTGAGACTATACTTTGATTAAAAGTGAGGATGCCAACAAATGAATTGAGTCTTTACATTGATTGATTTGTAAATCAACAACAATAATTAATTTAACAATAATCTCTAGATAACCAATGAAGAATCTTATTTAGAAAAAGCAGTGGAATTGACCTATTTACTATTACTGTGTTTACAATCTTCCGTGTCATTTTCTTTGCATATCAAAACCCCCCTATTTTTATAGTTGCTAGTTTTAATTGCATTTTTAAGAATCAAATATTTGAGATCAATTCCGTATTCGTTGTGAGACGACTCAGGGTTATCTTAACCCTAACTATTTTGTTCACTACAAATTGGCAATACTGAAGTTGCTAAAGTAGTGGTAATTTGATCGCCTAACGACAGCGATATCACTAGTACTTTTGATAAGCATTTATGAGCTCAAACGATAAACACGTAGCGTTAAGCAAACGTCATATTTTACGTACAATCATTTACTTATTCTATGTTGTAAAGAATGTCAATTTTTTTCCTATGATCAACAAGATCCTCTTTTAAGCTTTTATCACATTAATAATCCCTTGGAACTCGACCTAAAGCTGGTTTGTCTCACCAACTCTATGATGTCAACTGATGAGTGCAAATTTGAGTAACAATTTAACTTCTAAACTTAGTATAGGTTTAAAAGATCTTTCTAAGCCAAGAAGCGGGGGAGGGGTGAATTTGATGAGCATTAAAAAATATGTCCAATTGAAACTTATGAAAACCCTTTTAACATGAATTCAATTGACCAGTAAATATGAGATGTATTGCTGTAGAATCACACTTTTCAATCAATTAAAAATAAAAAGAGTATATTCAATCTTATTGTAATCTTAATTATGGATTTGGTAGTTATATATATATATATATATATATATATATATATATATATATATATATATATATATATATATATATATATATATATATATATATATATATATATATATATATATATATATATATATGCATGCAAAAACATAAAAATATTTTGGTTTATGGTTAATCATTTACAATTTTAGTTTCACATACATCTGTGTGTGAAAATGTTTACTAGGTGTTGGTGGTGGGTTTTTGTTTTTAAATACTAATATCAATATATGTTGTGTACAAACTATAATATTTGAGTGTGAGGATACAATGGGTTTATGAAATGTTGTTATGTATATATTATAAAAACTTGATCAATTAGTGGTTTTGGAAATTCTTTTGCTAAAAAAGTTTTGTAGTTTTTATATTGTTTGAATGACAAGTTAAAGGAATTGAATTTGCAAGGTGTTAGATATTTAGACGTTACGTGAAAAACAATTGGAGGTGCAGGTAAGCTATGTCAAATGTATGAAGTTGTGATATGGTTTATCCATTGAAAATTTAATGTATGTGATGGTTTCAGTCATTAAGTATTGGAAGTAAGAGAAATATGTGGGTGTCGTGTTTCAACCATGTAGCTTATAGTATATGGTCCAATAGAACTAAGTTTGATTAATAAGTCCATGGCAATTTGATAAATGTATTTGTGGAGAAATATTTGGTATAGATGTAGAAAAATTTTTATGGTATACACATATGTATTACTTTAGTAAATATGATGGTTAATATTGGAAGCTAAGCTTGTTAAAATTATGAAAGGATGTTGGACTGAGTTACGGTTATGTGTTTATATTTTGTTGGGTGTTATAGTATATTTTGTTGATCAAATTGATGAATTGGGAAATAGGTTGTGAGATTTAGTTTTAATGGATGAAATTTTAGGATTTAATCTTTGTGCAGTAATTTGAGGTAATTGAAATTTTAGGATGTTTTATTATTGATGTAGGAAGGGCAATTTGTGGTCAAAGCTCATTTTACTATTAATTATGGATGACAATATTTTGTTACATTGATGAGGAACTGAACGGTTTATTAAGGTCATAAGAGAGTAAGTTAGGTAAATGAATAATTGAGTGGATGCTAAAAGATTAATTGGGAGCTGGAAAAGATATAATGAAGTCATATTCATATGTGTTTCCTAGTAAGTACAATTTTCGAGGACGAAAATTTTTCGGGTTGGGGAGAATGTAAGACCCATGAAAAATAATTATCATGAGTGGGTGGTCAAGAAAAATGGGATAGCTTATATGGTTTAGAGTGTTGCTTGAGTTTTAGGGGTTGTGTGTTTGAATTCTGGCTAGAGGAAAAAAGATGAAATTGTATGTGATTTGTTTTGGTAAATTCGTGGTGCACCTTGGAAGGTGAAGAGTTGGGACAAATACGTTGTTAAGTGCAGCCAATTAATCCTAGTATTATTTATTTTCATCCAATTAACCCTAGTATTTTTTTTTACTATGACTGTTAGAGAAATAGAGAGGTTTTATGGATAAAATAAATTGGAGTTGGTGAAGAAAAGAAAAGAGAAGGCAACATGAGATTGAAGAGCAAGGGAGGAGTGGGCAAAGCTAAGGTAGTCTTTTTGATGGAATTACAGGTAAGGGGAACTGATAGAGACCGTACCCCACCAAATTAAAACATATTAAATGCAGTATATGAAAGTGAACCAAGTTGTCTCCCAACGACCAATATTTTCATTCAAAGCGAAATTTCCAGATGAACACAACAATAACACAAGGGGGGGTTGGCAGATTTACGGATGCAACACACAATTGAAAACTTCAATGCAGACATGTAAAATCAATGTAAAAACAACATTGATTCTTTGCTTCAAATGAACATCCACCAATCACGGATTACAACTCAAAAGTGTTATATTAACTCTAATGAGACCCGAATTAATTACTAAGCGCAAATGAACTCGAACTCAAGTGCAATTAAGCAAAGCACACAACCATGAATTTGCTACAGTTCACTAAGCATGAACACATAATGATTCCACTCTACAAATTAAGCAAAAACAGAATGGTTTCTTCATTTAAACCCAACGCAAATTCAAAATTGAGAGATTAACATAACTCCACCGAACAAAACACTGATCTCAAGGTTTCAATCCATTCTCTGCAAAGAATCAACACGCAAATTTAGTTTCTCATGGAATCCGAATAAGGCTTAAACATAAATTTTGATTCAACCATCCAAATGAGTGCAAATTGATGTAGAAAACCTAAATTGGTGCAGGAATCGAAAATGAGCAAGGAAAGAAAGGGGCAACAACGATAACAACAACAAAAAATGAGAATATTTCAATATAAATGTTACCCAAATGGTAGAAAACGTTAATACAACTTCAATGTGCTGTCCAAGGCTCATAAAACGTTAAAAACCAATGGAAAACGTAAAAACTTCGCTTGTGCCACCATGGGTCACCTTCCAAAGCTTAATAACAACAAAAATGGAGGTTTGAGAGAGTGTGGAAGAAGAAGGAGCGCTGGTCTCCCCCATGCAGACCTAATTTCGTTGTCATATCACCCCTGCCACTCAGAATTACGAAACTGCCATTATGAGCTGCAGAATTACAAAAATGCCACTCTAGGCCTCAAATGTTGACCCATTGACTTTGCTGACGTGGAAATGACATGGAAATGATGTGGAAATGATGTGGAAATGATGTGGCGACTCTCTTAAACTGAATATTGACATCCAAGCTACAAAATTGCTTCACCCAAATACCTAAAAATAATTAAAAATAAACTGTCTAATGGGTCCAAATTCAGAATAGTGGCCCAATAAAGCCCAACAGATGAAAAACACTCTAAAGATGAACAATTAAGCACTAATCAACTGTCTAATGGGTACACAAAGGCTAGTGGAATGGAAGAAAATAATGACTCATCATGAACTACACCATGTATTCTACTTGCAAAAAAAAAAGAAATTTGTGATTTGGTGTGAGAACTTGTTTTATGGACGTGTGTTGCGCAGTAAGGTTTCTTAATAGAGATCCAATGGAAGCTATTTTGATTTTTCTGTTTGAATTGTGATGGGGTATGGGATTACATGGTCTTCTAATGTTAATGGTTAAATTTGATTGGTTAAGGAATAAATTTTAAGAACATGAATTTTGGCCCTATTTTGTGGATGAATTCATGGTGTAAAATTGTGTTACTCTTTTTCTTTTTTTATTTATCATCTTGAAGTTTTGAGATAATTTGGTATAGTCAATGATTATAACTGGTTTATTTTTTCTTTTCTTGAAATTGTGATTTTTGGGCTATGGAGAAGGAGGCCATTAGGAGGTAAGTTGGTTGACATTGTATAATTTTGGTGTGTTGATATTTATGGTCCTTAAGGCATGATAATTTTCATAAAGCATGTTGGTAAATTTGAATGATAACAATTTTTGGTTGGCTATGAATCTTTACATTTGGGCATTGGGAATAGTTTTCTTAATTTCTGATAATGAAAATTTAGGGAATGATGAAAGAGAGAACTGCAATTATTTTTATGGAAATTGCATTAGAGTTGATAAGTGTTTTGAAGTTAATGTTGATCAAATTAGGGGAAAGGTTTATGGAGTGAATATGGTCTAATGTTGTTCTATTTTTTTTAGGCAAAGTGAGCATACATATATTTTGGGTTTTATGTTTTAGAGTTGAATTAGGTGGTGTGTACTCGCACATGAAGATATTAATATAAGGGTTCTCATGATGTGTGCACAATTTCTAGTTCATGGGAATGCTATGAGATGGTTGGTATGCTTCGTACATGTTTTAGATGCGTGGTATATGTGAAACAAGTGCCTTATTCATGAAAAAACGCTATTTTTGTATTTTGGCCTAGTAGGGACTGTTGGGCACTGGCTTCCTTTAGCCAGGCCCCGAGTCTCGAGTTTTGGGGTCGTTGGATGCTAGTTTCCTATTTTCGAGTTCCATGTCTCGAGTTTTTGGGTGTTGGGCACCAAGTTTTGGGCGTTAGGCGCCACTGATTTTAAAGTCTTTGTAGTTTTCGTAAAGTTATGTTTTTCTCGTCGTTAACCGTCAGATTTTGGTGAAAGTTTGATAGTGAGTCCATATCATGTTATTCTTTAGTTTGAACGGTCTGATCTTAGTTTGGAGGTCTGTAGTTGGAGATATATGTTACACAAGACTTTTTTTCATTAGTGTATTGAGCTGATATTTTGTTCTGATAAATTGTGATACACTCTGTTTGTGGTGTATTGGATGTTAGGCATTATGAATGATGTATGTTAAGTATAATGATGAGGATTGTATGATGTAAATGTATTGTGATACATGTGATGATGAGGCCTTTATATGCTTGTGTGTTTATTGATCTTGCATGTAGATAATCATGTGATTGTTGATTGATGTGTGATCATGATGAGATAGTATATACTTCGATATTAATATATTGGAAGGTATCTCTACATAAATTGTACTGGAGGTGCACTTCGTTGAGGCTCCATAAGAGTATTGGGAAGTAGTGCACTTTGTTGAGGCTCGATAAGAGTGATGAGAAGTTGTGGACTTCGTCGAGGCTCTTGATATTTGTAATGTGAGAGTAATGAGAAGTGACATCTTTGGTAAATTGCATATGAGAACTAGTTGGGTGGTTAGTTATGAGATAATTCCATTCCATTTAATATTACTTAGTGGAAATATGTTGATGATTACATGCCATGGCTTTGAGAACATGTGATAGTTGAATGCTTGGATGAGTTATGATATGTTATGGCAATGCTAAGTGAGTTGTATGTTGATTTATGTGATATGTTACATAGTTAGCTTACCCTTGCAAGTTTGTCGTTGTTGTTTCCATTTGCGATGATCGTATAACTTGTGTTATACAAGAGTAGATATCGATGCAGTTTTAGCCAAAGAAGCTTAATGGGTAGGAGCTCGTAGGGAAGCTTACAAACTTTTATTTTTTTGTTTTAAAAAGTTCCTTTGGCTAAAATTGTAATAGTTAGCTTTTTCGACGTTTAAACCTAAAGCATTATATTAAGACTTGTTTAGACAATTTATTCAAGTTGGTTGGTTGGACCATACTTGGTTTTTATGAAGAAAGTCGTTTTAGATGGAAAATTTTTGCAATTGTTAATTTGAGATATAATAATTGTGAAAACTCCTACTTTGATAGGATGATACTAGTGATTGTGTTTTGAGTTGGAAAGATTTTTTTTTATATGTGACATCTCAAAAGGTGTTTACAAATGGTCTTGTCGGAGATGGAAAGGATTAATGACCGAATCGTTGGATGTTCTTGGTTTCTCGGGAGGGAGATTAGAGTGAGGATGAAAATGTTATGTTCCTTGAGGTTGAGAGTTAGGTGTTTGTGATGATGAAATTGATCCTTGAATATATATATATATATATATATATATATATATATATATATATATATATATATATATATGCATAAGGAAAATCGGTGAACTAAAGAAAATGAAGAATGTTCATTCTCTTAAGGCTTGGTAGAGAAGAAGAAGTTGGGCCCAAAATAATTTTTATTTATTTATTTATTATCTTTTTATTTCTTGATGAAGCTAACTAATTTACCTTCTAAAGAAAATTTAATTTTCTCTTCATACACCTTATTTCATTTAATTTTATTTTTATTATCATTATTTACTATTTAATATTTTTTATTTTAAAAAATCATTTTATTTGTCCGGATGAAATTAGGTGTTGACAAATGGTATTTAACTTGATTTTTTCAAAACAGTGCAGTTTTCACAAGGTTTTGAAGCTAGTTGATTTTCACAATAACATGTTGAATTACTGTAAATCATATCCAGGTGTTCGAAATCAATTTTTAAATCGGCTAATTCTGATTATAGCTAATTAACTTTGTTAATGTTTGGACATTTAATTTTGATATGTCTTTCTTTTCCACAATTATAATAAGAAAAACTAGGAGTGTACCTCTTTTGATTACCTTTATTGCCTTTCCTCTTGAGATAATTTCAAAACCTCTTAACAAGTAGATTCAAGTTCTCATTGACACTTGATTCAGCCACCTCCTTCTTGGGTTCATCATTGGTTTTGGTACTAGTCTTCTAGGCTATATTCCTCACCTTTTTTCTCAGTTGACTCTTTCTCATTTAGCCTTTGCATCTCAATTTCGTGTTCCCTTAGCATACCAAACAACGCCGATGTAGTCATACTGGATAGATCCATTGATTTTGAGATAGTCATGAGCTTGGGATACCAACTCCTATTAAGACACATTAGCACTTTGAGGCTTAGCTCTTGTTTATCAAGCTCCTTTCCCAAGCTTATAAGATGGTTTGTTAGTTTTCAAACAGTGAATTTAGCCAAGAAGGGGGGGGGGGTTGAATTGGCTTTATAAAACTTTTTCGAAAGCCTAAACTTCTTTTCAATTGAATCTAATGGACTGGAAAGTTTGGATGTAAATGCAGCAGAGCAATACACTTTCAGTCGATTAAAATATAAAACAACAGACTAAATTGTTCTTGAAGCTATAAAATAGTTGATTAAAAGGATAATTCAGTCGGCTAGAGATTTATACAGAATGCAGAATTCGCGAATTCAACTCAAACAACAATATTTTACATACAAGACTTGTTCCAATCAATATTTTTAACAAGTATACAACCTCAGATTACACAAGAACGTATTAAATCACACCAAAGATCAAACTGCTTGGTTTTCTTGAGTTTTTAAAGAGTTTCAAAGAGAGTGAGATGAGGGAAAGAGAAATGCACAACCGTTTTTATACTGGTTCACTCAATCACAAAGCTACATCCAGTTTACCAGGAAAACCTGAGCCTAGTTTCAACTATATTCAAAAGTTTTACAAATCATACACTAAGATTACACTTTTGAACAACAAAACTCACAAGATTTTTGAATCACAGTAAAATCTAGACACACACCCTACAAGAATCATACTTACAAACCTGAAATCACATCAGGCAAACCAACCAGAGACACAAGAACATCCAAACCTGATGGTGGTTATCCCTAGCCAACCAGACATGTGTTCTTCAAGCTACTCATAAGCCAAAATGCCTCCAAGATCAACCAAGATCAACAAAAATCTTCAAAACACAAGTTCCAGTTGTGTATTAAGGTTGGAAAATATGTTATAAATCTGCTGGAACCATTCAATAATGCAAACTTAATCAAAAATCTAAAGTTAAATCATATTATTAATGATAGGGGGAGCATATGCATATGTGATATGTATGTATGCTTGTGTGCTTTTGCTTGGTTGTATATTTGGAATATTGGTATCTTATATGCAAAAGCTTTTTCAGGTTTCTCTATGAATCTTAGCTCATCAATTCAACTCGAGGATGTTGGCTTCATCAATTCAGGGGGAGATTGTTTGCACAAGCAAGTTTGAAGCAAAGAATTGATAAAGCCATGTTCATGAAGATCTTAAGTGTTTGATTAAGATTGATAAAGATTGATGAAGATCCACTTGAAGATTAAGTTTTAGTGTGTTAAATTTGTAATTAACATGTTAAATGTAATGTGTTAGTGTTATATCTTGTTGGTAGGCTATATGACATAGGTTAGATGTCTTGTGTGCCTTAGTGTGTCTCTTTTAATCTATTAAAATGGGTTTTAACAGGTTAAAAGGCTTGTTGTATATAGTTTCTGGTATGAATGCATTTAGTCAGTTGAATTATTTTTCAATCTACTGATTTCACTTAAGTCGGGAGAAATTAGTTGACTGTACAGAAAATTCAATCGATTGTTTTCACTTAAACCAGACCATATATGTTGTGTTTTCGCGATCAGAGGTATGAATTTGAGTTTTTCTGAACGAAACCATGTCATTCATCTCTAGGAAGCGTTCTCTCTGTGCAATACACAGCTGGAAGAAGTGTTTAGAAGATCTTGGTTTGTCTTGGAGTCATTTTGGCTTGTGAGTAGCTTGAAGAACACATGTATGGTTGGCTAGGGACATCCACCATCAGGTTTGGATGTTCTTGTGCCTCTGGATGGTTTGCCTGATGTGATTTCAGGTCTGCAAGTGTGATTCTTGTAGGTTGTGGTTCTAGATTTTTGTGTTAGTAAAAAATCTTGTGTGTTTTGTTGTTCAAAAGTGTAATCTTAGTGTTTGACTTGTAAAACTTTTGAATATAGTGGAAACCAAGCTTAGGTTGTCCTGGTAAACTGGATATAGCTCTGTGATTGAGTGAACCAATATAAAAACAGTTGTGCATTTCTCTTTCCTTCATCTCACTCTATTTGAAACTCTTTAAAAACTTAAGAAAACCAAGCAATTTGATCTTTAGTGTGATTTAATGCGTTCTTGTGTAATCTGAGGCTTTATACTTGTTATAAATATTGATTGAAACAATTCTTGTATGTAAAAGATTGTTGTTTGAGTTAAATTTGCGAATTCTGCATTCTGCATAATTCTCCAGTATTTTAGCCGACTGATTTGTCTTTTTAATCGACTGTTTCATAGCATCAAGAAAAATTTATTCTGTTGTTTTAAATTTTAATCGACTGAAAGTGTACTGGTCTGCTACATTTACATTCAAACATTCCAGTCTATTAGAGTTTAACCTTTCGAAAAAGTTTTATAAAGCCAATTCAACCCCCCCTTCTTGGCTAAATTCACCATTTCAAAACTAACATACATACCATGTAATATGGTCCCATATAACATAAATACAACATGAAAGTGATGTTAAAATATTTGAATAGAAACACATGTATGTTATATTAAAATGAAATGTGTATGCATGGGTCATTGTCAAAGTAAAATGTAGACATATTGTGTAATATGGTTGGTACAAAATAAATAGACATGAAATTGATGTTAAAAATTTTAAGTAGACGTTATTTAGACTAATTAAGCATCTTCCACCTTTTTACATTCTTTTGTACATTTTTACATACCTTCCAAATGGGAGTTATGTTGCACAACTTTTAAAAAAAGCAATTTGGTGTCCAAAACAGTTGTTTGGAAGCTGAAAGGATATGGTGGCTTCCTAATTCCTGTGAAAGTTAATTCATGTGGAATCCAAAAAATTATGATGCTTGTAAATCATTATAAAATGCATTTAGTGGTCCTATGCCTGTAAATCAATAAATAATGAAGCAAGGTTAACCATCTGTAAGGCCTACTTTATTTCTTTGCTTTTCTGCCCTAATTTTTAAGGGCTTATCCTAAGTAGATGGGACTAAAGGCTGACCCATAGGGTGCCAAGGTCCCTAGAGTAGCCAAGGTGCCTCTTTTTACACTAATTGGCAAAAATCAGTGGTCTTACCTTCTCATTTTCTCTCCATAGAGGCTTTGCTAGGGTTTGAATCCCATTCATCATCAAGCTAGCTTAGTCTTGTTTTCTAAGTCACGTAAGTGGTTTTTGTCCTGCCCTTCTTCTCTGGTTTGGTTCTTCGTGGTTACTGATAGGGTTCCTTGTAGTAATCTCGTGCTTCATCTGTATTCGGATTTCCAGCTCGCGAATCTGCTCCACAGATTGTTGTACTGTCTTGCTTGGGTGTCGGGGTTTTTCTGCTAGCTTTTCCAGGTAAGGGAAGCTAGGGTTTCTTATTTTAAGTGTCTCTTGACATAATTGAAGGCTCAAACATGTTTCAAATCACTAAACCAAGATGCTAAGATGCTCAAACATTGATTTGGAGCTTTGACTTGAAAACTCAACCTTTGGGTCAACTCTCTATCAAAAGTGACTTTTATAGTTAATCCTACACCAAAGTTCATCCTTAAGGTTTCACCCAATTCCTCGTAGGCCACGCACATTGTAAGACCTGCAAAATTTAATTAATTAAATAAATAATTAATTAATAAATGCGGGTAGGGAGAGCATTTATGGTAATTAATTCTAACTTGTATGATGTGGAAAAGTACTAGCTCAAGTGGTTGAGAGTACTTTTATTATGTGAGAGGACTTGGGTTCGAGTCCTATGCATGTTTATATGTTATTTACGTGATTTTTTATATTTCTAATATATGATCATGTTGTGGAATAATATAGTAATTGGATTATATTAGTTAACAAGAAACATGAATTAGCATGATGGTTTGGCATTGATTTGGTATTTGCATAGTTGTGGGTTCAAACCTTGAAGAACCCAAATTAAACAATCTTTTTGCTATTTTTTGCTTTGGCTTGAATGTGAAGGGTTAACGTAAACCCTAGAGGAACTAGCAGCCAAGGGTGGCTGTAAAACAGGCCATAATGGGACAATGAATAGCAATTAACCACCAATTAAGTTGCATTTTCATTTTGGATTATTAACCTAGCTTTTAGGCACCCTTTAAAAAGCAAAATTTTGTTAATAGATAGGGTTTTGCAAGGCTGGGAATTTCACTTAGAAACAGAGCACGAAATTGAGGCTTGAGTGAGGCATTGTGGGGCTGAATAGAGAGAAGAATAAGGAGGTCATTGGAGTAGGGAGAATTCAATTGCCACAGTTAAAGCTAAAGAATCCAAGTTAGGGGAGTTTTATACGTTAGAATTTTATTATTTGTTTTGAATTGCATGATATATGTTGAACTGTTTGAGTACTGTTCATTTCAGGTTGTATTTTTGGGATTCTAGAAAAAATTCAAGAAACCGCCTGGCGGGTTGTTCATAGCTGCTAGGCGGCACATCCAGTTCTAGCCATTTCTGGGTTCCTGATGAGGAACCGCCGGGCGGTAAGCTCCTGACTGCCAGGTGACACAAAGCTTTGCACAGTTTTTTTGGGTTTTTGATGAAGCGCCTGGCGGTGATTGTTGAACCGCCAAGCGACACGAACCAATGTGGTTCGATTTTTGTGATTTTAGGATTCTGGTTTGTTTTTTATCGTAGGGAAATCCTGTGAAAGCTGTTAAGTGATGATATAATGTGGTATTTCTATGAATTAAGTATAATTAATGGAGAAAATTGATGGAATAGTACGAAGGAAAATTTTAGGGTTGAAATTGGGGATTTTGCATATTGGGTAAACGAAGTGAGCAATATAATAAAATTCTGTATAATGGGGGTTTAGCAAGAGTTTTCATCTTACTTACATAATGGAAGTGAATTGTATGGAAAGATTGAAGGAACAAAAAGGAGTGTTTGCTGTTTCAGATTCGCACGGGGTGATGGAGTTTTGGGAAACTGCCCAAAAAGGCATGCACCGCCTGACGGCACGAGGTTTCCCGCCAGGCGCCAGCGCAGGGGTAGCATCTCTGCGTGGCTGCGGGGTCGCATCTCTGCGTGGTTGCGGGCTGTAGTTCTGTTTTGGAGGTTTTGATGTGCAATGGATATTGGAAAATTTAATTGGGGTTGGTGGTGTATAGTCTGAGAATGAGGGATGGACGAGGAGGTGTGTTTTGGTGAGAATATTTAGTATAACTCTTATTAAAGCTTAATCATGATATAGTAGAAATTGGATGACTAGATTAAGGAAGTGTATGACCAGGTGGGAAAGCAGTTCAAAGGAACAAAGAATATATTTTAAATGGGATGGGAATGACTGCTAAGTGAACTATTTTGATATTAGGGATTCAAGATTTAGCCAAGCTAAGGTATGGTGCAATGAGAATCAGGATTTTGAATAATTACGAGAGTGACTATAGTATTGAGGCAAATGTGAGATTCAGAAATAAGTATTGTTGGCAACTTGTGTTAAGGAGCAACCAAGTTGTTAAACCAGAATGGAGAGGGAAAGCTAGCTAAGTAACTAATCTCGTGATGTTGGAGAAAAATCCAATTTAGTGTGAAGTGTATAGATGTGAACCAACCAAGTTGGGTGAAAATGATGTAGGTTACAAGCTCAAGTTTGGGCAATCAGCGGATCAGAGGATTGGAAATTTCTTATTGTCGTAGGTTACTGGTGTAGCGCCTGGCGGCATAGTAGCACCCGCCAGGTGATAGCAAGGAAACAATGGGGTTCTAGTACAGATGGCGCCTGGCGGAAGGGAAGGTCTCGCCAGGCGATAGTGGCAGAAACAACAGCCTCCTGGAGAGCGTCTGCCTGGCGGTGTGGACTGTCCCACCAGCCGGTGGTTGCAGAAATTGGTGGTTCTTAGGCACTTGGTGCCTGGCGGTACGTATCCCTCGCTAGGCGATTTGGTTGGTGTAAGTCCTAGTTGTTGGATTCTGCAGGCGTGATCTACAAGGCTTCTGGTGATACTTCAAAGGTGGGATTGTTGGGTTCCTTGAGTTGAGCTCGGAACGTATCCCTTAAGTTGAGCTCGGGATAGGGGTTAAGCACGTCACATTCCTCGAGTTGAGCTTAGAATTGCATCCCTCGAGTTGAGCTCGGGATGACGGATGAACATGAGGAACCCTTGAGTTGAGCTCGTGTTGGTGAGTGTTGTCGGTGTGAGTGTGCTGGTTGTGGCCAGTACGGATGGGTCCATATGGATTGCCCTCCTTAGCAATTAGCTGACAAGTTTGGTAGCCTTGGGATGTTACAAACTATGTTCCTATTTGAGAATTGCACCTGGCGTTACGGTGTATGATCCGTAGCATGGTTTCCAGCACGTGCTCTATCGGTTGTGGCCGATAGGTATGGCAGTAAGTCACCTTGGGGTGATCACTAGAAGAAGTAGAACTTGAATAACCTGGTTGTGGCCAGGTGGAATGAATTAGATGGGTTGGACTTCATATGGGGTGAATGTGTTGTCTACATATATTTGTGTGTTATATATGTGTATACCCATTTATATGTCTAATCTGTTAAGCTCACCCTATCTGTTTGTGTTTGGCGATGATCGTGTGCGCGGTACACGTGAGCAGTTGATGTTGATGTAGGTGGTGCTGGTGAGACTTAGCCATGGAGCGGGGATAGCATGGGAGTCTTTTTAATTATTATGTTTTGGAGATGATTTGTAAACTCTTATGAAACATTTTATTTATTAATTCAGTTTTATAAACTATGGTTTTAGAATTACATTTGGCAGTAATAAAAATTTAAATTTCCCGCGTTTTGGAAAATGAAGTATTATTAAATAAAAATGTTTATTATTTCTTTATTTATTATTAAATCCGTAATATCCTGTCGGGATGTTACACACATCCAAATCACCAAGCAATTACTTTAGCATGGACCCAAGATATATGATGCTTCCACGAACCTACCCGCTCGTGGTCCTGCCTTTACGAACCTGCCTACTCGTAGTCCAACTCTACGAACCTCCTGACCCGTAGTCCAACACACGTGATCCAACAACTACGAACCTCACAGCTCGTAGCAGCCCTCAAGTGTGAGCACGAAACATACGAACCTCCCCGCTCGTACCCTCACACGAGAGCATCATAATATGAACCTCCCCGCTCATATTATAACGTGTTCACCACCAACCATGAACCTACTCGCTCATGACACAAACAAGCATCTCTTGGTCCAAGTCCCACATCACAAACACGCAAAACGTAAATCAAAAGAGCACACTGCTCTGTGCTATCGACTGGCGCTACCTAAGCACTATCAGGCAAAATCACAGCACATATCGCCTAGCGAAACCCTCTCTCTGTCAACAAACCAGAGAAAAACATAGCCATTTTCTGACAGTATAGTCGCCTAGCGGAACCACCCTTGCCGTCAAGCGCCACGCGATCCCAATGGCCTCTGTTTGGCCCCTATCGCCTAGCAACTCGCCTCGCGCCGCCAGGCGCCATGCCAATAGAGTTAAGGCTACTGTTTTTTTTTTTTGCACTTTGGATAGTTTCTCAATGAACCCAAATAATCCACAGGCAATCCAAAACATCAACCACACTTTTCTAGTCATATTAGCATGACTGAATCACAATTGAACACATTCATATACCAAATGGGTTCACATTTGAGATCATACCATTACTCAATTATTAATAGAATTCACCACATATCACATGCATCAATCCCTATATATTCATACATATACTCCACCATTGAAATCCATGTTAGCATTCAATTTCAACTTATGAATAATGCATGCTCAAACTAAATATAAAGCAACAACACTCTAACAACTTAAGCACATGATTCTATGCACCAATGCAAATTTATATAGCACTTCACACCTCATATGCAACAATTTAATTTATATTGATACACATGCATTCACCAATAAACCAATTCTCAACATGTGACTAACCCAAAAGAACATTCAAATTCATAGAGACTTGCAACATAACCCAATCATGCTTCTAACTCATGCTACATTAGTAGTTACTTGAAATTATCAAGAGGTTATTCATCCATTTTAAAGACTTCAAAACCAGCAATCATGCATAATATATATCTCTAGCTAAAGACATCTAAATAAAATATCCACCGTTCAAAGTAAGGAACATTATGTTATGGATTACTTGTCAAAATTTCACCTTAATCGACGGTTAACGAATCGGGAACCACAATTTTACGAAAACTGAACAGACCAGAAAAATTTGTGGCACCAAGCGCCCAAATGTCAAGAACCTAACGCCTGGCGATACAAAGCCAATGCCCAACAATACCTGCTCTGCAAAAACATAAAAAACAGCATTTTTCGTGAACAGAACACCACGCACATCGCCTGGCGACAGCTCTTCACCGCTAGGCGACAGTTCTTGCGTGAGATACATAAGACTCGAACTCAAGTCCTTTCATAAGAACCAATTACGCTCAACCATTTGAGCTAGTACTTTTCCATGTAACAACAATTAATATTTAATATCATAAAGGCTCCCACTACCCGCATTTACTAATTATTTATTTATTTAATTAATTAAATTTCTCGGATCTTACACAAGTAAATTCTCAAGAAGTGACTCAACATCAGATCTTCTGACATATATGATGTCCATTACAAACACTACTAGTATACATTAAACATTAGGAATACTACTAGTTTACATTAAACATAAAGCCATAAGATTGAGGTAAGGTAATGAAAGACATGTACATAAGCCACACATGCAGGGTTAGAAGTTGGGCAAGAAGTCTAAAAATCAATGAATTTTACCAAAAATGTTTCCACCAAGTCCAAATAAATATGAACCATATAATTTCAATGTTTTCCTACTCATCCGCTACATAGGGAACAACTGTAGGAGGGTGATGCGAAATTTGCACACAAGAAACTGAGCCAGATGAAAATAACTCACATGAGTGTTAGCATAAATGATTTGATGTTGAAGATTTGATGAAGATATATGAAAACATATTGCATTGGAATGTGATGAAGCTATGATAATTTGATGAAGATATGAAAGCATATTAGCATAAGTTATTGTTTTATTTATTTTAAATTTTAATATCATATATAAGGTTGCAAATTTGTGTATATAATTAAGTTGTGCATGTTGTAAAATGAGAAAGTAATTGGCCTGGTGGTTGGAGAGTGAATTTGTGTGTGCAGGTACATGGGTTCGAATCTTACCACCTTTATGTTTTGGTTTTAATTATTTTATTAATCAATTAAAGCATATGGACCTTGCGTTTATAATATATTGGTGCATCATACATACTAAGAAAGGTCATAGTTTGGTGGTTGTTGCGGGTGCTACTGGTCCAAAAACACATGTGTTCAAACCATGGCAGTGGCATGCGTCGGTTAATATTGTTTTGTTTCCTCTCCTTCTTTAATTGTGGGACCCACGAAAAATGTCTTAAGTTAACTTCTCTCTCCATTGAGATTAAGTGATCACGTGGTGCAGTGTTTTTTTCACGCTGCATCATATTCTATCTTTTGAATTGTGATTTAAATAATACAATGGTTGAAAGTTAGAGTTTTAGAAAGGAAGAAGAATAGAGAAATTGACAGTTGAAGGCTGCGGGGGCAGAGTGAAAGAAGCAATCCAGGTAGGGGAAGTTAACATGTGTTTCAGTGCTTTCACGTTGAGATTGAGTGCATAGCACAGTTTCTGGTTTCGGTTTATGCCACACGTATGCTTTGGTTAGGGTCTGTTTCTTTAGTTTGTTGGTGCAACCACACTTTTATTCTAAAGCCATAAATTTCTCTTTCTTCCTTTCATTTATCTCTAAGCTTGGTTTGTTGTGGGTATAGTTGTAACATCACATTTAATACATAAACTTGCTTAAATGACAAGTCACACAATATAATAATACGAGCAAAGATACAGAGTATAGACTCACTCCTTAAAGATATCCAAAAGCTTATAAAAGGAAATCCTAAGGCACACCATGATGCCAATACAAGACAGGGTAAAAGGTCTAACGTAACCACAAACATAGTACTAATAATATAATACATGGGCCATAGCCCTAGCAAAAGACATGACGAGTATAGCCCAAGTCCAATCAACTAAGTAGCGAAACTTTCGTCACCCTGATGACTACGGGTAGTTCTCGCATCTACTCACATCAACAAGTTGATGATCATCGAAAAAAGAGAAAACGATACATACAGAACACAACAATAAACAAAAGGGTAAGCTAGAGTAGAAAACAGTCTATCATGCAATCACATGCTATTTCACAGTCTGATGAGATGCCTCGAGCCAAGGGACCTACTGATGTGACCCCAACAAGCCCAAGCTCAAGTGCATCAACAAGCCCAAGCCCATATCAAGGCCCAATCACTAGAAGCATGATGAGAAAGATTCACATGGGCCTCTCACAAGATGATCAAGTCAATCATGGGCTTTTTACATTATTTACATGGGCTAAAGAAATCTCTAAAATATGAGATGATGCATGAAGGAAGTAGTCTAGATTTAAATTGGGCCATTGTTTAGGCTTTGCTTTCAATAAAAGCTAGAACACTTGTTGGGATCATTTGGGCCGAGCCCAATGTGCCACCTTTGGCCAAGAGTTACTAGAGTGGCTCTCCTTTTGGATGCAAGCAAAGCATGAACTAAGCAAGGAGCATGTGATGGAAGCATGGTGTGTGTGACTTGGGCAAGGAGAGTGTGATATGCCACTTGGCACCATCTAGACTCATCTACTACATCACATGGTCTACAATCAAGCTTCTTCTCCAAGCTACATTTGCATTTCATCTTTGTTGCATTTTCTCTTTATTTGGTCGGCCATGTGCCTATAAATAGAGCCACTCAAATATTGTAATGGTTACTCTTGAATTGCTAATAGATGCTAGTGTTTGAGATCACTCCACACTTCTATTAATTTGAGAGCACACATGGCTAACTTTCTCCTTCATCTCCTCTAGCCACCTTCCATACCATAGCTCCACTTCTACTCTTCATCTTCACCAAATTCTCCATTTCCGAGAGCAACCTTTCTCTAATTCTCCAAATTCCGCTGCACTTCATCTTCTCCTCAACATTCTCCATGGATTTCCTCCATCTCCTACTCCAAGGACGTCCATCAATTGGTATCTAGAGCCATCCAAGCCTTTGGTGCATCCATCCTCTTGGTTTGGGTAAGGTTCTTGGTCCATACTTGTCTCCTCTTTCATTTTCCGTTTTGTCTCTCTTCTCCACTGTTTTCTTCACTTTTGTTGCTGTTTTTTCATGTTTTTAATGTTCTCCACCGTTTAACATTGAGGCTACATGAATCTCCATTGATTCACCTTGTAGTACTCCTTGCTTCATTGGTGCAAATCTGTTTTTAGGTTCCATTTTCGTTTTTCCAGCACTTGTTCTTTGGTTCTTGAGTTTTCTGCATTTTTATTCGGTGAATTCAGTCCTTCTTTGCATTTTATCATTTCAGTTATGTTTAAGTCATGTTCTATGCTTTGTTTGTGCTTTAATTCATCTTTTCCACCGTTTAATTGCATTGCTTACTGAATTGATTGAGTTTCCGCGCCACATCTCACAGCCAAAACACTATGATCCTTCAAGGAAGTGTGTGGATGTTTAAGGCCTGAATCCTCACTGTTTTTCATCCATTTCACCGATTGGATTGTGCTTTTGTGTGTCTAAGATGTTCTTCTATGATTCATGCTTGATTTCAGTTCATAATCAAGTTCTTTAGCTATGCTTTCCATAGAACATCTCCTACAATTTCAGAGAGCAAATCTGCTCCAGTTTTCTTCTGTTTTCTACCAAATCACTGCACGCACAGTCTCTGTTTTTAATTTTTTGTGAGTAACTCAGTGCACCAAAATTCAATCTGATTTTTGCCTCATTTAGTTAACATCCAGACGAAAAATACAAAAAAAGAATCATTCAAAAATGTTGAGTACAAAAAAAATGAAAAATCACGCAAGTTGAGGCTCATATTTCCGTTTTCTGGCACTGCAGTTTCCGAAAACTCACTGTTTCATTGCTGTTTTGTGCGTGTTTGTGTGTTTTTAGTGCTCGTTTTCACATGAATTTTGGCTTGAGTTTGTACTCTATATTGCTTCATTATTGATTTGCTTTGGAAGTTAATTCATCACTTCATTTGCTACTGCTTTGCAATGAGTATTTCAGCCATATGATTGAGCACTATTGTCTTGCTGTTTTTGCTGTTTTCATCTATTCTAGTGCATTTCTAGGTTCCTTTTGTGGTGCTTGCTTTTATTTTCCAGCCTTTAATTTCTTGCTTGTCACTTCTTGAACCTCCTTCTAGTCATGTTTCATTTCAATTCTCTTTTGGTTTAACATTTCTAATTAGCTTTTCTTGCTTTCTCCTTTGTTTGGGTTCATCTACTTGTCTCTCGGTTTTGGTTGATTAATGATGCTATGGAGTTTAGAATGGTTTGTATGATATGGTAGCATCTTAGGTGGTGGATATTGAAGTAGAATTTTAGCTTGTGTGCTTATCCTTTTCCTCACCTATTGAGAGTTTTGGACCTATTCATTTGAGAGTGTGTGTGCTAACTCCATTGCTTGGTATAGTTGTTTTTTTGCTGTTTTGTTTTTTGGTGCAGGTTTGGTGGCTGTTTTGGCCTTAAAACCAAGGCTATAGTTGCTGTTTTGCACTTCATTTTGGTGGCTTAAGGTGCTTACAAGTGCCTTACTTGGTGGTGGTCTTTGTTCAAATCAAAAGGAGGCTACAAGCCAAGCTCTTGGCTCTTGATTTTGTGCAAATTGGCAGCACTTTGGCAGCACATTTGGAGTTGCATTGTTTCTTATTTTTTTGGCTTTATTTCTTTGTACTTTGTACTTCTTTTTGGCACATCTTATTTGGTACCATTTTGAAGCCTCCTTGATTATGAAATTGCATCTTTTGAGCATCAAAATTTGAGATAATAAGTCGCTTGAGGTTGCTTCATTTTGAGTACCAAATTAGTGAACCAAAAATGCTTTCAAATTATCATTTGTATCCATGGCCTACTTAGGTGTCTTGGGGAACCAAAGGTGTTCAATCCCATCTCCTAAGTAGAACCTTTTTGATATTCTAGTGCAACGTTTTAGTAAGTGAGTGTGTTGAAAGTTCTAAGTGCTTTCTCACCTTGCTTTTAGGCCGCATAGTTAGACGCTTAGTGGTTTAACTTTGTGAGACCAAAGTCTCTAAATTTTTGCCATTTAGGGGTCCGTTTTTAGTGTTAGTCTTTTCTTTTCTTTGAGTCTTGTTTGTTAGTGCTTAGTGTCTCAAGTGATTCTATTTACTTAGTCTTAAACAATTGTGTGATCTTTGAAACCTTTTGCAAGTACATCTTGGCAAGGATTGGCCTTGGTACTTAAGAAGTCTTTTAGACTCACCTCGCCTACCTGGAGGTCTACTTGTGCTTGGTTTCTTCTTTCACTATTTTGTTAAAGTTCTAAGTTCTTTCAATCACCATGAGCACTAGAAGGGCTACTCGTGCTAGTACCCAACATCAACAACATGATGAAAACAACCTCCACACAAGTGGTGATGAGGAGGTTGAGGTTGATCCTAGAGTCCTAAATAATCTCTCTCAAGAGGTTAGGGACCTTAAAGTTCAAATGGCTTCCATACAAGCCAATCTTCAATTAATTGCCAATCAACTTACCCCTCCCAACCACAATACCCGTGCCTCTCCTAGGCCTTCTCGTGCCCCTTCAAGGCATGAGTATGATTTTGAAGAGGAGGAAGATGAGCGCATTAACCTTAGACAATCGCCTCGTGTAAGAAGGCAAAGGCGCATACCTCCTCACCCAAAGGAAGTCAAAATTGATTTGCCTCATTTCTATGGGAAGGATAATGTTGAGGTTTTTCTTGATTGGGTTGCCAAAGTAGAACAATTGTTTGAGAGTCATGTTGTGGAGGAAGAGAGGCGTGTGTCTCTAGCTACTCTTAGCTTTCAAGGGCATGCTCTTAATTGGTGGACTTCCTTAGTCCTCCAAAGAAGGCGAAAAGGGCTACATGATATTGAGTATTGGAATGATCTTAAGGAAGCCCTTCATGCCCGCCATGTTCCCTCCTACTACAAAAGAGAGCTCTTGGACAAGCTCCAAAGGCTCCAACAAAGATCTATGTCTATAGAAGAGTATAGACAAAAGATGGAGCTCTACATCATGAGAGCCGGAATTGAAGAAGAAGAGGAACTTACCATTGCTAGGTTCTTAAGTGGACTCAATTACAACATAAGAGATAAAGTTGAGTTGCTCCCCTACCGCAATTTTAATGATCTTGTTCAAATGAGCATCAAGGTGGAGCAACAACTTTTGAGACGTCCTTCTCGCAAGGATTCTCCCTCTTTTTCTAAAAGTGATTTTCCAAAGAAAGATTTTTCAAAAGAAAAAGAGTCCACTCTTAAGAGCCTTACAAAGGTAAGTGACAAGGGTGAATCCTCCACCAACAAAAGAGGTAGTGACATCAAATGTTTCAAGTGTCTAGGTAGAGGTCATGTGGCCGCTCAATGCCCTACCAAACGCACCATTGTGCTTAAGGGCAAAGACCTCTACACTAGCCAAGAGGAGTCATCTTCAAGTGACTCCGACACTTCTCATTCTAGTGATTCTCAAGAACATTCATATCCAAATGAAGGGAAACTTTTGATGATTAGGAGCCTTCTCAATAACCAACCTAGCATTCCTCTCAATGATCAAAGAGAAAATATTTTCCACACAAGATGTGAGGTTTTGAAAAACACTTGTTCTTTGATCATTGATAGTGGATCTTGTTGCAATTGTTGTAGCACAAGATTGGTTGAGAAGTTGAATTTGACTTTGTTACCCCATCCCAAACCTTACAAACTTCATTGGCTTAATGAAGATGGGGATCTCAAAGTTGAACATCAAGTGAAAGTCAAGTTCTCCATTGGGAAATTTAAAGATAAAGTTTTATGTGATGTAATCCCAATGGAAGCTTGCCATATTCTCTTGGGGAGGCCTTGGCAATTTGATCATAAAACCTTACACAATGGCCACACCAATGAGATCACCCTCCAACATCATTCAAAAACTTTTGTGTTACATCCCCTCACTCCTAGCCAAGTTGCTAGTGATCAAGTTCAAATGCGAGCTAGGAGAAAGGAAGAGAGTTCCAAGAACTCTAATGCTTCTAAAGATTCTATGGACAAGACAAAGGTAGAGGAAGTTTCTTCTTCTAAGGATGTTGCTCATGAAGTTCTTTTAACTCATAAAACTCTTTTGCACACTCTTCATAATGAGCAACCTCCCTTCCTCTTACTTTGTCAAGCAATCCTTACTTGTCTTGAACATCCTTCTCTTAAGGATCTACCTCCTTCCATTCGTGCTCTCCTTCATGAATTTCAAGATATTTTTCCAAAGGATGGCCCTCATGGTCTCCCACCTTTTAGAGGGATTGAGCACCAAATTGATTTTGTCCCAGGGGCAAGTCTTCCTAATAGACCTGCCTATAGGACAAACCCAATTGAGACCAAGGAGATAGAAACTCAAGTGAATGAGTTGCTAGACAAGGGATGGGTTCAAAAAAGTTTAAGTCCTTGTGCTGTGCCTGTGTTGTTGGTGCCCAAGAAAGATGGAAAGTGGCGTATGTGCTGTGATTGTAGGGCTATCAACAACATCACCATAAAATATAGGCATCCAATCCCAAGACTAGATGATATGTTGGATGAGTTACATGGAGCACAAATATTTTCAAAAATAGACCTCAAAAGTGGTTATCACCAAATTCGTATTCAAAAAGGTGATGAGTGGAAAACTGCTTTCAAAACAAAATTTGGTCTATATGAATGGTTAGTCATGCCCTTTGGTCTAACCAATGCTCCTAGTACATTCATGCGCCTAATGAATCATGTCTTGCGAGATTGTATAGGCAAGTTTGTTGTTGTCTATTTTGATGATATCTTGGTGTATAGTACAAGCTCTAAACTTCATGTGGGTCATCTTAGAGTTGTGTTATCTCTTCTCCGAGACCACCAACTCTATGCTAACATTGACAAGTGCACTTTTTGTGTAGAGAGTGTCATTTTTTTGGGATTTGTGGTCAATAAGAGTGGGGTGCATGTTGACCCCGCAAAAATCAAGGCCATCCAAGAATGGCCTGTGCCAAAGAATGTTGGGGATATTAGAAGTTTTCATGGATTAGCAAGTTTTTATAGAAGATTTGTCCCCAACTTCTCCACCATTGCTTCACCCCTCAATGAACTTGTTAAGAAAGACATATCTTTTGAGTGGGGTGAAAGACAACAAAAGGCTTTTGATGATATCAAGACTAGGCTCACCCAAGCTCCCATTCTTGCTCTTCCAAATTTTGAGAAAACTTTTGAGCTAGAATGTGATGCTTCTGGGGTGGGAATAGGTGCGGTTTTGTTACAAGAAGGCCATCCAATTGCCTATTTTAGTGAAAAACTAAATGGTCCTTCTCGTAACTATCCCACCTATGACAAAGAGCTATATGCTCTTGTGCGAGCTCTTCATACTTGGGAACATTATCTTGTAACAAAAGAGTTTATTATCCATAGTGATCATGAAACTCTCAAGTATTTGAAGAGCCAACACAAATTGAATAAAAGGCATGCAAAGTGGGTTGAGTACTTGGAACAATTCCCTTATGTTATCAAGTACAAGAAAGGGAAAGCTAATGTTGTGGCTGATGCACTATCAAGGAGATATACTCTCTTAGCCAAGCTTGGATCCCAAATTCTTGGATTTGACAACATATGTGAATTGTATATTCATGATCCCTTCTTTGCTACCATTTATCATGATTGTCTCACTAAGTCCCAAGGCGGCTTTTATCTTTCAAGTGGATATCTTTTCAAAGAAGGCCGCCTATGTATTCCTCTAGGTTCTCATAGAAAACTTTTGATCAAAGAAATGCATGAGGGGGGACTTATGGGTCACTTTGGGGTCGCCAAAACTTTGGCCATGCTTAAAGAGAAATTCTTTTGGCCCCATATGAAAAGGGAAATACAAAACTATTGCGCTAGTTGTTTGAATTGTTTGCATGCTAAGTCTAGCGCAATGCCTGCAGGGATGTATACTCCTTTGCCTATTGCTTCCACCCCTTGGGAGGATATAAGTATGGATTTTGTCCTAGGGCTTCCAAGGACTTCTAGGGGTGTTGACTCTATATTTGTGGTAGTGGACCGTTTTTCTAAAATGGCACATTTTATACCATGCCACAAAGTAGATGATGCTAGCAACATAGCAAAGTTGTTCTTTAGAGAAGTGGTTCGCCTTCATGGATTACCCAAAACAATTGTGTCTGATAGGGATGCTAAATTCCTAAGCCATTTTTGGAGGACCTTGTGGTCTAGGCTAGGAACAAAACTTTCTTTCTCTACCTCTTGTCACCCACAAACTGATGGGCAAACTGAGGTAGTCAATAGATCCCTTTCCACATTGCTTAGGGTTTTGCTTAAGGGGAATCATAAATCTTGGGATGAGTATCTTCCCCACATTGAATTTGCTTACAATAGAGTGGTCCATAGCACCACCAAACTCTCACCCTTTGAGGTAGTTTATGGTTTTAACCCTCTCACACCATTGGACTTATTACCTCTTCCAACTTCTTTTGATTTTGTTCATAAAGAAGGGGTTTCTAAGTCCAAGTTCATAAAAGAATTTCATGAGAAGGTTAAACACTAAATTCAAGCCCATGTTGAAAAGATTGCTCATTCTAAAAACAAGGGAAAGAGAGTTCGGTCTTTTAATGAAGGAGATTTAGTTTGGTTGCACTTAAGGAAGGAAAGATTTCCTAATATAAGAAAATCCAAACTTAGTCCCCGAGGTGATGGTCCATTCCAAATCATCAAGAAGATCAATAATAATGCTTATCAATTGGATCTTCCTCCGGAATATGGTGTGCATCCTACTTTCAACATTACTGATTTGGTTCCTTTTGTAGGTATTTTTGATGAAGAGGGTGACCACCAAGATTTGAGGGCAAATCCTCTTCAAGGGGGAGGGGATGATGTGACCCCAACAAGCCCAAGCTCAAGTGCATCAACAAGCCCAAGCCCATATCAAGGCCCAATCACTAGAAGCATGATGAGAAAGATTCACATGGGCCTCTCACAAGATGATCAAGTCAATCATGGGCTTTTTACATTATTTACATGGGCTAAAGAAATCTCTAAAATATGAGATGATGCATGAAGGAAGTAGTCTAGATTTAAATTGGGCCATTGTTTAGGCTTTGCTTTCAATAAAAGCTAGAACACTTGTTGGGATCATTTGGGCCGAGCCCAATGTGCCACCTTTGGCCAAGAGTTACTAGAGTGGCTCTCCTTTTGGATGCAAGCAAAGCATGAACTAAGCAAGGAGCATGTGATGGAAGCATGGTGTGTGTGACTTGGGCAAGGAGAGTGTGATACGCCACTTGGCACCATCTAGACTCATCTACTACATCACATGGTCTACAATCAAGCTTCTTCTCCAAGCTACATTTGCATTTCATCTTTGTTGCATTTTCTCTTTATTTGGCCGGCCATGTGCCTATAAATAGAGCCACTCAAATATTGTAATGGTTACTCTTGAATTGCTAATAGATGCTAGTGTTTGAGATCACTCCACACTTCTATTAATTTGAGAGCACACATGGCTAACTTTCTCCTTCATCTCCTCTAGCCACCTTCCATACCATAGCTCCACTTCTACTCTTCATCTTCACCAAATTCTCCATTTCCGAGAGCAACCTTTCTCTAATTCTCCAAATTCCGCTGCATTTCATCTTCTCCTCAACATTCTCCATGGATTTCCTCCATCTCCTACTCCAAGGACGTCCATCACCTACAACAAGAGCCATGGCTAGGAGAATACAAGAGGAATGGGCCTTAAATGCGCATGCAAGGCCCAAGATGAACTTCACATGGGCCAAGGAAGATGTGAAGACCTAGCCTAGGAAATTTTGCTTGTAATACTAGATTAGGATTTTATTTTGGGCTTTGTATTTTGGGCCCAGTAGAATAGGGTTTTCTTTGGGCCATGTATTGGGCCTTAGAGGAAATTGGGCTTTAGAAGTAATTTTTGACCAAAAAGAGGAATTGGGCCAAATGGGCCAAGAGTAGTGTGTCTACTCTAGAAAAGCCTAGAAGCTTCTCAAACTTGCTCTCCAAGGATGAGAGTTAGCTTCCCATGGCAAGACAAGTGTGACTTGCTTAGGTGGCAAGTCACACCTCCCACATGCTCCTTTTTGGCTCCAAAATTCAACTTTATAGACTCCTTTTTCCCTCCACTTTTTGGAGACCCCTTGGTCTCATTTTAGCCTATAAATAGAAGGCTTAGGAGATGTATTTTTCAGCTTGAAATTGAGTAATGAATTTCTGCCCAAATTTGTGCACAAATCTCTTTTGAGCTCACCTTAGAGTAAACTCTTCTCTAGTTTACTCTAGTCTTCTTCCTTAGGAGTTGGCCTCACCTCTCTTAAGAATCCTTTCACCTACACCAAACCAAACACCTTAAGCTTCTTTCCTTCATGCTTCCACATCCAACACCATCCATGGAGCCTCCATTCTTCATGCAAGCATCAATGGAGACAAGAAGAAGCCATCATGTGGTATCATGAGCCTTGGTTTTAGTGAGTTAAGTGCTTCTTCTCCATTTTTTTTTCAATTCCGTGTTGTTCATCACTTCTCCTACTTGTCTTGCTGTTTTTGTTCATTTTATTTTGAGTATTAATGTCTCTTTACTTTGGTTCATCTTCATTTGCTTCATCTTGAACCATCCTTGTGTGCTTTAGGTGTTCTATTTGGTTTCTACCATTTACTTTTCATTTTAATTGAGTATTTGTTTTTTTTTGTTCAGTTCATTCTCTTGATTCTTGAGTTTATTTTGATTTTAAGATCCATATGTTTTGTCTAGAGTCATGTTTAGTCCATATATGTCATTAATTCCTTGTTTGGATTTTAATTTTCTTTGAATTTGTTGATGATGTGTTGCTGAATTTTTTTTCAGATTTGAGTGCAGTTTTTAATCCTTAAAAATTAACACTCTCTTTTCTCTTTGAGCCTTGGAAATGAACCTTCACATCTAGATAACCTTAGTTATCTTAATATCCAGTGGGAATTTTCCTTGTGCTTGCTTAAAATCACCATAAACCACACTAAATTTCCTTTCAATTAATTGTGCTTTGGTGCTTTTTCATTTCTGTTTTTGAGTTCAGATTGCTCTTTAGATCTTAGCAATGTCTTAGAGTCAATTTCCATTGTGTTTCTTTGTGTTTCATGATCTTCTTTTGATTCCTTTAAGTTTCCTTCTCCTTTGTGCTTTTTGTTTCCATTAAAATGCAAATGATCAAGCATAGTGTGGTGGTGATTCTGTTTTGTGGTGGAAACTAGCTGTTGTAAGAGCTATAAAAAGAAAGAAAAAGAGCACAAAAAGAATCAAAAGAAAAGATCAAAAGAAAGTGGCAAAAGAAGTACACTAGAATCACTACCATCACTTGAATTTGAGAGCATTATTTTGTTGCATTTTACTGCTGTTCCAGTTTCTATCTGACTGCACACTGTTTGTATTTGATTTATCATAAAACAATGGCCGGTGCAAATCCAAATCTAGTTTTTTCCTCTTTTAGCTAAGACATAGACGAAAAAGTGAAAAAAAGAATCATTGAAAAATGTTGAGAAATGAAAAAATGAAAAATATCTGAAGCAGAGGCCTGAATTCACGTTTTTGGACTGGCAGTGAGTGAAAAATCAAATTCAGTGCAGTTTTCTAGCTTATTTTGGTTGTTTTTCATCCATTCTAGTGTCATTCATTAGGTAATTCATTTGAGTGTTTATCTTGTTTCTTTACCTTATTTCTAGTTTGTCATTTCTTTGGTAATCCTTTGAGTTTGTCATGGCATTATTCACTTTTGGTTTAGCAATTATAATTTTGTGCTTTTCTTGCTTTATTTCTTGACCTCTTTTGGTTTGGTTTCTATATTTGGTGCATACTTCTTTTTGGAGGTGATCTAATTTTCCTAAGGTAGCATCCTAGGAGGTGGAGTACCTAGTCCCGAAAGAGAATCCTCTTTGGTGAGATCAAGAGGAAGTGCAAGAGTGAAACACTTGTGAGGACCAAGCCAAGAAGACAAAGCCAAGAAGACCTTTTACATTTTGTGCACTTTGATTGTATTCAAATTGAGTTGTAAAATTGTAATGCTTTCCTTCTTGTGTTCATGGCCTAGTTAGGTTTCTTGGGGGAGTCTTAGGTACTCAATTCCATCTCCTAACTAGAACCTCTTCTATACATTAGTGAAGCGCTTTTAGTGGTGAAGTTTGAAGGTTCCAAGTGCCTTCTACTTCTACCAAAACTTAGGCCGCATATAGCTTATAATCTTTCTTGGTTTTAATTTTCTTGTTTCATAGTTTAGTGTGTGTCAACTTAGTCTTTGAATTAATTTCATTTAAGAAGTTTTGTACAAAAGTTTCAAGTTCCCTTGGCTAGGAAAGACTTGGTATGTAAGCAATCCAAGTGATTAACCTCTCTTTCCTGGAGGAGAACTAAAAGCTTTTGTTATCTACTTCTTCTTTGAAATTTTCTTTTAAAGACCAAAGTCTTCTAAAAAAAAATGTCTCAACCTCCTTCTCAATGTATGAGTGCTTCAAATGAAGAAGAAATAAGTTTGAAACAAATTGCCTTTGATTTGAGAGCACTACTACGTTGGAAGGAAGATGAAATAATTGCAAGGCAAAGGGAAAAACAAGAAAGAGATAGGTTTCATCAACTTTTAGATGAAGAGAGGAGGGGAACAAGAAATATGGAAAGGTTGCATGAGAGGATGAGTTATAGGAGTCAACATTTGTACTCCCACACTCCAACACTAGTCACACACTATGAAGAAGATAGTAGACTAGTTGACAACTTCTATCAACCTCCTCCTCTAAGAAGAGAAAGAAGAGAGCCTAGGGAACCAAGAGCCATTAGAATAGACCTCCCTCACTTTTATGGGAAAGATGATGTTGAAGCTTATCTTGATTGGGAAATGAAGGTTGAGCAACTCTTTGCTTGCCATCAAATAAGTGAGAAGAGGAAAGTACCCTTAGCTACCCTTAGCTTCCAGGGCAATGCTATGTATTGGTGGACTGCCCTCGAAAGAGATAGGAGAATCAATCAAAGTCCCGAGGTCAAATATTGGAATGACCTCAAAGGAGCCCTTAGGAGAAGACATATTCCCTCCTATTATCATAGAGAGCTAATGGATAAGCTCCAAAGACTCCATCAAAATAAAATGAAAGTCGAAGAATATAGACAAAAGATGGAGTTATATATGATGAAGGCTGGGATTAGGGAGTCCGAGGATACCACCATTGCAAGGTTTCTTAGTGGCTTAAGTCTTGAGATAAGAGATAGAGTAGAATTGTTGCCCTGCCAAGACTTAAATGACTTGGTTCAACTTTGCATAAAGGTAGAGCAACAAATTCTAAGAAAAAATTTTCGAAATGACTACTCTAACTCTTATACCAAGAAAGAATTCAAGAGGGAGGGTAAACAAGTCAAAGAGGAACCCTCCAAAAGTTTCAAGGAAAAGGAGAAACCAAGGGAAGGCACATCTTCACACACTCGCACTAGTGAAATCAAATGTTTCAAGTGTCTTGGTAGAGGTCATGTTGCATCTCAATGCCCCACCAAAAAGACCATGATCTCAAGGGGTGTTGACCATTATAGTAGCCAAGATGAGCAAGAAAGTGAGAGTGAGACTTCTAGTGAGGAGTCTAATGATGAGGCTAAGGAAATTGCCTATCCTTGTAAAGGAGACCTTCTAATGATTAGAAGACTTCTTAGCAACCAACCCATTCCAAAAGAGCCAACACAAAGAGAGAACATCTTTCATACAAGATGTAAAATTTTAGAAAACACTTGTTCTCTCATTGTTGATAGTGGTTCATGTTGCAATTGTTGTAGTACAAGGTTGGTTGATAAGTTGGCTTTGACTATCATTCCCCATCCAAAACCTTACAAATTGCATTAGCTTAAAGAAAGTGGGGATTTGACAGTCCAACATCAAGTGAAGGTCAAGTTATTCATAGGGAAATATGAAGATAGTGTGCTATGTGATGTAGTACCTATGGAAGCTTGCCATGTTTTATTGGGAAGACCTTGGCAATTTGACAAGAAAACCATGCATAATGGTCTTACCAATGAAATCACCTTCACTCACAAGGATAGAAAATTTGTCTTGCATCCTTTATCACCATCCCAAGTGGTAGAGGATCAAATCCAAACGAGAAAGAAGTTGGAAAAGGAGAGAAAAGAGGATAAAAAAAAAGTCCTCCTTCTCTCCCAAAAAAAGTAACTAAAGATGAATCTGAGGTGGGAGAGATTGGTGTTCCTTCTCCCAAGGTCATTCAACATGAGAACATTTTGACTATAAAATCTTTGAACCAAGTTCTCAATGATGAACAACCTTCATGCCTCTTGTTGTGTAAAGGAACACTCACATGTACTGCCACAACTCTTGAACTTAAGAATCTACCTCCTAAAATTGAAAATCTTTTGAAAGAGTTTGAGGATATATTCCCTAAGGAAGGGCCTATTGGGCTTCCTCCCTTTAGAGGAATTGAACATCAAATAGATTTAGTGCCTGGGGCTAGTCTACCAAATAGACCAGCCTATAGGACAAATCCTCAAGAAACAAAGGAGATAGAGTCTCAAGTCCAAGAGTTGTTGGAGAAGGATTGGGTTCAAAAGAGCCTTAGCCCTTGTGCTGTGCCTGTTTTGTTAGTACCTAAAAAGGATGGGAAATGGAGAATGTGTTGTGATTGTAGAGCCATAAATAACATCACCATTAAATATAGGCATCCAATCCCTAGGCTTGATGACATGCTTGATGAGTTGCATGGGTCCCTCATGTTTTCTAAAATTGATCTAATGAGTGGTTATCACCAAATAAGAATCAAAGAAGGTGATGAGTGGAAAACCGCTTTTAAGACCAAATTTGGACTATATGAGTGGTTGGTGATACCCTTTGGGCTTACTAATGCACCTAGCACATTCATGAGGCTAATGAACCATGTCCTTAGAGAGTGCATAGGAAAGTTTGTGGTTGTCTATTTTGATGATATCTTGATTTATAGCAAAAAGCTTGCATGAGCACATAGACCATCTGAGGTTTGTCCTTACCATCCTTAGGGTAAATAGTTTGTTTGCTAATAAAGAGAAATGTACTTTCTGTGTAGATAGTGTAGTTTTCTTAGGTTTTGTTGTGAACAAAAATGGGGTCCATGTTGACCCTACAAAAATAAAGGTCATCCAAGAATGGCCTACTCCTAAAAATGTTGGAGAGGTTAGGAGCTTCCATGGTTTGGCAAGCTTTTATAGGAGGTTTGTTCCTAACTTCTCTACTTTGGCTTCACCCCTCAATGAACTTGTCAGGAAAGATGTATCTTTTAATTGGGGTGAAAAACCAGAGTCTGCTTTTCAACAACTCAAGGAAAATCTCACCAATGCACCCATTCTAGCTTTACCAAACTTTTCAAAAACCTTTGAGCTAGAGTGTGATGCATCCAGTGTAGGAATATGTGTTGTGTTGTTGCAAGGAGGGGACCCAATTTCTTATTTCAGTGAAAAACTTCATGGTGCCTCCCTCAACTATCCCACCTATGATAAGGAATTGTATGCCTTAGTTAGGGCCCTTTAAACTTAGGAACACTACCTTGTTTCCAAAGAGTTTGTCATTCATAGTGACCATGAGTCGCTAAAATATTTGAAGGGTCAACATAAGCTGAATAAAAGACATGCTAAGTGGATGGAATTCTTGGAACAATTTCCTTATGTGATAAAGTACAAGAAGGGCAAAAGTAATGTGGTGGCTGATGCCTTATCTAGAAGGCACACCTTGTTTTCAAAATTGGGAGCCCAAATTCTTGGATTCGATCACATTCCAGAAATGTATAATCAAGATTCTGAGTTTTCCTCTACTTATGCTGAATGTATGGAAAGACCTCAAGGAGGTTTCTATGTGAATGAGGGGTATTTGTTTAAAGAAGGAAAAATTTGTATTCCCCAATGTTCACAAAGAAAACTCCTTGTTCAAGAAACACATGAAGGGGGATTAATGGGTCATTTTGGGGTAGAAAAAACCCTAGGTCTTTTAAAAGAGAAATTCTTTTGGCCCCATATGAGGAAGGATGTCCAAAGGCATTGTAATAGATGTATTTCATGCTTACAATCAAAGTCTAAAACAATGCCTCATGGATTATACACCCCCTTTGGGAAGATATAAGTATGGATTTTGTCTTAAGACTCCCAAGAACACAAAGGGGTTTTGATTCCATTTTTGTGGTGGTAGATCGTTTTAGAAAAATGGCACACTTTATACCCTGCCACAAAGTGGATGATGCTAGCAACATTGCTAGGCTTTTCTTTAGAGATGTGGTCAAGCTTCATGGTATACCCCGCACTATAGTTTCTGATAGAGACACCAAGTTCCTTAGCCACTTTTGGAAAACACTTTGGTCAAGGTTAGGAACTAAGCTTAATTTCTCTACTTGATGTCACCCACAAACTGATGGGCAAACTGAAGTTGTTAATAGGTCTTTGTCTACTATGTTAAGGGCAATTTTGAAAGGGAACCACAAATCTTGGGATGAATGCCTTCCCCATATTGAGTTTGCCTACAATAGAGTAGTTCATAGGACTACTAAAATCTCTCCATTTGAAGCTGTTTATGGCTTTAATCCTCTCACTCCCATGGACTTGCTACCACTTCCTACATCTTTTGATTTTATTCATAAAGAAGGGGTGGCAAAATCTGATTTTGTTAAAAAAATGCATGAAAAGATTAAAAGTCAAATCCAGCAACAAGCAGAGAGGTATGCTAAGTATAACAATAAGGGGAAGAGGGAAATGATTTTTGAAGAAGGGGATTGGGTGTGGCTACACCTTAGAAAAGATAGATTTCCTAAGCAAAGGAAGTCTAAACTTTGTCCTCAAGGTGATGGTCCCTTTAAAGTGCTGAAAAGAGTAAATGATAATGCGTATAGGCTAGAGTTGCCTGAAGGCTATGATGTGCATGCCACCTTTAATGTTGCTGACTTAATACCTTTTGCAGGTGGTACAGATGATGAGACAAAGACTACAGATTTGAGGACAAATCCTTCTCAAGAGGGAGGGGATAATGAGATGCCTCGAGCCAAGGGACCTACAATAAGAGCCATGGCTAGGAGAATACAAGAGGAATGGGCCTTAAATGCGCATGCAAGGCCCAAGATGAACTTCACATGGGCCAAGGAAGATGTGAAGACCTAGCCTAGGACATTTTGCTTGTAATACTAGATTAGGATTTTATTTTGGGCTTTGTATTTTGGGCCCAGTAGAATAGGGTTTTCTTTGGGCCATGTATTGGGCCTTAGAGGAAATTGGGCTTTAGAAGTAATTTTGGACCAAAAAGGGGAATTGGGCCAAATGGGCTAAGAGTAGTGTGTCTACTCTAGAAAAGCCTAGAAGCTTCTCAAACTTGCTCTCCAAGGATGAGAGTTAGCTTCCCATGGCAAGACAAGTGTGACTTGCTTAGGTGGCAAGTCACACCTCCCACATGCTCCTTTTTGGCTCCAAAATTCAACTTTCTAGGCTCCTTTTTCCCTCCACTTTTTGGAGACCCTTTGGTCTCATTTTAGCCTATAAATAGAAGGCTTAGGAGATGTATTTTTCAGCTTGAAATTGAGTAATGAATTGCTGTCCAAATTTGTGCACAAATCTCTTTTGAGCTCACCTTAGAGTAAACTCTTCTCTAGTTTACTCTAGTCTTCTTCCTTAGGAGTTGGCCTCACCTCTCTTAAGAATCCTTTCACCTACACCAAACCAAACACCTTAAGCTTCTTTCCTTCATGCTTCCGCATCCAACACCATCCATGGAGCCTCCATTCTTCATGCAAGCATCAATGGAGACAAGAAGAAGCCATCACAGTCCAAGCAGTATATGTCATCCAAACATGTTATGACTTCTCAAACAATACACTAAGACTCAGAATCGACTCATCCGGATACATATAATTTAGCTGGATTGCACTTGTGGTGGATTTCCCTGCTCACCCCCGAGCCAAGTGTTACAATGTTTCAACCCCCACACACAAGGTTAACCCTTAATGGATTTCAGGCCTCCTGCTACTCTCACCACAAGAGTCAATCCGCTCTAAGTGAGACTAATTGACTCCTTAAAGTGTCAGGATGCAACCTTACCTTGAATCCTTACCAAATTATATAGATGGGGCATCACCATGAACTCCCACTAACAAGGGTTATGGAATTACGTCCCGACCACTGAAGCACAACCATGAGGTCTCACCTAGAGGCTCATGGATTTACGTACTGACCACATACCAATCATACTCAATCAATCAAGTAATATTTATCATGCATATAAATCTCATGCCAGCCTTTATAATCAATCCTCTGTCATATGCCATGTTGAATCCATTTCAACGCATCCTTCCCAATCTGTGAATATAGAAGTGTATTTCATACTGACACCATGCCACTTTGATAACCAACCATTCCATTTAAAATCACATGCCAAGATCATACCACACCTATCATTTACAACCCATGCACCATATCATTCATACATAATCATTCTCCTCATGCTTTTAATATAACGATTCAAATCTAGCAATTGCCAACCATCCAATAACAGAGAAACAACAAAATATCACAGTACCCTTGCCCAACTCCTCGCTCCGGCTGAAGGGTTTCGTTCAGGCGAGAGGGGCTTTCGCTCAGGCGAGCTCCCTTAACCTAGGCGAGAGCTCGACAATTTGGAATAGTGGCCATTCGCACTACCTCGCTTAGGCGAGATCTCCTGAGCAATAACTCGTGCAGAAGGCCTGGGCGAGCCTTTACCTGTCTCGCTTAGGCGAGACTAACTCGCTTGGGCGAGCTTATCAGTTCTCGTCCCTGTTCTCACTTGCAGGAGTCACATTTTCACATCCAAATAACAACAGAAGGCATCCCGTATGTTCACAACAACGTATAATCCATACAAACACCAAGCAGACTTAAAAACAGGCCAAAAATGATTTAAAACTCGAAACCCTAGCTTCCCTTACTTGGAAAGGGGCTAATATTAGACTTTGACTCTTGAGTCAATGAAACCAGTAACTCCAAGAGCAAATCATGAGCTGAAACTATGGCACAACAAAGAAGATTGAATTCACTACAGTGAGCCCCAACATAAACCACGAAAACAACTTAGAAAGGGGGGTTAGGTTCAAGAACTAAGTTACGCGAATGGAAGAAGGAGGTTGAGCCCACTTGAACTTGGATGGATCTCCAAACCCTAGTAGAGGTTTTGTGGAGAGAAAATGGGAGAGTTAGGGCACTGATTTTTGAGAATGATTTGCAAATGGAGAACCTTGGCTGCTTTAGGTGCCTTGGCACCCTATGGGCCAGCCTTTAGGCCCAATAGTGTGGCAGCCCTTAAACCTTAGAGCACTTAATAAAAGTAGGCCTTACATTCACCCCAATAAGAAAAATTTTCGACCTCGAAAATGAAGACTTACCAGGAAAGTAGATGTGGATGTGACTTCCTCATATCCTCCTCTAACTCCCAAGTAGAGTCACCTATCCTCCGATCCCAAATGACTTTGACTAGACTGACTGGCTTCCCTCAATGTTCCTTCACCCGACTATCCTCTAAAGCAATGGGTGGTACCTCCATAATGAGATCCTCCCTGATCTGCACATCTTCGGCCTCCAACACATGAGATGGATCACACACATACTTCCTCAGTCGTGACACATGGAACATCGGATGGAGATTTGCCAATTAAGGAGGTAAAGCAATCTCGTAAGCCACAGGCCCAATCCTCCTCGAGATCGGGTAAGGACCAAGGAACTTAGGAGAAAGCTTCCTTGAGCGGAGAGCTCTCCCCACACCAGTGGTTCAGGTCACCCTCAAGAATACATGATCTTCAATTGCGAATTCTAAGGGTCTCCTCCTACGGTTCGCATAAGCCTTTTGTCTACTCTGTGAAGCCTGCATTCTGTTTCTCACCAATCTCACTTTCTCGGTGCTCTGTTCTAACAACTTTGGTCCAACCAATACTTCCTTCCCATCCTGATACCAACATAAGGGAGTCCTACACTTCCTGCCATAAAGAGCCTCGTATAGCGCCATGCCAATGCTCGCGTTAAAACTGTTATTGTAGGTGAACTCTATCAAAGGTAGTACGTCATTCCAAGCACCCAAATTATCAAGTACGCATGTTCTCAACAAGTCCTCAAGCGATTGAATCGTCCTCTCTGACTGACCATCGGTCTAGGGATGATAGGCTGAGCTCATAGTCAGTTTACTACCTAGAGCAATCTGCAAGGTCTGCCAAATCCGGGAAGTGAACCGTGGATCTCTATCTGATACTATACTCGACGGTATTTCATGCAACCTCATTATTTCCTTAATATACAGTTGGGCCAACTTGGGTATAGACATCCTCAAGTTCATCACCAAGAAATGAGCACTCTTGGTCAGTCGGTTTGCTATAACCCAGATGGTGTCATGTCCCCTAAAAGTTCGTGGCAAATGGCTCACAAAATCCATCGAGATGCTATGTGGGTTCTGTAAGTTTTGGTGATTGGAGAGAAGCATGGTGCAGACCACCATACGTAATTTCATATTTGCCTTTCTCTTCACTTCTTTCTATTTCTTTTCTCTTTCTATATGAATCTCACGGGAATGCATGATATAAATTTGGTTCCACCTTGCTTCTCTTTTCGTTTGCAACCTTGTTGTTTTTTCTCTTTCTATTTTGTAGCCATGCATTTATTTGCAACTTTGAAATTGTGATGTGAAGCATGGTAGTTTCTCGTTCCACTATTAATGTGTCAAGGCCTATGCATATTAAACACAAATTGTTTTATGAGAACAAAACTTTTCCAACTTAACTTCCGCATGTGGGGCCCGATGGGAGTTGTCAAATGTTACATTTCTTTTTCATCATAGACATAATTTTTCTCTTTCATTAGCCTTTGGTGTGTAATTGTGGTGTAGTCACTCCTCTTTAATATTACAATTCATTCAAGTATTTTGTTTTTTCTCATTCACGTGAGGTGTTGGTTTTTAGTGCTCTCTTTGGTGTAGTTCTCTTGTTTTCTCTAATACTAGTGCATCACTGTGTGAATTTCCAACTATCTCTCATGTGTTGATTGGTTCATGGGAGTTTGATTGGATATCTGGCATTTTATGTGGATGCATGGAGTTGTTTTCTTGTTTCATTGGCTTTTTTGTAGTAAATGGCTTCATACATGATAATATTAAATAATGCTATGATATTATTTGGTTATCTATAATTATTAGTGTAACTTTTGTTGATTTGTAAGTCATATGGGATTACATGGTATGGAATTTAAGTGGTAGTTTGAGGATAATCAATTTAGTGTGATGTTATGTTGTGGTTGAATGAATGTCACTCGTTGGATTCGGTGTACGAATGTATTATTTGATAAGTTGATGGGTTATGTTATTAAACTTTAATTCCCATGCATGATGTGGTGGCGTGTATTTTGTTGGCAATATATAAATTCTCTGTGTTGCATGTTGAGAGTGTTTTGCCTTATTGAAAGTTCTTAGTGGAATTAAATGTTGTGTGAGGTTTTTCGTATCTAGGAACCTAGTGAAGACTCTTTCGCTTGTGTGAAGCAATGGAAAGGGGTTCTCTTCGCCTATGTGAAGTAGTGGTAGAGGATTGGTTCGAGTATTGTACTCTCTCGCCTGTGTGAAGCAGTGGGGTAGGGTAAGATGTTTCACCTTATTTCGGCTCTTTGCGAGTATAGTACCCGGTATGCGATGCATCGACGTTTTTACTCATAATTCCTTGAGGAATAAGGGAGACAGTTTGGCTGCAATAGTGGGACACATCAAACCATCTGTTCTAGGAAACTAGATGTTGTTGTGGGGTGAGAGGCCGCGGAAAACCAAAGCTTGATTATAATTATTATGTTTAAGGATGAAACATGAATGTGATAGTTGTTGGCTTGATATGGTTGTTTGGATGTTGGGGTTTGTGTGTTCAAAATAAAGTTTGATTGTAATCTTAATGCTTAAGTGTTACTTGAATGAGATGTTGAGAATTATTTGTTGTGTTTTATTTACGAAATTCTTTTATATATCATTGTTTATGGTTAGCTTACCCTTATTTGTTTGTTTGTTTGTTGTGTGTGCGATGATCATATAACGTGTGTGTTGTATGGGAGCAGATGATATTGCAGATGCTTTTGGCATGAAGTAGATCGACGAGAGGTTGGGATGAACTTAGGAGTTTTTATAATTTGTTTAGTTGTTTTAAATAAGATACTAAAAATTATGTAATTTTCTTTTGATCGCAAATGTTATTGGAAGTTTTTGATAAAGTGACGGTTTGAATTATGTAATTTAAATTAAATTAAAAGTTTTTATTTAGTACATTTTCAATGTTAATTCCTTTTCTGCTAAACGTAAAAAAAAAATTAACATTCCATGATATCCCAAAATTGGGGTGTTACATTTTGGTATCAAAGCCTGGCTTTTGAAAAACTTTGGGATTGTGGGGAGTGAGCTTGTCTAGTTGATGTTGTGTTACTCTAAACAATGTTGTGAATTAGACTTGATTGAGGTATTTTTGGATGGTTTCCTTTGGGTTGACTTGTATTAATTGTTTGGTGATATTTACATGGTATGTAAGGTATGATTGGTAATGTTAGTGTGATGCATGCTTGGGTGAGATGCTATGTTTAGTGAGTGCTATGGTGATGAAGCATGTTATACTTGATTGTGTGTGTGTGATGTGTAGTATGAATTCTCTCATATTTGTAAAATCAAGTTGCAATTTTATCCATAGAACTTTGGTGAGTCGGGTAAAAGGAGGGTTTTGTTCTATTGTAAGGCTTTGGTTTAAGCTCTTACCGGGTTTTGGTGAGCAGGTAAGGGTTGTGCTCTTGTTGGGTTTTGGTGAGCAGACAAGGGTGGTTCCTTGTAAGTCTTAAGGAAAGTAGTGCTCTTACCGGGTTTTGGTGAGCAGGTAAGAATTGTGGCTTGTTCTCTCCACGAAGCGTTGGGCGCATGAAAGGGATAACATGTGTGTTATACAGGAGCAAATGATAATGCAGATACTTTTGGCATGAAGTAAATCGACGAGAGGCTAGGATGAACTCGGGAGTCTCTATAATTTGTTTGGTTGTTTTAAATCATATACTAAAAATTATGTAATTTTCTTTTGATCGCAAATGTTATTGGAAGTTTTTGACAAAGTGGCGATTTGAATTATGTAATTTAAATTAAATTAAAAGTTTTTATTAAGTACATTTTTAATGTTAATTCCTTTTCTGCTAAATGTAAAAATTTTCTAATGTTTTGTGACATCCCAAAATTGGGGTGTTACACTAACAAATTGGCTTTATGTTATGGTTTTTCAGTGAGAGTGGTAACACTTGCCATTTTGAGCGCAAAATCATTCTAAACTTTGGGAAATTTCTCTCTCTTTAAATCATATAGGCTTGATCTTTGATCTTCTTGAAGCAATTTTGTTTGGTTTAGGAGAGCCTTCATTCTGGTTTGATCTTTCTCAGATTTCTAGATGTTAGCTAGTGGGTTTCCAAGTTTGCAAGTGTGATCTTGTTGTGCTTGTTGAGACTCTTGTGCGATTCAAGAGTCTTGGTTTGGGATTTTTCATATTTTAAAAGTGTAATCTTGTGGATTATGTAAATCTTTTAATATAGTGCAAGTCAGACTCAGGTTGCCTTGACAAACTAGATATAGCTTTGTTATGAGTAAACCAATATAAAAATTTATGTACTTGTGTTTGATATTTTCTCTCTTTGCTATGGTTTTAATCATTGTTACATGGTATTTTCTCTATGAGGGCCTTACATGGCACGAACAATCATAGTGGAATAAAAAACCTAATCTACTAATTACAATCACTTATGGTCCAAGAGAATAAGAGCTTAGGCTAACCTTCCACAAATGAAGCCCATTCTTCTTGCTTATGCTTGGTCTTGGCTCTTGTGGTTGGTCCTTCGGCTATGGTTTTTCATGAATGTTAAATATTAGTTTTATGATTTTCCTAGTTTAACTCACGAGTTTCAATTCCTATAGCTTTCATTCAATTTTAATTGCATATTAGAGTTAGTTTAATGTTTAGGTCCTGGATAATTGCATTGTAAAAACCATATTCTAGTTCATTTAGGAATTTTGTCAAACACTTAGGTTAGATAGGTTTTCATTGAGGACTTTTAACAAACCGTTTTAGTTTTCTTATTTTTGCATCAATTCATTCCATTGGAAAGATCAAAACATCTTATAATACATCCACTTATACATTCCATTCACTCATAATGTCATTTCATCCATCAAATTAGGAAATTCAAAGATAGAATCACATTTGTGCATAACTTCATTAATTTCATACAACTTATGTTTTATGTATTTTTTTAGAGTTAGAACTAGGTTAATGCATCATCTTAGACTTGATTATTTATGCACATACATATGCTAATAATTGATTGAAAGACAAATATTCATCGAACAATTATATCCCTCATTATTTTGAAATATGACTTGATTACTTCTGGCTAGGCTCAAAAAGACTTATATATCCCTCACTTTATTCTCGTACTCAATAATATAATTATAATTTCTTTTGCCCATAGTGTTGGAGAATTTCCTACAAGTAGATTTCCCCTTGACAAGTTGAAAAATTATTTTGTATGACTCAGATATTTATGCATATACATATGCTAATAATTAATTTAATACAAATATTCATTGAACAATTATATCTCTTATTCACTACAAAAAATCATGTAAGTTGTGGCGTTTATTTTTGTATCTTATGACATTTTAGACGTTGGTTTTTACATGCCTAGTGTTTTTTGAAAGTGTCGTAATTCCTACACCACAAATTATAATATGGCGTTTTGAAATGAAACGTCACAGTAAACATCATTTTATACATTATATAAAGTGACGTTTTAAGGAGGTAATTGATGATGTAACATCCCGACAGGATATTACGAATTTAAATGAAAGAATAAGAAAATAGTAAATAAGTTGCCTTTAATAAAACCTCATTTCCCAAAAACGTGGGAAATTTAAATCTTTTATTATAACCAATATAATTCAAAACCATAATTATAATCCATAGTAACACTTCCAAAGTTTGAGTAATAAAGGATTATAATTTATTTCCAAAAACATAAAATATATACATAAAACTCCCGAGATATCCCATTTCCGTGGCTAAGCCTCACCAGAACCACCTGCAACAACATCATCTGCTCACGTGTACCACGTACACGATCATCGCCAAAAACAAGCAGATAGGGTGAGCTTAACAAATAAAGCATATAATTATATATTCACACACACACACACACATATATATATATATATATATAACACATCATTCATATCAGGGAAAGTTCCTTTCGCTAATTCCATATCACATGGCCACCACCATGTGAATCGTGTTCTATATCTTCTAGTGATTACCCCAAGGTGATTTGCTGCCATTGCTACGGATCACACACCGTAATGTCAGGTGGAGTTCCCAAATACGAACATATTTCGCAACATCCCAAGACTACCAAACTCGTTAGTCAACTACTGAGGAGGGCAATCTATCTGGACCCATCCGTATTGGCCACAACTAGCACACTCACATCGGCAACACTCGCCAACCCAAGCTAAACTCAAGGGTTCCTCGTGTTCATCCGCCATCCCGACCTCAACTCGAGGGATGTCATTCCGAGCTCAACTCGAGGAATGCCACATGCTTAACCCCTATCCCGAGCTCAACTCAAGGGATACGTTCCAGAGTAAGACAACGCACCCCGAAGTAAGACAACGCCCCTTCACCACAGTACCATCGCATGGCGCAAGCCATGAGGCGCCAGGCGCATCGAACTTCTAGGCTGTAATACTGTATTCAGAAAGCAATACGTTGCCCTTCCTGTCCTTCACAGGTTCGACTAATGCTCCAAACAACTTCAAAGACCCCTAACTCATTTTGTTTAACACAATAATTTTTCGAAGTCAGTAACTTAGACCTCCACACTCACTCAGAATCCTCCATACTCACTAAAAACCTCAATCGACATTGGATCGTTCCTCCGTCACAGCAACGCAACAACTTAGCCTTCATCCTACATAGCAGTTCACGTTGACCTTCATCGATCAACGCAAAGTGACTTCGTCGGCAGCAATGGGAGTATTGTTTGAGAGGAAAGGGAGCAAAGGTTCATCAACAGCTAACACGACCCAGCTCCGTCCAAAACGAGGTTCACACTTAGAAACAAAACCCCTTCACAAACCCTAAATTTGTGAACAGGAAAGGAATCAGAAACCCTCTGTGGATTGGAAAAAATTCGTAAGTGATGGGTTTAGGGTTTTTCATTTTGGGATGTGGTAGCTTTTATGTATATTGGTTGCTAAACCATTGTTCTAAGTGAATGAATTTTTTAATTTGGTTGTAAGCTTTTCTTTTGATTGTGTGTGCATGAAAAAAATGATATTGGCTATGATAAAATATTTTGTTTCTGATATTGGTGAAGTCGTGTTGAATCCTGTCTGATCATTCAGGTTCTAAATTTCCACGAGTTTGCCATATATATCTTAGCACCTTTGAGATATGCTATTGTTTATGGGTGTTCAGATGCAACAATAGTTCTGGGACTAGTAGGCAAGGTAATACTTATTTGTCTCTCCACTATTGTTTATTTTTGTATTTCTATCTCTTTTCTTTTCCATTTCTATATTCACATACAAACAGATAGATAAAGAGAAATTGTAACTGAAAGAATTGAACTCAAAACCATACAAACACAATTTCTATGATGTTTTCCCTTGTAGCATATTGGATATTCAGAGTTGATATTTTAAAATAAAATCCCCTGCGTTTTGATTGCTGTCTAACTTTTGTGTTCCTTGAAATTGGATTTTTATGGTAGAATTTGTTTAAATGGTTATTAGAGGGGTTGAAATCAATGATCGCTATGTTTACACATCTTGGGATGAACAATGCCTTGTTGAGCTAAGAAAAGAGTGGTAATATTGGTGTAGATCCTTGACTCTTGTGAGTCTGATATTGCTTAAATCCATGACTCTGCATAATGTCAGTATGTGTAAGCCATGTGAGGTGCTGGGTGATTTTGGCTGAAATATTAAATGAGGAAAGGACTGTTTCGTGTTCAAACATGACTCTTGTAGGGGACTACACTTTTGCTATTATATAGTTAAAATATGTAATATAGGATTTTAAAATATTAAAATTTCTATTAAAATAATAATTATTTTTAATTAATTTCATTTCAATAAAATTGTTAAGTCCAATTAGTAAGACATATTTGCAGTTCTAACATGAGGAGCAGTAAATTTACTGTTTACAAGTAACTGCTGGATTAAATTTTATTTTGTTAACTTATTACTGATACATTTACTAAAGAACTTGGCTTGAAGCTTGAAAAAGTGGATTTGGATATGTTTCGCATTTGAAAAAAAAAAGAATTTAGCTTTATTTTTAACATTTGAATGCTTTATAGAACTTTTATTTTTGTTTACTGATTGTGATTGCAAGAAAAATTTCAAGAAATTTTGTATATATGTATATATATATATATATATATTTATAGTTGTGTAATTTCTTATATAAATTAATCTAGCCTTATGCATCCTATATAACAATAATACTAAGTTATATAAATTAATCTAGCCTTATGCATCCTATATAACAATAATACTAAGTGACGGTGGTGGCATGGGTATGCAGGGACATCTTTTCAAATGGATTCAGCATCATTTCTTGCAACAGAGATAATATATAGTAAAATTTAGCTACAATTAGTTTATTCTCTTACTCTCTTTAAGTTAAACCTTAAACTCTAAAATTTTAAAGCCACATTTTTAGAAATTTTCTTCATTTAAAATGCTTATCTTGAAATATTATTTTGCCCAGCTACTCTTTTTTAAAGAGTAGCTCAAAAAGTTGAACCAAGTATCATCTTAAAATCTCTCCAACAACAACACATGCATGAAGGCTCATCTTCACAAAACTCTCATATTCCCTCTATTATTGACAATGAAATATACTTTAGTGTTGTTGGAGGTGAAAGTAAAAAGGGAATGTGTATGGACTTGATACATTAAGCAAAAAAAATTTTAGTTCTACAGGTGCTCACTCTTCTACTAGCCAAGCTCCAGTAGTACATCAAATAGAAGAAATGAGTGAGACTGATATTGCCGTCGTTAGGCGATCAAATTACCACTACTTTAGCAACTTCAGTATTGCCAGTTTGTAGTGAACAAAATAGTTAGGGTTAAGATAACCCTGAGTTGTCTCACAACGAATACGGAATTGATCTCAAATATTTGATTCTTAAAAATGCAATTGAAACTAGCAACTATAAAAATAGGGGGATTTTGATGTGCAAAGAAAATGACACGGAAGATTGTAAACACAATAATAGTAAATAGGTCAATTCCACTGCTTTTTCTAAATAAGATTCTTCAATGGTTATCTAGAGATTATTGTTATTTTGATTATTGTTGTGGTTTTTTGTTTATCTATGTCCTTTGCTTCTTAATCGAATAGAAAATAATGATTTTAAATCTACATGCGTGCTAATCATATGAGTTAAAAGGTTTTTAAATTAAATTGAGACTTTACTTTGATTTTGTTGAGAAACTTTCATTTGATTAAATAAGTTTTTGCCAATAATTGAGACTTTAATTTGATTAGAGGTAATTACTTTAACTAAAATTAGTCAAGACTTTACTTTGATTAATTAAGTTTTCTATTTGGTAAAGAAACAAAGGAATAGACATGATTAGGCATAGTAAAATTAATTGAGATTGTACTTTGATTGAATTTACTATGGACAATCTAACAATTCTCACTTTTAATTGAGACTGTACTTTGATTAAAAGTGAGGATTCCAACAAATGAATTGAGTCTTTACATTGATTGATTTGTAAAACAACAACAATAATTAATTTAACAATAATCTCTAGATAACCAATGAAGAATCTTATTTAGAAAAAGCAGTGGAATTGACCTATTTACTATTATTGTGTTTACAATCTTCCGTGTCATTTTCTTTGCACATCAAAATCCCTCTATTTTTATAGTTGCTAGTTTCAATTGCATTTTTAAGAATCAAATATTTGAGATCAATTCCGTATTCGTTGTGAGACGACTCAGGGTTATCTTAACCCTAACTATTTTGTTCACTACAAACTGGCAATACTGAAGTTGCTAAAGTAGTGGTAATTTGATCGCCTACGACGGCGATATCAAATTTGGCGTCGTTGCCGGGGAGTACGGTTAGTATTTATTTTATTTTGATTCTGTTTTTATTTATTTATTTTATTTTATTTTATTTATTTATTTATTTTATTTATTTATTTTACGCATATACGTTTAATATAGTTTGTTATTTTGTAGTCTCTAGTTTTATTTTAATATATTCCAAGCAAAGTTCTATTTTTGTTTTGATTAAGAATTTCTTTTAAGAAATTTTTTGAGACTAGTTTGGAAAACTCTGTCTAGGAAAGACTAGGTATTTAAGTTGTCCACTGTGACGCACCTCTCTTTCCTGGGAGTAGACCCAACGACATCTTAACTTATTTCTTTCTTGAAATCTTTCTCCAAAACAAGAATAGGAAGAAAAAAAAACACACAGGGAAACACTTTCAGGTGGACTGCATAGTGCATGACTCGGGCCAATCCGGGTCAATTCTATCAACTTGATTCAGAACTTGAAAGGAACTTGCGTAAATCACGTAGGAGACTTGAACTCAGGTGTTCTACTGAAGGAGCACCATCATCATCTGAACCTACCACTGAAAGTGTACCGCTAGAATCACCTCCAGTGATTAACATATCTTCTGATCCATCACCTGAACCAGAAATTCAAGAAGATAGAATGGAAGAAAGAACAATAAGAGAGTTGGCTTCACCGGATGCAGCAATTACACAAAACATGTGCATCCAATATCCAGATGGAGAATGTGAGCTTAAGTCTGGGTTAATCCATCTTTTACCCAAATTCCATGGATTAGTAGGAGAAGACTCGTACCATCATTTGAAGGAATTTCATGTTGTTTGTTCATCCATGAGACCTACAACAGTGACAGAGGAACATATCAAGCTTAAGGCTTTTCCATTCTCATTGCAATGCCGCTAAGAATTGGTTATACTGCCTTCCGCCAGGATCCATCAATACTTGGAAGACTCTGAAAAGATTATTTCTGGAAAAGTTTTTTCCAGCATCTAGAGTTGCTGCTATTCGCAGAGATATTTATGGGATAAGGCAACAAGAAAGAGAAAGTCTTCACGAGTATTGGGAAAGATTCAAAAAGTTATGTGCTTCCTGTCCTCATCACCAAATAAACGAGCATCTCCTCATTCAATACTTTTATGAGGGATTGAGTATCATGGATAGACAAATGATAGATGCTGCAAGTGGAGGGTCATTGGTGGACAAAACACCAACAAATGCAAGACAATTGATTGAAACTATGGCGTCGAACCATCAACAATTTTCCACAAGGAGTAATTCTACAACTCTCTTGAAGGGAACCCATGGAGTAGAAGCTTCATATGTTGCAGATCACAAGAAATTAGAAGGGAAGTTGGATGACTTAGCAGCCATGGTAAGGACCTTGACAGACTTACAGAAAAAGCCTATCCCTTCTACTTTATGTGGAATTTGTGCTTCTACTAATCATGCTACAGAGGCTTGTTCTATGTTAAAAGAGACAGGGACGTTAGACAATGAACAACCTCAAGCATATGCTGCAAAATTCTATGGCAATAATAGACCACCTTGGCAGCAATACAACCATGATTTGTCCTCCAACAAGTACAACCCAGATTGGAAGGAATATTCCAGCCAAAAATGGGGAAATCAACAGCCTCAACACCAACAAGTCTATGTTCCACCTCAACAGAGGCAACAACCACAACCAGCTGCAACCTCTGGTGATTCAAACATGGAAGCAATGATGAAAATGATGACTGACATGATGAAGGGACAAATCAATGAGTTGAAACAGACGATGGAAGCAACCAATCAAAACTTGCAGAACCAGATTGGACAAATTGCAAATGAGTTAAATCAGATGAAGTCTCAACAAGGCTCGAGCAATTTGCCTGCACAAACTGTAATCAACCGGCGAAATGTAAGTGCTATTACTTTAAGATCGGGTAAGCAAATACAAGGCCTTGGGGATGCCCAAGAAGATGAAGATAAGGACAATGAAGTTGTACCTAATGATGAAAGAGGAAGATCAGATGAAGCAACACAAGCAACATCTGAAATACATGCACCCAGTGATAACTCCAGGTTGGTATCCCCTAATACTTCCTCTAAAAATTCTTCTCCTTATTCTCCTCCTCCTCCTTATCCAAACCGTTTGAAACCAAAAACTAAAAAGATGGAGGAGTTAGACAAAGAAATCCTAAATACTTTCAAAAAAGTGGAGATAAACATCCGTTTGTTGGATGCTGTAAGACAAATTCCTAAATACGCCAAGTTTCTCAAAGAATTATGTACACATAAAAGGCATATTATGGACAAAGAGGTAGTGAATATGGGAAGAAATGTCTCTAGCTTAATTAAGAAGCCTGCAGTCAAAATGCCGCAAAAGTGTAAGGATCCAGGTATGTTTTCTGTTCCCTGCATTATAGGAAGTACTAAGTTTGACAATGCTATGTTAGATTTAGGAGCTTCCATTAATGTAATGCCTTTATCTGTTTTTACTTCACTTCATCTTGGACCTCTTAAGTCTACTGGTGTGGTCATTCAATTGGCCAACCGTAGCACAGTTAACCCTGCAGGTGTGCTAGAAGATGTGCTTGTCCGTGTGGACAAGTTAATTTTTCCTGCAGATTTCTACATCTTGGACATGAAGGATGATGAAGGAATGAGTTCAACAACAATTATCTTGGGAAGACCATTCATGATGACAGCACGTACCAAGATAGACGTGCATGCAGGATCCTTGACTATGGAGGTAGGAGATGAGAAGGTGCAGTTCAACGTGCTAGAAGCCATGAAGCACCCAATTGAAGACCATTCTTTGTTTTGTATTGATTTATTGAGTAATGTAGTGAACAATTATGCTTTTGGACTTTTGGACGTTTTATCTGGTTTTTCTTCTTCTTTGGATTTTTCTTTGAATATTTCGGGCTCAATTTTAGACGAAAGAGAAAATTGTAAAACAGGTGATGTTGAGGACGCGGTGTCACTGTTTGATACACCTGTGGCGTCCAAGTGTGATGCTGAGGTGGCTGAAATTACTTTAGGCAGTAAAATGTTGCCATCTGTGGAACAGCCACCCACTTTGGAGTTGAAACCTTTACCATCTCATTTGAAATATGTTTATCTTGAGAGGGATGGGAAACTCCCTGTTATTATATCTGCCTTGCTTACTAACGAGCAGGAACAAAAGCTATTGCAGGTTATCAAAGATCACAAGCGAGCAATAGGCTGGACTTTGGCAGATATTCCTGGTATTAGTCCTTCTTTCTGCATGCACAGAATACTCTTGGAGGAGGATGCTAAGCCAGTAAGGCAACCTCAAAGGAGACTGAATCCTCAGCTGATGGAGGTTGTGAAGAAAGAAGTCACCAAGTTGCTACAAGCAGGTATTATATATCCCATTTCTAACAGCACTTGGGTGAGTCCTGTACATGTGGTCCCCAAGAAATCTGGGATCACCATGGTCAAGAATGAGAAGAACGAGTTGATTCCTACTCGTATTCAGAATAGCTGGAGGGTCTGTATTGATTATAGAAGACTAAACCAGGTCACCAGGAAGGACCACTTTCCTTTACCATTCATGGACCAGATGTTAGATCGATTGGCAGGTAAGTCTCATTACTGTTTTCTTGATGGATTCTCTGGGTATTTTCAGATTTGTATTGCCCAGAGGATCAACATAAGACTACTTTTACTTGTCCATTCGGTACATATGCTTATAGGAAAATGCCATTTGGCCTTTGCAATGCTCTTGGAACATTTCAACGATGTATGATGAGTATTTTTACAGATTTGTTGGAGCATTGTATTGAGGTTTTTATGGATGATTTTAGTGTATATGGTTCATCTTTTGATCACTGCTTATCTAATCTTGCTAGAGTCTTGGAGAGATGTGAAGAAACTAACCTTGTTCTTAATTTTGAAAAATGTCATTTTATGGTGGAACAAGGTATAGTTTTAGGTCACGTTGTTTCCAAGAATGGTGTATCTGTAGATCCTGCTAAAATAGATATTATTTCACAATTGCCTTACCCCTCTTCTGTGAAAGAGGTTCGATCTTTTCTTGGACATGCAGCATTTTACAGGAGGTTTATCAAGGACTTCAGCAAGATAGCCAACCCTCTCTCCAACTTGTTGCAAAAGGATGTAGCATTTGACTTTGGAGAGAGGTGCAAAGATGCGTTTGATACATTGAAAAAGGCGCTTACCACCACTCCTATCATCCAGCCACCTGATTGGACATTACCATTTGAGTTGATGTGTGATGCATCAAACTTTGCAGTAGGAGCGGTGCTTGCACAAAAAGATGGGAAGCTATCACATGTGATATATTATGCTTCCAGAATATTGGATACAACGCAGGCTAACTACACCACGACTGAGAAGGAATTATTGGCTATTGTGTTTGCCTTGGACAAATTTAGACCGTATATACTTGGTTCCAAGGTAATTGTTTATACTGATCATGCAGCATTAAAATTCCTTCTGAAGAAAGCAGATTTGAAACCAAGGTTGATCAGATGGATGCTACTGCTCCAAGAGTTTGACATTGAGATTCTAGACAGAAGTGGAGCACATAACTTAGTAGCCGATCATCTTAGCAGGATTGAAAATGGAGAAGATAACATTCCTATTAAGGATGACTTTCCTGATGAAGTCCTCCTAGCATTGACTGTTGTGAAAGGTATGTTTCCTGAACCTTGGTTTGCTGACATTGTTAACTATTTGGTTGTTTCTGCTATTCCTCTTTCCTTCTCCAAATATGAAAGAATCAAGCTAAAAAGTGAGGCAAAGTACTATATATGGGAAGACCCAATCTTATGGCGCATTGGTAGTGACCAAGTCATAAGGAGGTGTGTTCCAGATATCGAGATACCTCAGGTGCTTGAGTTCTGTCATTCGTCTCCTTTTGGTGGACATTATGGCACACAAAGAACAGGTAGGAAGGTGTTGGATTGTGGATTATATTGGCCTACTATTTTTAAAGATGCACAAAGGGTATATGAAAATTGTGAGCAGTGCCAAAGGGCAGCCAGATCCATTACAAGAAGGGATGAAATGCCTCAACAACTCATGCTATATTGTGAGGTATTTGATATTTGGGGTATTGATTTTATGGGTCCTTTTCCTCCTTCTTTTGGGTTTTCTTATATTTTGCTTGTTGTAGACTATGTCTCCAAATGGGTGGAAGCCATAGCTACAAGGACTAATGATTCTCGAGTTGTTATGAGTTTTGTCAGGTCTAACATTTTCTGCAGATTTGGGATACCACGGCCATCATCAATGACCAGGGGACTCATTTCTGTAATAGGCTACTTGAGAACATGTTGAAGAAGTATGGGGTGACACATCGCATTGCTACACCATATCACCCCCAAACTAATGGGCAAGCAGAGATCTCTAACAGGGAGATTAAAAAGATACTAGAGAAAGTAGTGAAGCCTAGTCGAAAGGATTGGGCCACAAGATTGGATGATACACTTTGGGCACACAGGACAGCCTACAAAGCACCTATAGGTATGTCGCCCTTCAGGGTGGTTTTTGGAAAGGCTTGTCATCTACCTGTGGAGATTGAACATCGGGCCTATTGAGCCGTGAAAGCATGCAACTTGGATTTGGAAGAAGTAGGAAATGAGCGAAAACTTCAGTTGCAAGAACTAGAGGAGATTAGGCTTGCAGCCTATGAAAATTCAAAGTTCTACAAAGAGAAAACCAAGAAGTTCCATGACCAAAAGCTTGTGGCTAGAAAGGATTTCAAGGTAGGCCAGAAGGTGTTACTATACAAATCCAAGCTTGGTCACATGAGTGGTAAGTTGCGCTCTACTTGGGAAGGACCATACATTGTTACAGAAGTCTTCCCTTATGGAGCAGTGGAGATCAAGGAAGAATCCTCAGCAAGAACTTTTAAAGTTAATGGGCATCGTCTTCGGATATTCAATGAAAATCAAGATATGTTGAACAAGACGATGGATGGGATGAACTTGACTTCTCCCTCATACCTTCCACCTTGAGGAGGTAAGTACACTTCATACTTTTTCTTTGCATTTTATACATATTAAATACATTGAGGACAATGCATGGATAAAGTGTGGGGGTGTGGGGAGATTTCCCCTTTTTCTGTTTTTGTTTTCTATTTGTTTTGTTTTTCCTTTTCTAATTTTGTTTTCTGTTTGTTTTTATTTAAAAAAAAAAAAAGAGAAGAAGTTTTTGTTTTCAATAAAACATATTGACATTGGATTTTTGGATTTGATTTACTAATTGGAACGATCATAATTCTAGGAAAATAAGAGTCATGTGCTATGAATGGATTGTTTCTGTGATTTACTGATTGAGTTGATTTGAGAGTTTCTGGAATAAATCTTTTGTTAAAGAGTTTTTGACCTTGTGAGTTTTGAGCTTTATTGTAAGGATGAACTACCATGTGTCATTCCTATTTTTCTTGTGTGACTTGCTCATGTCTTGTTGGTACTCAAATGTTTAGCTTGATTCTGTTGTTTTGCATCTTAGGTGAACATGCATGATTTGATATGACTGAGGTATTTCTTGTTTTTAGCTACTTGGCCAAATAAGCTAACCATAACATTGATCCATTGGTAGCCCCTTGAGCTTAAACCTCTTTTTCTTGTTTTGAGCGTATTGCTAAACCTTAAAAAGAAAAAGACCATGTTTTTCCTTACCTTAGGGAGAAAGAAGGAGGTAGTGGATTATGTTGAGATTGGTTGAAGAATAAAGTGTGGGGGTGTGTATTTCCCCCACAAAATTATAAAAATGGCAAAAAGGAAAATAATTGTTGATGACAGAGTGTTGAAATGAAAAATGATTGTTGTCTGAAAAAGAGCAACAAAGGATAAAAGAGAAAAAAAGAAGAAGTAAGGATTGTTTTTGAAACTATGCTCCATAACTCTTTCTTCCCTACTATTTCAAAAACACACAAATCCTAAAGTTTTTCCTACCTTTGTCTTGGCCTCATTATAACCTTGAAAAGTCCTCATGATTTTTGAATGCATGTTTTCTGAAAGCTGTGAATATTAGAGTCTTGCTAAGCATTGAGAGTTTTACTTGCATGGGTATTTTGAGTGAAAACACAAGCCAAAACACTTGAGCGAATTTTGGTGAGAAAATATACATTTGACTTGAGTGTTTTTCTTTCATATTTGATTATCTTGTAAACTCAAAAGATTAACTCATGTGTGAAAAACAGAATTTTATCCATTTGTTTGTGCATGACAACATGATTTCTAGTAGATTGATCTGTTTCCATTTGTATTCATTTCTTTAATCCACTAAAAATATGGAATAAAAGATCTCAGAATAAAGTTTTGAAATTGTTCAATTTTGCCCAGGAGTGCAAAAGGATAAGTGTGGGTGTGTGATGAGTTCAATAATCTCAGAATAACAAAACAATAATCAAAATAACAAAACATATAAATTCATCTAACCTCAGAATCCAGTTAAGAAATTACAGTGGAATCAACCCTAAAAGCTTAGCCCTCCATGGCTTTGATGGAATACATGATGATATGAAGGAAAGAAAATAAAAGAAAGAATGAGAGATGTGGTGGAGACGGTATCTGCCAAAACCAGAGAGTTCTAAGTGTCTAAGCTGTAAGTTGTCCGTTCTTCGTTCTCCCCCCTTCTGCTCCCTTAAGCCTCTTTATATAGGCTTTCACTGGACTTTGGGCTTTATCTGTCAGTTGCTAAAATCTTTTATTTTTATTTAATTAATTAGCAACTTAATTCCTGTCCAATTTCCAATTCTGCCCCTCTCAATTAACCATATTTGCAGTTTTGACCAGAGTTGACCAGTTTGACTGTCCTATCAGATGCTGACACGTGGCGCAGAGTACTCTCTCTCCAGAATTAGGGTTTGCTGCTCCTTCCTCCTTCCTTCCTTGGCAGCGCAGGTTCAATGACGGCGACTGCTGACGGCGCGGCTCCTCCTTCTCCGACGAGGCTTGACGGTGGCAGAGCAATGGCTGCTGCTGCGGACGTTTCGCAGGTGCAGGCGTTCATGAAGATGGTGAAGTTGCTCGCGCAAATCTGGTCCAGGTGTGTTTGTGAGGTGAAGTGGTGGCCGCTGCTCCGATCTGGTCTGTGTGCGGACGTGGTTGCAGGTCTGCGGTGGCCATGGTGGTGCGCAGAACAAGCTTCGCGGAGGCGTGGTGGTGTGCGTCGGATGTGCTGCAGGTGAAGGTGGAGCGAAGGAGGAAGATGGTGGTGGTGGAAGCGCGAGAAAGCTCGCGGAGGAGATCTGCAATGGAGGTGGCGTGACGGAACTGCGGAGTTGTTGCAGGTCTGCGGTAGTGGCGGAAGCTGCGCGATCTGTGGTGGCGCGAGTGAAGAAGATGCGCGTTGTCACGGTGCTGATGGTGCGTCGTGGTGGCCGGAATGGAGGCTGCTGTTTCCGGCGAGTTGCAGTGGTGGCCGGCGAGGAGATGGCGGCAGCGGCTGCTGTGGTGGGTGGAAGGGAAATTAGGGTTAGGGTTTCATGTGTGAGATGGAGGAGATGATGACGTGGCAAGATCTGAGTGGTCAATTTGGTGAGTGGAGGATTATGACACGTGGCAGCTTATGGTTGGCTAATTTTAAAAGGTGGGGATTGCCACATGGCATGATCTGGTTGAGTGGAGTTTAAGTGGTAGGAGGGGTGCAACTTAGTGAAAACTGGGGGTGCAGAACAGGGTTTTTGTTGGTCCACTTTGCAGAAGTGTGCAAATAAAATCTGGGGGTGCATTTAGCTCCTGATTTATTCTTTTTCAGAATTTCTTGATTTTGGACTTATTTTGTAACTTTGAATATTTTAAAATCACACTATTAATTGACCAAAAATAAATTCCAGCTGCATTAACAAACGTTAGAATATCCAATAATATTTTATGCAACTAAAATCAATTTTTACGCCACTTTTACCAAACTTACTCAATAAATCCAATAATCACAAATCCTAATTAAATCAATCTTTAAGCACAGAAAATTCAATTAAATCCCCAAATTTAAATATTAAATGAGGGCAAAAATTTGAACTCATCAGAGACTATTCAAAAGTTGAATACTGAACTTATGGCAAAGAATGCCAAGGAGAAGACACTTGAAGAAAATGTTGAACACTTGATGAAAAGTCATGCCAAACAGAGTGACCGTATGCATGAACAAAATGAACGTATGCGCCAAAAAGATGAACATATGAAACTTATTTTGCAACATATTCATTTGAAAAATGTTGTGTCAAGTCTTAATGATGCTACTACTATTGAAGATGATAGAGTAGACCATATCAGTGATTGTAGACCAGGAGATCATTAGTTTCATGTTTAGCTATTTGGTATGTTTCAATGTTGCACACTTTCAAACTATTTTTGTTTTGTTCTTTTGGATCATGTTATATATTTACCACTTGTAATGTATGTAGTACACTTTACTATATTATGTAATGTAGTTTGTTATTACTTAGCTATTAAATTTTATCATTCATAAACAGGTAAAAATATTGTTTTTAAGCAGGTTAAAATCATTAGAGTTGTCAAAACGGATAATCCGGCCCGACCCAGCTCGACCCACTACGGATTGATCACTTAGTGAGCCAACCCAACCCGGCTCACTTATTAGTGAGCCAAAAAAATTTCAACCCGACCCGGCCCACCGCGGGTTGGTGGATTAAACGGGTTGGCTCATGGACTCATTTAATTAAAAAAATATAATTTATTTTTTTATTTTTTTAGTCAAAACTAGATTATAATTCTAATTAAATCTAAATAAACTTTAATACAATTCAAATACAAACCAAAATCACAAAAATACAAATTATTTATGTGTTGACTAAAAAAAACCTAACATGACCCAAATACAAAGCCTAATTTAGCAAAAAGTACTAGTGAGCCAACCCATCTCATCACGGGTTCAATCCGAATGAACCGGGTTCTAAGTGACCCGGGTCAAAAATCAACCCGTATTGAAATTTGTAAAAAAATTTCAACCCAACCCGGCTCGAACCCGTGGTGAGCCAGGTTGGCTCGCGGGTTCCAACCCATTTTGACAACTCTAAAAATCGTAAATAATACCAAAAATATTTTTTGGTTTTTTGCTGATCAACGACTGATTTTATGGGTCGCTGTTAGTCTCCGAACTTTGTCACCAGTTTAGCGACCAACCAATATTAGTCCCCGTTGATAAAAAAATTTGCCACCATTAAATCAGCGACCCAAAAAAATTGTATATTAATAAAATAATCATACTTTAGCGACCGATTTAACAAATTGATGTTTGTCTCATAACTTTGCCACCAATTTAGCAACAAAAAAATTGTACATAAATATAATAATCATACATTAGTGACCAAAATAGTTGGTCGTTAAGTACCCACCTTCTGCGACCAAACTAGCAACCGAATTTAATATCACTTCTGGTTGCTAAATTTGTCTCTTATGATGGGAAAGTGACCAAAATTTTAGAGACCAAATAGGGACCGATATTTCAGTAGCTATTTAGCGACTAAATAAAAATCGGTCGCTATTGCTTTTGTCACCAAGATTTTTGTTACCACAAATTTGATCGCTAATTCAGTCACAAATGATATTAGCAACTGATTTATATTATTTAACAACCGAATTCAGTGGTCGCTAAAATACATTTTTTGGTAGTGAGTCGGTATCCAAAGTTAAAATATCCTAATCATAATCCTACAACATTCTAAATCTTTCTAATCGACCTTGCTTCCTCTCGTTGAACTTCAAATCTCATTCAATACATAGAACCACTTCCATTTGGTCCCTTGAATAAATGAAAATTAGTTTTGTTATTCAATTTCAATAAGAATATATTAAAATAAAATGAATACATAATTACAACCACTGAGCATCGGTATTGGAAAAAAAAAATAATGTCTACGCTTTTTATATACAATACCAACTCACTATAAAAATATTTAATGAAGATACAAGCATCAACACACAAACATTTCCAACTATAAAACCCCAAATAAAATATGAAATATGATAAAAATACATCACTTCTAAAATATCCATACTATATAAACTAATAATCTATGAATATATAATATGACCACCTTACATAGCTACATATTTTTAGTAATAATTTTAATGATGATTTTCATAATTATCTCAGACTGTGTAGTATAATTCATATATGTTTCCCACGTTTTTCACTTTTCCTGGAGAAAAAGTTCTAAATTGGTTATTTATAAACAAACCTAGATGATATATAAGACCACGAGTCCAAACTATCCGAAAATTCTTCTAAATACGCTTCCACACTATTGAAGCAAGTCTCATGCATATTCTAATAACCTTTCCACAAACTCTTAAAGTAAGACTTGCAAGCAAATTCTAATAACCTTCTTTAGTAAAAAAACAATTAAAAGCGATAAACAAAATATAGTGTAAAGAAAAGCAAGCTAATAAAGAGGCATCCTCTTCACTTTTATATTCTTATATTAGTTTTTAGATACCACAAGTAGGCTACAACTCTTCGTACATCGAAAGCCTACAAAAATTTTGGCATAAATGTTTTTCTTAAGTCTAAATCAACCACACATTACACACCAAAAACATCTGAATCAAATTTAGCACTATAAAAATGGTTAAAATGTCAAACACCCACCGTTTGCAAAATTCTCTAGTACTATGTTGTGAGCAGTGCTACGATGACCCTGCAAATTTATGATGCACAAAGACATGATTCAAAGGTAATAATGCATAACCAAACATATATATAATTATTTAAAAAGCTTTCTTCTCCCAACTTCCCCATGAATTTTGCAAGCTCACAAAAATATTTTCAATTTCCTTTCATTAGTAGAAAGAGGGACTATGATCTAAAATTCCAGATCGCGACTCCAATCTCACCTAAATGCCATGGTTTTAGATACCATTATAACTACAATTCGGTTGCATAAGCCATATTTTGCTACAACTGCATGCAAATGATCAAAGCATAACATTGTAACTTCAATTTAAAATAGGGGAATGCATTATGAATATCTTAAATTACTTGAGATTTGAAGATCCAATTAATGCAAGCAAGCGAACAAGAACATCATTCTAAAAAGTAGATTATAGAAGCACATAAGAGATATCCATATAGTTTTAAGTCCAGAAAAATTAAACACCATTATATAAGATCAGTGGCTCAGTATTAATGCTATTTGAAAATTAGTGACCCTAAATTGCCACCTCCCATGCTACAAAGAAAATAGTTTAAGATGTAAAAACCAATAATTACATCTACATCTGGCAGTAAAATTTGAAAAATATAGTATAAATTTCTCTTTGTGTGGTTTCTCCATTGAAGAAAGAGACAACCATTCCAAGCAATGGAATGACACCAATGTAGGAAAGGGTTTCTGGTGCGGTTATTTTGACCATTTGGCCTCGGTTTAAGACTTGAGGCATATCTAGCCAAGGTAAAAAAGGTTCACCTTTTTGCCTCGGTTCTTACCCGAAGCATATCTCATCATTACTGCCTCGGTTCTTATGGCAACCAAGGCATAAAATGCGTTAAAAAAAAATAATCAGCTTTAGGAATCAAACATGCCACCATTGACATACTCACAGAGAACCAAATCGCAAAGCCAAAAACTTGCAAGAGCACGGGCACGAGCACACACAGTATGAGAGCTTCATTGGAAAATACCTCCATCACCATTCGCAGATCTCCTTGCGTTTAAACCACCATCAATGGAAACCACTTGGGAGCGCAACGTCTCATTGACCCAAAACGTAGCTTCGCTAGTTCGCGAAACATCACCACGCTCATCGCCGTCAGCCTGTAGCGGCGTCACTTCGCGAAACACAACCACGTCGTGCATCCAAACTCTCGTGCTAAAAACTATTGAATCAACCACTATTCGAAGTTCACCTGCACCAAGACGAACCCCAACCCTACAGGAAAAGCACCCAAGAAAATGGATTGAAATCGCAAAACAAAAATGCAAAAAATACCACAACTCGCGGACGAAGGTGGCACAACTATTGTTCTCATCGGAGGGGGTGCAATGCCGACACCAAGCGGAGGAGGCGGGCACGGCGGCGGATTTGCGATTGTGGGTCACGGGGCTGAACAGAAAATATGAGATTTTGCACAACAAAGATTGTTTTCGCGCACCAGGAAAAAGATGGATATGTTTATGCATTTAGGGATATTTAACCCACCTTCTGCCTTAGTTCAATCGAAAACCGGGGCATATCAACATCAACATCTTCTACCTCAGGTCCTAACACCCGAAGCCATAGATTTCAACAAAAAAAAAAGAAAAAAAATATTTAGTAGGCCACTTTACTACCTCGGGTGAGTAACAACAGAGGCATAAAATGACTTTACTGTCTCGAGTCAACTGATAACCGAGGCATAAAATGTTGCATCAATTACAAAACTGCCACTACTTATTTATATGCCTCATTTATGCTATAACCGAGGCATAAAGCCCGAGTTAGAAAGCCCAAAGTGCACTAGTGTGGTAACTAGGCACCAATAAGTTCAACTTCAACCCATAAAAGCCAGCCCCTTTGAAGATTAAAATGCTCCCTCAAATATGTAACAATGTTTTTATCATTGAATGGAAAAAGCATTAGTGGCAAACATGTTCTAGTTCTTCTAAATAGAAGCCAATTGCAAACAAATCCATGGATTAAAACGAGACTAAAACCAACACAATGTAACAAGACATAGATACAACATGTTCATGAAGTCACAAACTAGTTTGTATTGGTAGTAGTGACCCTCGTTAAATTAATAATTCTTTTATAAGTCATAAGGTTCAATGCTAAAGATTCGAAGAAAAAATTGTATTGATCTGAGTGAAAATTGAACAAGAAAAATAGAACAAAAAAACTTTTAAATTTCAAAACTTTAATACCTTAATTAAGGTATTAAGGTTTTCTAAGGTATTTTTCATCTTATCATACCATTAATTATATATTTGTTTTTCTTTGTGCGATTTCTTTCAATAGCTTCTCAAATTTTTTCTAAGATACACATTTGTTAATTTGTTAATTTTTTAATATTTTTATTTGTTGTTTATTTTCATCATGTAAGAATACTATTTCGACATATTTTATCTATTTATTTTTTATTTTCTAACTCATTATTTGTAACATCCCATTTAAATAATAACCTTAATTAAATGAAATGTAACACAAAATATTATAAGAAGCAAAGTCATGGAGTATAAACGCTACTCCATGAAAAACATGGAAAAAAGCTAGCAAAGGACTTCGACACCCAAATAGTTGAGCACAACAGCTCTAGGAGTAGATTCGAAAGCTGAAAAACAGCGGAACAAAATGGAAACAAGGTCATCAAGATGAACCTCATGGGCAGTGGTGGAGCATAATGGTAGCAGGGGAGGGCCATGGCCCCCCCAAAATTTTGAAATTTTTTTTTATGATAGGTTTTTTAATTTTTTTTATATAGATATTATGTATTTTGATTTTTTTTATTATAAATATTAAATTAAATATTCTTTTCTTTTATAAAAATAATAATTAATGGTAATAAATAAGAAAATATAAAATCATACATAGTAAAGAATAAAAAGATTTATTAAGATATTTTTATTATTTTTTTTGTTATAGTTTGAGTTTCTCACAAATTGTTCTCATCTTTCATTCTTATCTGTTTTCGTTTTCTTTTGTATTTGAAAAGAAAAATATATTTTATTTTTGCTCTTGTTTCTGCTTTATTCTCTTCCATTCTCTAGGAAGAAAAGAAGAATCGTATCACTTGATGGTGAAATATTAGTTTAATAATTTATTTAATGAATCTCTTTTATATTATTTTTTTAATTTTATGAACATAGAAGCAAAAGTATTGTACTGTGTGTTTTTTATAATCAAATTTTAATTGTGCTTCCATTATATGTCTATTTTCTTTTGTTTCTCAAGAGAAAAAGATCTATTATTTTTGCTCTCATATCTTAGTTGTTCTCTTCTATTCTCGAAGAAATAAAGAAGATAATTATCTTTTGTCTCACTTGATAGTGAAATATTAGTTTAATAATTTATTTAATGAATTTATTGTATATTAATTTTTTTATTTTATGAATATCGAAGAAAATGGATTGTACTATGTGTTTTTTATAATTGGATTTTAAGTGTGGTTTTATTATCATCGATTTTTTTTTCGATTTTAAGTGTGGTTTGATTTTCCGCTAATGACGTAGGTTATTGTTATACTAAGTTATGTATTCATTTTTACGGTATTAATGCTAATCATTAAATGTAAAAATTTTGAATGTATTATTTTGGCTCCCCCAACAATGTTGGTCAAGATCCGCCACTGCTCATGAGAAACACGAAAAACAAGCTAAGAATGGAAGAATATGAGCGACAAGCAACATACGTGGAGCAGAAAAATGGTTGAGCTAACTTGAGTATGAGTGAGCTCCAAACCCTAGCAGAGCACTGTTGGAGAGAAAAGAGAAGGAAAGGAAGCTGGTTTGTTTTTGGAAAACGGAACAATGAGTGAGTTAGGCTGCTCTAGGGGTTTTGGACACCCCATGGGCCAGCTCTGGGCCCAACTGATCGGGGCAACCCTTAAACATTAGGGCAGAATAATAAGTGGGTCTCACATTCTCCCCAACAACAAAAATTTTTGACTTCGAAAATGAAGACTTACCCGGAAAATAGATGTGGATGTGACTTCCTCATATCCTCCTCTAACTCCCAAGTAGAGTCACCTATTCTCCAGTCGCAGACAACTTTGACTTCAAACAAAATATTACAATTCAAGCTTAATCAAGTTTGAACCCAACCATGAAAGACATAATCTCTAGTAACCCAAAAATATCATTTTACATTTCTTATCACATGCCTATAAATTTATCCATCTCTTCATAAAATTTCATAACAACCCTTCATCACAGCCTAAAAGTACATTGAAAATCATCCCATTTTTTATCAAATTAAACACTAAAACATTGCTTCAAATAATTCAATACCTCTTAATCACTTCAGAACTTCACGATTACATAACACCCTAAAAGTGATATAACTATAATTTTACCATCAATTAATACCTATGAACAAATTTTAACTTAATCTTAATACTAATACTCAGTGAAACTCGAATCACATTTTTTTTTCATATTTCACAAATGAAAATTTCCAAAGATCATTCTCTAATATTCATATAACCACACCACAAGCAAACTTTTCCTTCTAACATCATAAAAATCACCATCTATCATCCCTAACTCATAATATATTAAAACCTCAAAATATTTCTAGTTCCTCAATGCCTCATACTTAAATGATACTTGTCATGAGTCCAACTTCTAGATATTATCATACACTAGCTCTACTCACAACACATAATTTTCACACCCTTTTCTTCTTGAGTTCAACCAAAAGCACTAACACAACTAGACAATCCATTAAAGGCATAATGTTCTCAAATTTTAAGCATAGAGAAAGAGAAATTAAAAGTAGAGAAATTGTACATACCTTTAACTACACTCAGAAGGATAACATCTAACCCCTAAAGAGACAATCATATCAAGTTACCTTGAAATTACACTCCACACTATAATCGACAACCAACATAGATTCAACATGTTAAACCTTGCCCAAATGCTAGTGTCCACACCACCAGTCACACTGCAACTTGCTCGCTTAGAAGTTAAGATACATATAGGTTGTCAAATTCTAAAACAAACCCACACAGATAGTCAAAGTTCTTCCACCCACTCGTCAGATATGAAAGAATGCAAAAAAAAAAACACATACATTAAGCTAAAACAATACAACACATACAATCCAAACCTTTCAAGGCATACAATCTAATCATATCAAAATTTTCAAGCATTATACTTACTCAAAGACTCTTCCAAAGAGACCTTGCAAAGCAATCATGTATAAACAACACAACAGAACTGTGTCAAGCTCACTTCCCAAAGTCTCAAAAGATTTTTGAAAACTGAAAAATCCTAAAACTGTAAAACCATGCTTTGATACCACAAACATAACACCCCTTTGGAGATGCCACGTGTCAATTTTTTTCATTTAAAATGCGAAGCACAACCTCTTATACCATCCTATTAAATAATAATTTTTCACAATTATTTTATCCAAAATAACACTTGATAAAAAACTCGTTCAAAACCTTTTTATTTATCAATTTAAATATATAGTTCCTTTGAACAAATAACTTAAATTTTCAAAACGAGACTTAATCTCAAATCCTTTAAATACGTGGCATTGTTAAATTCAAGCACTACATTATTAAATTTTCCTCATTTAATAACAAAAAAAAAGTTTTAAAGGTTAAATCAAAACTCCCCAAAGCTGCCCCACGAGCTCCTCACCGCTAAGTCTCTTCAACTACATCTACAACAACATCTACTCCCATATAACGCAAGTCATACGATCATCGTAGGTGAAAACCACATCCACAAACATACAAGGATGAGATAACAATGTATCACATCACATAACAAGCATATTAACATGTAACTCACATAGCATCACTAGTGCGGGAAAGGGTTTTTGCCGCAGTTATTTTGGTCATTTGGCCTCGGTTTAAGACCTGAGGCATATCTAGCCGAGGTAAAAATTGTTAGTTTTGAAATGATGAGTTTAGCCAAGAAGGGGGGAGTGGTTGAATTGGCGTTATAAAACTTTTTCGAAAGCTTAAACCTCTTTTCAATTGAAACTAATGGACTGGAAAGTTTGGATGTAAATGTAGCAGACTAGTACACTTTCAGTCGATTAAAATATAAAACAGCAGACTAAATTGTTCTTGATGCTATGAAATAGTCGATTAAAAAGACAAATTAGTCGGCTAAAATACTGGAGAAATATGCAGAATGCAGAATTTGTGAATTCAACTCAAACAACAATCTTTTACATACAAGATCGTTTCCAATCAGTATTTATAACAAGTATAAAGTCTCGGTTTACACAAGAACGCATTAAATCACACCAAAGATGGAATTGCTTGGTTTTCTTGAGTTTTTAAAGAGTTTCAAAGAGTGTGAGACAAGGGAAAGAGAAATGCATAACTGTTTTTACACTAGTTCACTCAATCACATAGGTACATCTAGTTTACCAGAACAACCTGATCTTGGTTTCCACTATATTCAAAAGTTTTACAAATCACAAACCAAGATTACACTTTTGAACAACAAAACACACAAGATTTTTGACTCACACAAAAATCTAGACACACAACCTACAAGAATCACACTTGCAGACCTGAAATCACATCAGGCAAACCATCCAGAGGCACAAGAACATCCAAACCTAATGGTGGTTATCCATAGCCAACCATACATGTGTTCTTCAAGCTACTCACAAGCTAAAATGCCTCCAAGATCAACCAAGATCTTCAAAACACGAGTTCTAGTTGTGTATTGCAGAGATAGAATGCTTCCCAGAGATGAATGACAAGGTTTCGTTCAGAAAAACTCAAATTCACACCTCTACTCGCGAAAACAGTCGATTGAATTTTTCGTATAGTCAACTGATTTCACCTGACTTAAGTGAAATCAGTCGATTGAAAAATAATTCAACTTACTAAATGCATTCATACCAGAAACTATATACAACAAGCCTTTTAACTTATTAAAACCCATTTTAACAGATTAAAAGAGACACACTAAGGCACACAAGACATCTAACCTATGTCATATAGCCTATCAACAATGTATAACACTAACACATTACATTTAACATGTTATATACAAATTTAACACATTAAAACTTAATCTTCAAGAGGATCTTCATCAATCTTCATCAAACACTTAAGATATTCATGCACATGGCTTTATAAATTCTTTGCTTCAAGCTTGCTTGTGCCAACAAAAAAAGGTTTACCTTTCTGCCTCGGTTCTTATCCGAGGCATATCTCATCATTACTACCTCGGTTCTGATACTAACCGAGGCATAAAATGTGTTAAAAATTAAAAAAATAATAATTCAGAAATGGATGAAACCTGCAACAACATGAGCAAGCACATTATGTGAGCCTCATTGGAAAATACCTCCATCATCATTCGTAGATCTCCTTGCGTTTCAACCACCATCAACGGAAGCTAGTTCGTAACACATTGACATCATACAATCCTCATCATTGTATTTAACATACATCAATCATCAGGCCCAACATCCAATATACTGCAAATAGAACCTATCACAATTTATCACAACAAAATATTAACACAATGCAACCATGAAAAACCAGCAATCATGTGTAACTTATAACTCTCACTCTAGACCTCCAAACTATCATCGCATCGTTCAAACTAAAGAGCAACATGGTATGGACCAGTTGTAAAACTTTCAGGTAAATCCGACGGTTAACTAACTAGAAAACTCAATTTTACAAAAATGCACAAACAAGAAAAATTAGTGCGCCTAGCGTTAGAAGTCGGCGCTCCGCGCCAGACCTCTCGTAAATTTGCTCAAGACCAGTGCTTTGCATCCTAGGAGGCGTGTGTGTATATATATATATGAAAAACAACGCCCAACACATGATTTTGGGTCATTTTAAGGCAAACAAAACTAAATAACATTAAAACCTATGATGCACTAATACTTCAACTTGGGTTACGTATCCGTGTCCGACACGTATCCATGTCTGACACATATCTGTGTCCGATACTTTAGGATATTTTACTAATACTTATCAATGAAGTATCTAATTTACAAAATCATAGTACATTAAAAGAAAATATTTGAATAATGACCAATTTTTGTGACAACAAATAATTAGTCACTATGTAGTGAAAAATTTAGATACCAATTTAAAAACTAAAAAATTATAATTGGTCTTTAAATTGATAAGTAAAATAATCTTTATTATGAATTATTTTTAAATTGTTCACTAACATTAGCTACCAAGGTTTTAACTATCAAAATATTTGGTTTCTAAATTAGTCACTAACATTAGTTACCAAAGTTTTGGCTACCAAAATAATTGGTCTCTAATTAGGAAAGTGGTCTCTAACATATTTTTGGTTACTAAAATTGGTCATTATTTAAGAATTTTCTTGTAGTAAAACTTTTATGATGACAATAATTTATATTTTTTATGTTGGCAAGTTTAGTAATATGGTTTTAATTTGTATTCACATAATAACAATCTTATATTTATTATGTTTTTAAGAATTATTGTACATTTTTCAATATTCATATATCGCGTATCTATTATGTATCGTATCTTATTATTTTTAAAATAAATGTATCGACGTATCGTATCCGTGTATCATAGATTACAGCTCAACAATAAAACACCAAACTCCATAGCATTCCATACCTTGGTTCCTAACCCTCTACTTCATGCAAATTGTTCACATTACAACTCATCAAATCAACCCAAAATGCTAATTCAACCACTCAATGACACAGTACCACGAATTCTCACTGCACTTTTATTCTACACCATAAATTATCATAAAATTCATACCTTTTAATCCAGTTTAGCCAACAAAACAATCCTCTACTCCAATTTAAATAAAAGATAACAATAATCCAACCATATTTCTAATTTTAATTAACAACAAAATTCAACACAACCAAATTACTATGGAATTTGATCAACTTACCATCCAAAGCTTCTTTCTCCACAAAAAAAAAAAATCAAATAAAAAAATTATAATTTGACATAATTATTGCCTTTATCACAAAATTGGCAAGACAGTAAACAAACAACTCCATTGCATCATGAACACAGACACATTGAAAGTAAAATCCATCCTATTAAAATTTTTACCAAATTCATCAAAATTAACCTTTCTCAAGGCCACGAGACATCACCTTATACCTTTTTCCATCACAAAACAATGCAGAAATTCATCTTAGAACATTTCCCTTTCAACCCATGAAGAAGACCACACACCACATATATCAAACCAAAAACACAAGAGGACAAGGTTTAGCACCCCTTACACAAAAAATTAACGTTTCCTCCCATTTTATCTCATATTCCAAAAAACACTAATCACATAAAATAAAAAAATAACGTGAATATAAGGTGTAGCACCCCTTACTCCAAAAATTAATGATTTTCCATCTTATTTCATATCCACAAAACATTGATCACATGAACAAATAACAGATACAAGGCTTAACACCCTTTACCTGGAATTCTTGCTCTGAGATCACCTTAGCTTTGGTCTACCCTCCTTTGTTCTCAACGTGACCTTCCAAACCAACTCTACCCTCTCTCCTTTCCTTCAAAATCACATGTACCTCCCTTTCCTCTCACACAACCCCCAACTTTTATTCTTCACTCCCACCTCTCTATTTTCCTCAACAGACCATAAAAAAAAAATATTTTATTAAAATAAATTTAAGTTGCACAATTCCATTTAATTTTTATTTTTCTACTCTAAGATTTTCCTCTCCTAACTTCACGTTAATAATTTAGTTCTCTTTACTCTCCATAATTTCATTTAATTTCTTATGCTTATGTCTAGATACAATGCATTTGCCTCAACTTTTCATCTCCTTAGATACACCACGAATTCACAATATATTTATATATATATATATATATATATATATATATATATATATATACACACACACACACCATTCCACCTCTTTTTGTTATAGCCAAGATTCAAACACACGACCCCTAATACTCAAGTAACACTTCAAACCATGTCAAACATCACATTTTTCAAGTCAATTTATATGCACATTAACATTTAAATAGCATCCACGCATTCCAAGCCTTCAAGAAAATATATTGTAAATCGCCACTTGAATTACAATTAACGTATAAAATATAAGTAATTTATAAAATATAAGTCAGCCAAAACAATTATAAAACCATTTTTAAATTTAAATGCCTTAAATGCACACAGAATGAATTGAACCCTTTACCACCCACACTTGACAAGGCTCTAACCAGCTGTGCTACAGTCTATTCCTATAGAATTATCTATTTCTTAATGTAAATATTCTCCTCACCACCAATTACCCTCTTAAAAAATATAATTATTTTTCCTAGGTCTTACAGGCACCGGATGTGGGTCTCATGGTATTTATACTCTCTGCCCTTGTACACATGTTGGCACAGTTATAGAGTCTCCCTCTCTCCTTCATGCTTAGCTAGGTCATCCCAGTTTGGCCAAATTACATCAGCTTGTTCCTAGCTTATCCAAGTTGTCTAGTTTGGTGTGTGAGTCGTTTCAATTAAGAAAACATAGTTGTAGTCTTTTTCCTAGTAGTGTCTCACAACGTGCTCTCTCCCATTTTGCCTTAGTTCACTCTGACATTTGGGGCCTAAGTCGTATTAAGTCTAATTTAGGTTTTCAACATTTTTTCACTTTTATTGATGATTATTCCATATGTACTTGGTTATTTTTAATGAAAAATTATTCTGATATATTTTACATATTTCAACACTTTTATAATGAAATTAAAAATCAGTTTGGTGTTTATATTAAAATTTTGCTAAGTGATAATGACCATGAATAACTTTCAAATTCTATTTTACAATTTATGGCTTCTTGTGGCATTCTCCATCAAACTTCATATGCTTATACACTTTAACAAAATGGGATGGCTAAGCGTAAGAATAAATACCTTATTGAAACAACTCGCACCTTTTTAATTCATGGTGAGATTCCTCAACATTTTATGGGTGATGCTTTTTTTTACTGTATATTATCTTATTGATTGTATGTCATCTTCGATTTTAGATAACAAAATTCCTCATTCTATTTTATTCCCTCATGAACCTCTTCATCTCTTACCTCTTAAAGTTTTTGGATCTCACCAGTGCAGGAAGGGGATTTGGCCTTGGTTATTTTTGCGTTTTTGCCGCGGTTCTAGAACTGAAGCATATTAAATTGACTCTAAAAAGGGTCAACTTTTGGTCTCGGGTGTCGACTGAAGTAGAAACCCCACGTTCTGCCTCGATTCTTCTGAGAACCGAAGCCATATGATCGCTTTTCTGCCTCAGGTTATGTAGCAACCGAGGTCGTATGTCCAAATTTTTAACTAGTTTGTTAACTAGCAGGCCGTCTGTCGACTGAATTTTTTGAATTTTTTTTGAATTTTTTTTTGAATTTTTTTTATTTTTTACACGTGTCACTTCACAGTTGTGCCACATGTTACACTTTGACACGTGGCACAGCTATGAAGTGACACGTGTAAAAAATTCAAAAAAATTCAAAAAAATTCAAAAAAACCAAAAATTGACACGTGGCGTTGACTTTAACATCGTCTGGTCAAACTAACGGTGAGGACCAAATTGAGTCATTTTTAAGAAAATGAGGACCAAATTGAGACAACGAAAAACTTGAGGACCAAATTGAAATTTCATGACAAATAGAGGGACCAAAAGAGTAATTTAACCTTAAAACTATTGCAACAAACCTTTCAACCTATAAAAAAGCCATTCAATAGATTAAATGACACCATTAACCTATTGAAAAACCATTCAACAAATTAAAAGACACAAATAAAACCATATACATCTATATGATGAACATTGGTCTAACTATGAACTCCAATGTTCAAGCTTGTTTTCTTCATGAGTAATCAAGATATAACACACACACATTGTGAAACCTTAGAAAATGACATTTTAGAAGTGATGGAGGTTGAAAAATAGTGAGACTCAATTATTCAAATATTAAAAGCTTTTATTATAAATAGAATCGTTCTAAAAGAGTTTCATTATTTTAAAACACACAATCTCTCTAGAAACCACTTTTCTATAGCTCTCTGACTTCTCTCTAGGAGTTCCGACTCTCTAATCATTCGATTGAAGAATCAAGACCGTAGGATTGATCCTTTCGGCAAGCTCTTCAAGTTAGACCGATCAAGTTTTCAATTCGCGTAAGTTGAGTTTCTACCATCTTTTTGGTCTATTTTTGTTTTTTGTCGCATGTGAGCCTTTTTCGCTTGCATGCATCATTTTAATCATTAGTATGAGTCTCTGTTGATCAGTGATCATACCGGTATGTCGTGATCATTCTTGTGATGTTTCTATGTGTAGATAGAGCATCCTTTGGAGTTAGAGGCCTTTGACGTTTATAGAGCGACCTAAGCAGGATAACTGGTAAGGGAAACTAATAGCTTTTAGAGTTAGTGAGCCATATCTTGTATGATTGTGAAGTATCTGATATGTTATGATGAATTATTGATGCTTGTGATTGTAGTATGTTGATCTTTTAAATGATTGAATTGAAATTGATTGTATTGTTTGAATTAGGGGTATTTGAGAAAGATGGATTTATTGGATCATGAATGTAATTGGTGCGACCTACTATAGTTTAAAACTCTTTTTTACCATTGTCTATAGTAAAAGTACCAATTGGAGTAATGAAATAGGTTCAGATTGCTCAAAAACCTTAATTTGATGTTGTTGATATCTTATACAACACTAAGCCTCACGTGGCAGCGCTGAGCACTCGTTTTTGCGAATCAATTGGCATTGAGCTCTATCAAGAGGCGTTAAGCGCTGGTTTTGCGAATTGATCAATGCTAGGCGAAACTTTATGGGACTGAGCGCTACACAGTTTTCAACACTGGGTCTTATTGGTAAAATGAAGATTCCCGCTTTGTTAACCATCAGATTAAGCTGAAATTTTGATAGTTGATCCTAGACACGTGAATCTTCATTTTGACTTGTGAGCTCTTTGTTTTGAAGTCTGTGGTTAGAGAAATGGTTTTCATAGTTTGGATGTATTTCATGTATAGCGCCAATTGCTCTGTTTTCCTGTTTTGGTTACTTTGGATGTTATATGTATACTTCAACTAGATTCTATAGTACTTATTGCTATGAATTGAGATAAAAATGTTATTATGGGTATATAAGATGATAATTTGTATGAAATATTGTGTAAGCATGCCAAGTTAAGATGTTTAAAGAATTTCATAAAGAAATTGTGTGTAGAGGTTTTAGCACTACAAAAAAAAGTCTTATTACTATCATTTTTGTTGTCCTTTTATTTGTATTTTATTTGTATTTTTTTATTTTATTTTTGTTACTATTTATTATTTTAAAAAAATAATAAAAAAACATATTTGAAAAAAAAAGTAAAAAAAAAGGTGTGGAGCATTTAATTTTCTGTTGCCCTCAATTGCCTAGCTTTCTTTATTTGGTACCCTGGACATTGGCTGAGCTGCCGCTACTTACCATAAAAATTGCATCAGTGAGCCATGGTGATTGACCGAAGATGAGCGGATTGATTGAAAAGAAAAAGTGGCTCTATTGGAAAGAGAGCAATAAGAGGAAGCAATCGCTACTTCCCACCTTACGTCTCTAGATCATGAACAAAAAGGGGGAAAATTTCTCAAGGCTTGGGGGGATCTCACAGAGGAGCTAACTAGCAGGAGCGAACACAATTTTTCTTTGCTCTAAACATTCGGACCAGAGAAAAAACAAAAAGTTGGAAAAAGCAGATATATAGAGGTAGGAAAAGGAAAAGCACACTCGGGGGAATTGGCACACCAGGAGCTTCAAGAGGTATGGTTTGTGCCTTCATGATCTGTGTTGGTTTTGTTCCTAAGTGAACGTGGTGGTAGCTCCTGGTGTGGTTGGGAGCGTTGTGGTGGGGCTCGGTGATGCGGTTTCCAAACCTTGGTGACTCGCGTAAGAACAAGAATGAGAAGCTTGGGGCACAGCAGAGGTGATTTGGGTCGCGAAGGTCAGTGGTTAGGTTTCCATGGTGCTCGCGTGTCCCAATCGCGGTGGTCAATACGGTGGCGGCAAGTCTTGGTTGGCTACGCACGCAGAACACGAGAACGAAGTAGCGCTCACGAAGAGGAAAAAATGAGGTCGAGACGGTGACACGAGCGTCGACAGCTCCGTCGATAGTGACTGCCGTCATCATTGGCGTTTAAGGATGAGTAGATGCGCGTCCTAGGGGCTGGAGTGGACTTATTGGTGTCAAGAAGAAGAAGGAGCTGCTAGGAAGGAGAGCTCTAGCTTTAGTTAGGGTTTTGTTTTTTTAGAGAAAAAAAGAAAGTGGCCTGCCATTTCTTTTTCTTCGTGCACCCCCTCTCTTAATCCCACACCCCTTCCCTGTATTTCAATTGGGCCCGTTTCACTGTTCCTCATGCACTCCCCATTTTACTTACCCACACGCCCATGTCTTTGTGTGTTATTTTTGTTGAATTTGTTTCCTTCCTCGCACACCTCCACAATTACTAATCTTGCACACCTGCACACACTTTTCACTCCTATTTTGGGCTTGTTTTATATTTTACTCGTTGCACCCTCATCTTTTAATACACACACCTCATTTACTTCGTACACCTCCCAGATACTCATGCACCCTATATCTTTGTCTATTGTTTTTGGGCTTGTTGTTGTGTTTATTTTGTGCACCCCCACTAACCACTCATGTACCCCCGTATTTTTGTTTTCCATTTTTATCCTTCTTAAATAATTTCATCCTTTTATAAATTTATTTTTTTTATTTTTTTTAAAAAGAACAAACAAATATATTTGAAAATCATAAAAATTAAAATATAGAAAAAAATCAAAAAGTTCTCTTTCATTTTTATTGTGTTTGTCCGGCCGCTCACGTCGTGTGATACTTTCTTCCAATTAATTAAAAAATACTAACGTTGTGTGACACTTTCTTCCAAATAATTCAAAAATACTAAAAAAATGATTTTCTTTCTCTTTTAGTGTCTGTTCGACCACTCGCGTCGTGTGACACATATTTTCAAGTAATTCAAAAATACCAAAAAAAAACTATAAATTTTCAAAATATAAAAAACGTCAACATTTTCAAACAAAAGTCTTTTAAAGAACTATGTGATCCTTAATTCTCCACTGTGAGATACGTAAGAGCAAGGTCAGTCCTTGTCAGGTTCACCTCCAAAAAAGTCACATCACCTTCCAAATAGCTTTTTTAAATATCTTTTAAAGAACTACGTAACCCTGATTTCTCATTTTGAATGAGAATACGTAGGACCAAAGTCAATCCTTGTCGGGCCCAAAAACTTTTTTAAAAAAATTTTCTTTCTTTTTAATATTATTGTTTCATTATTTTTGGGGAAATTTAACATTTTGAAAATCACATCAATTTTGCATTTTTAATTATAGGAACCGCCTTCGGGTGGGCACTCTAGGGTGCTAACACCTTCCCTATGCGTAACCGACTCCCGGATCCAAAATTTGCTTTTTCGCAAACTTGTCTTATCTTTATGGTTTTCCATAGTTTTCCAGAATAACTATGGTGGCGACTCCAAATCTCTTTTTAAACCCGTTTTCTTTTTTGGTTCGTCGTCCCGTCGCGATTCTGGTTGCGACAGATGGCAACTCCACTGGGACACTAAACAGTCAAGTCATTTAGTTAGATATGTGACCTTGATGTGGTTTTTCATTATGTATTATTTCCCCTTTCTTTTTATTTGTATATTCTTGTCTCTATTTCTATTTGTATATATTTGTCTCTTGGAATGATTGTGTGTAAATTGTTTATTTTGTTATATATATCTGCCTGGGAAATTTTCTGGTTGCTTTGCAGGTGGGTTGGGTATGCATCATTGTCCCTTCACACACACATTATGCATATCATGAGTGGGGCCCTATACCCGGGTCTGTGTAACTTAGAATTAGAGGGGATTGTGTAGTAGTGCCATAGTGGATGAACTTCCCAAGTGGTCATTGTGAGAATCCCAATTAGAGTTTGTTTGCTTCTTTGGTACTCTCACTTCTTGTTGACTACCAACTGCTGTGAGAAATGCCATGGAGTGGGTCATAGCTCTAATGACCTTGACCATTAGGTACTAGGAAACCATCCTTGTGAGTGCATGTACTTCGCCTTAGATCTTAAGCGTCGAACCTTCGCTAAGGCACAAAGGGAGATGTGTACAGTTTATAACTCTAATTTGTATCTTCAGCTTTTGTCTATGCATCTTGTACATATCACCATATCATCTTCTACATCTTTTTTTATTTTATTTTCTCATTCTTTTCTTTTTTCTCCATACTTTTTCATGGTTTTGTCGCATTTTGTTGGTTATAGGTAGCAAATTATAAAGGTGTGATTAAGTCCTCAAAAAGAAAATGGAAACTAACATGGGATTTGGAGACGGGGAGCATTCAAGTGCAGACACTTTGAAGAAAAGGATATCAATCAAAGCAAAGGAAGGTAATCTGAGTGGCCTCCGAGAACTAGTGAAGAGAATGAAGTCGACCCAGAGGGATGCATTCAGGGGAAAATATGGGAATTTGTTAAACTTGTTAGAGGGGGAGGTCCAAACATCAGCGATTACTGCTTTAGCACAGTACTATGACCCACCCCTAAGATGTTTTACTTTTCAAGACTTTCAGTTGGCACCAAAAATCGAGGAATTGGAGTAGATCTTGGATATGTGTAACACTGGTAAATCAAACAATTCCTATTTCAATTCCATAGCAAGACATAGCAACACATATAAATGTCAACACATAGCAACCCCATGAAATCATTGAAATCATGGCTCTGATACCAAATGTAAAGTCCTAGCCGAAAATTACTATTTAAAATAAACAAAAATAAATTTATAATAAAACAACCTCATTTATTATCCAACAATTTTCCAAAAACGCGGAAATATTTAAAACTTTTATTAACGTACAATAAAAGCAATAATCCAAAGTTTATAAAACGGAAATAATATCAAAGTATCTCATGAGAGTTTACAAATTTATTTTTCTAAACAAAATAAATAAAAAGACTCCCATGCTATCCCCGCTCCGAGTTTATGCATTAGTCTGCTCACCTGCACCAACATCTGCTCCCATGTAACAAGTTACATGATCATCGCCACACACACAGATAGGGTGAACTCATGTAAATAAAAGCAAACAAATATCATCAATAAATACATCAACTCAAAGTTAACCCGGGTTAGTATTCTTCTCCCTTTTTCCTTACTTCTCCACTTCCAGCACTTGCATTAGATGTCTATCATTTCTATACCCTTTAGGTGAGATCAATGATCGATCTTTGCTGCACGAGTGTCTACTCGCCCCTTCGACTACAGGCCACCATCTGATAGTCCACACGTGGGAATAACTTTGCCATAGCATCTCACCGTGACACCAAGTGGAGTTCCCCGAAACAAACATAATTTGTAACTGTTCCAGACTACCAAAACTGTAACAGAATGCACTGAAGAGGGCAATCACCCGAACCTCGCCCTATGAGCCAGAACTCGCACACTCCACTAGACTTCCTAAACCACCAGGCTAGAACCTAGAGTGGTCACGTGTTACTCCAATACGAGTTACACTCGTAACTAGACCCCCAGCCAAAGCCTCGCATCATGAATATCACCTAAAGCTGTGAAGAAACCTTTCCTCACGCACTGACACTGAACCAAATCCATCTGGCGCGCATCACACGTCACTAGGAGGAAACTAGGTCTAGACCGCTTGGCGGGCATCACACACCGCCACGCGCCACGCGCCTACAGAATCATCACTGCACCGTTACCGCCGGGCGGACTCCGCACTGCCACCAGGCGTCTCGCATCGCTACCGCCTGACACACCGGTCTCGCGCCGCCAGGCCCCACTGCACCATCAGGGTCTCTGTTGCTCCATTCCGCCTGGCGGAACCCTCCCCACCGCTAGGCACCCTGCTCACACTGTGACCACTGTCACGGGTTTGTGTTCCGTCTGCTTGGCGGCTCGCTCGCACCGTCAGGCGCCATACCAATAGCACAATGCTACTGGTTTTTGGCACTTAAAACAGATCCCAATGGACCTCAAATCATACAACACACCAAATTATAGCACCAATATGGTTTTCCAGTCATACAACTATAACTAGAGTACATCACACCCATTTAAACATGCCATCAAATCAAGTTTTGTAATTATGCACACATCTTTGTCAAGTCAATGAGTCAATACTCTCATGATACAACCACATTCTTTTTCAGGTGCTAATTGAAACATGCTTTGTCACACTCAATGATACAAGTCTCACAGTTCCGCAGATGAATACTAAGATATCTCATACCACCTCACATACTAATATTGCATAATCTAAAGAACAAACATCTCACTACAACAACCAATATATATATATATATATATATATATATATATATATATATATATGACAACACTCTAAACCATTCATCTCACACCAATTGATCCCATAATCATTTCAAAATATCGCCCATACTAGATCCCTATTTTCCCATACCACACCTTATTTATAGTCAACCCAAATAATTGCATGCCATAGTTCTCTTACACACATCACCCATAGTCCATAATTTTCTCCATTTTAACATTTTCTTTCCATTAAAACATCATGCTCATCACAACACAAATCATGCATATACGTAAGCAATTCCTATATGAGCCATAAGCATCCTTTTACTAATTCCAGCACACGTTTGTGATCCAAATTACGAATGGTTATTTCACATGATCCAGGTTTATTTATTTTCCATAACCTTTCTATGCAAGCATATACACAATATTTCAACATGCTCATATATGGCAACATATACGTACTTTACATGTAATAGCGTCAATTTCATCAAAATTGTACCAATCATGTACTTAGAGCATGCATAATTATTTTTTATTCCTAACATAAACCCTAGCCCCAAATTTCAGATCATAAATCATACATCCCAACACAACCATAATATACACAGTCAATCGTATTCGTAAAAATTCACATTCAAGCATATAAACATCAGGACCACATCACAGGTACCCCAAAATGTCAAAAATAGCCAAAGACAGTGTATCGATGTTCGGGTCGCCTGGCGGTTCATCCTCTGTCGCCAGGCAGTTCATGGAGGAAACCTAGAAAATGGGTTTGGTGCTTGTGTCGCTTGGCGGGTCACGCGTGACCGCCATGCGGTTTTTGGAAAAATTCCAGAAACCCGATTTCAGCTCTGATATACACATTAAATGCCATCCCAACCCATCATACATCACGATTCATTCAATAAAAATTAAACAATCAATAGGAACTCCCATAACCTGGATTCCTTGCTTAATTTGATAAATTCTCGTCTCCTCCTTTGATCAAAGTATGGCTTTTCGTCCCTCACTCAATTCAGCTCCTGGATGACACTTTATCCCACGTTTTCTCTCTGGTTTTTCTCTCCCAAAACGTGCAGTACCAATCCAGGCCAACAAAACCCTCTTTCTCCCTTCAATTTTCCTTTTAATTACGTCTTAATGAAGGTTAATTAGCCAAAAACGAAAATTGGTTTTAATGCTTGTGATAAGTGCCATTCAAGACCATTATGGGGTTGTTTTTCAACCCCTTTGGCTGCCTTCACGCAGCTGCTAGGGTTTCTACCCCTTCCCATCCTTGCCAAAACCAACTTTAGCAAAAATAAAGTTTTGGTTTAGGTTCTCCAAGGCTTGAACCCACCACCTTGCCAATGCCAAATTGATGCTCAACCATTCAACCAAATTCATATTTCATGTTAACTAATATAATTCAAGTATTATATTATTTCACATCATGACTAACATATATTTAAAACAATAACAAATAAATACACACAATTGGCATACATAGGACTCGAACCCAAGCCCTCTCACACAATTAAGTACTCTCAACCACTTGAGCTAGTACTTTTCCACGTCATGAAGGTTAACATTTAATGCCATAAAGGCTTCTCCTACCCGCATTTATTAAATAATTATTTATTTAATTATTTAATTTTAGTGGGTCTTACAATATGCCTCTCGAAGGCAAGGCTCTATATAACTACCTCAAACAATATACCCATGTCTTGACACTGTCTGAAATAATGGAGATACACCCTATGAAGTTGGAAAGCGAATTCACAATTAAGGGTAAAGCAAGGGGCATTCCTCAACAATACCTCGAGTGGTACTTGCATCAGTTAGCTGCGGGGGAAAATGGGAAACATTTATAGATGTACTGGCTTTAATCCTCTATGGTGTCATGCTTTTTCCTAATGTCAAGAATTTCGTTGACTGTGCTGCCATGAATGCGTTTATGGGATAAAAAAGTCGTTCTAAAAACCTTGTAACTGCCATTCTAGTTGAGGTTTATGGGACTTGAATTAATGTAATGAGCTTAAGAGAAGGAAGATGTTATGTTGTTTACCGGTGTTGAATGTATGGTTCATCTCTCGCGTGAGTAAGTGCACTTTAAATGCTACATGTCCTGTGGAGGAGATACTACAATGTAAATCGGAGATAAAAGGGGCCAATGAATGGGCACAATTCTGTGCAAGCTTAAGTGAGGAGAAGATTAGATGGTGTGCTTCTTGGCAGCAAAGATAAAATATCATATACCATTGCGACAATTACCCTAATGTGCCCCTCATGGGTATCTGATGTTGTATTAATTACAATCCTTTGTTAGCACAAAGACAATTTGGGTATCCTATGAAAGGATCGCCAACACCTGCATCTCTCGCCACATTGCGAATTTATTACGAGGAAGGGATTTTTGCTTAAGTGCTTCATCAAATTAGGGACGCTTCGGGCAAATATTGTTCGCGTAGAGGGGGACCCAAGATCATGAACTGTTGATGAAAGAATTCCTTACAACCAATGGCTCGCAATAAGGGTTAAGGCACTCAAGTTGCCATTCAAGTTTATTTCTCCGAACTCGAGTGGTGAAAAGAGGTTGTTGAATGTTGAGGTTCAACAAGTGAAGTTGCTAAGGGCAGAACTAGAGAGGACGAAACAGGAAAATATCACATTGACCAATGACCTTCAAAACCTGCAACAAAATTATGCAAACCTCAGACATGATAAGATGGAAAGCGAGTGGACGTGTGAAGAGTTGATAAGAAAGCAGAAACAAGACCTAACATCAGTTAACGCTAAGCTGAGGTGGAAATCCATGGAGTGTGGTATAATAGAGATATCAGAGCGTGTTAGAAAAGACTTGTGTGATGAATTCAAGAGGGACAAGCAAGAGGCACTGGAAAAGTTGCGGGATATACATATCAAACTTAGTAATGCTGAGCAGCGGGTGAAAGAAGTTGTGGCGAAACTAGAGAAGGAACGTTTGCATCATGCAGAATAAGAAAAAAGACATCGAGAATTGATGATTTAAATGAATGAATATGTCGTGGAACAAGGACGAATTACAGAGCACTGGAAGATATGTTTCTCGCAGCTAGCCTCCCTTGCTAATGGAGCCATCAAAAATGTCCCTAAGTTATTAGCTGATGTTGAGTCTGCAATGCCGATTTTTAACCCACCTAAGAGGATTGAAGCTTTCCTCAACCACTGCAAGAAACTGATGGAGGAAATGAAGAATGTGATGGCTAGGGCTCAAGATAATTAATCATGACTTCCTGTGTTTCAAACATTGTGGACTTAAATGTTATGGATGTTTTATTGTATGGATCACATTGTTGATTCTGTTTTGTGCTAGTTTCCATTATGCTTGTGACGGTGTTTTCACAACTTTATAATTTCTAACTAGAATTGGTTGCATTATGTCGTAGTTTCTCTTTCTTTTCATTTCCTTTTTGTTCTATCTTTATCCTTTTCATTCAATAAAATTCAACTAAAAAATAAAAGTAAAATACGACTAAACTTCCAAGACACCCTACAGGACGCGACCCTATCGCAAAAATCATGGAAAACCAAGGAGAAACCCAAGAGATGATGAAGACCGATATCCAACAATTGAAGAGTTAGATGACTCAAATCTTGGAGGCCTTCAATGCCATGCAAAACCCCAGAGAGACGTGCACACCACAACAACAACACAAGGTTCAGGAAAACCAAAATTGTCCTCCATCTAGCTTCCCTTCAAATTACATTCCACCCCTCGGTGTTGACTCAAGGAAAGTTTACTTTCAAAATGCTGAAAACAATGCGGTTGAAGAAGAAAATAAGCTTGAAGTTGCTACTTTCACATGTTCTGGGGAAGCCACTCATCCGAATATTGTGAACATGATAGAGATAAAGCAACATGAGGTGAAGTCTATTGCTGCACCTGGGGATGTTAAGGACGAAAGAAGTAAATTACAAATGCTCGAGAAGAGGTTGAGAGCCATAGAGGGGGAAGGGAATTTTGCATTCAGTGATGTTGCTGGACTATGTTTGGTCCAAGACGTGGTGATACCCCTAAAGTTCAAGTTGCCAGAATTTAAGAAGTATCGAGGGAATACTTGTTCAAAGAACCATATAACCATGTTTTGCAGGAAGATGACTGCCTATGCTCATGATGAAAAACTACTAATTCACTTCTTCCAGGAAAGCTTAACTGACATCGCTCTGAATTGGTATATGCTTTTGGAACAACCTCACATTCGTTCATGGAAAGATCTGGCTGATGCATTCTTGAGGCAATATGGATACAATAGTGATACAACGCCTAATAGGTTGAATCTGCAAAATATGGCGAAGAAGGAGTTTGAGGCATTCAAAGAGTACGCTCGAAGATGGAGAGAGATTGCTGCTCAAGTAGTGCCACCTTTGCCTGATAAAGAGATGACCATTATGTTTATAAGCACTCTGGAATCACGCTTCTATGAGCGTATGGTGAGTAATGTTTCCGTAAGCTTTCCAGACTTGGTGATAATTGGAGAAAGAATTGAAATTGGTGTGAAGACAGGGAAGATCGCACATGTTTCTACCATGGTAGCAAGTGTGAACGAGTCCAATTCTAAACCTGGGAAGAGGAATGATGGAAAAGCTCAATCACTTCCTGCCACTCAAATGCCCTTAACCAACCCTTATTTTCGAGCCTTTCCAGGACAAAATTGGAGACCCGACCCTAACTCAACCTCCGACCGAACCACTGAACAAGGAAATGTTAATCAAGGCAATAAGATTGTGAGTTTCACTCCTATCCCTATGACCAATGCAGCATTGCTCCCGAGTCTTCTCCAAAGACTTATGACACAGATGCAAGATGTGATTATCATGGAGGGGCTATTGGTCATTCAACTGAAAATTGTTGGGGACTTAAGCGTAAAGTGCAGTCCATGATTGATTCAGGACAGTTAAAGTTTGAATGAAATCAACTCACCACTAAGGCACTCAAGACATCTTGGGAATGCAAGTAAAGTGGGATCTCAAGGTCTCTCCCAAAAATGTTAGCATCCCAAGGAACCTGTGTCAGCTTATCAGCTATGATTTCTGCTAGTTGGAGCAATGCACCAAGAGGATCGTCCAAAGAGAGAAAAATCTTCTTTGGTTGAGGTTTTTCCTATATTGATGCAATTTCAGTTAAAATGAAATATAATTTAAGTTTGAATATAATAAACATGTAAACATAAAAATTTAGTATATCTGTGGGTTTAAGAGTCTGTATCGGGGGGTCAGAAACAACTAAATCTCTAGGTCAGGCGAGGAAACATTGGAATGTCTGTCCCATAGTATATACCTCATTTGTTGGCACAAGAACTAAAGCAAACGGCATGAGAACCTTCTCTACCATGACCTTAACCTCATCCTTTGATAACTCTATGCCATGAAGAACAGTGGCTGCCTCAAATACCTTTCCACGAGCCACTAGTGTCTTCTCTGTACAATCCCAAATATGTAGCTGACATGGATGAGTGTCATCCATGTCATCCCCAGGTGGAGCTAAACAACTCCCATTTCCGCTTCTACCTGTTAGAGTCAACGATTTATTAATGTTATTCAATTATTTTATTAAATAAAATTTATTTAATTCATAACTTATAGAAAAAAAAAAGATTTACCTGTGGGAGGCACAAATGGGTCTAGTTCTGTGGAGGATCCACTGCCGAACGGATGCCATAACTCCCAAATTGGCGCATAAGTTCTTCTCTTAACCTCATAGTGATTCTTTCCGTCAATCTTTCTTCATAATCAACACTATGACTACATGAAGACTGATGAGAGGAGGAACAAAAAAATTTGGCATATGCCGACTCCTGATCCAGCACCATACACACGTCCAGGGTGCTCAAGTCGTCCAATTGCAGCAGCAAGTATGTCATGACGACCTTCTGGAGTGAATCCTCCTTGGGAGCTTTGCTCAACCAACAAATCTTGTAATTTAACCAAAAAATTTATAAAAAAATACAATATAAAACATGAAGGAGCTATTTATATAAGAATTGCATCTTACAATTTTCTTAAAGATTTCTCGTGTAGATTCAGAAGTGTAGTTGCCCGATGTGTGTAGACGGGCTTACTTCCACTTTTGAGGACGTGATGGTGGTGAAGGAGGCTCAGTATCTTTACCTTCAAAAGGTGGGGGCCTAGATTTTTTCTTTTCTGACATTATCTTCTCTTCAAGTTTTCTATTCCTACCACAAGATAATATGTTTTGAACACTTATGCTTTGAACCTTTTTTCTCTTTTCCTGTAACATATAAAACCCACTTTATGAATTAGTTAAAAAAATTTCATAATTATCAATTGTGCAATTGATGATTTCAAATAAATATATCTGTCATCCCTCACATGTCTGAAGCTCAAGAAACTGACGCCATGTGTCTTCATCAATCCAAGTGTATTTTAACAATGGATTTTCATCCTTTTTAGATCCGAAGACATACCTAGATGATAGAGGCCGTACCCCACCAAATTAAAACATATTAAATGCAGTACATGAAAGTGAACCAAGTCGTCTCCCAACGACCAATATTTTCATTCAAAGCGAATTTTCCAGATGAACACAACAATAAAACACAGGGGGGGGGGGGTTGGCAGACAGATTCGGAATGCTAATCAATAGATTAATTTAAATGCTACAGTGACTAAAACCGTATTGACATCCCTGATTCAAATGCAATTTCACTTATCATAGGCCACCAAATTAACACCAACCCTGCCTTGTCTCAATCCACTAGATAATAATTCACTAAGCGAAAATTACAATCTAGCTTCATTATGCAATTAAGCAATGCACACATCCTTAAATTCGTGACAGCCAAGCTACATACATTAAGCATGAATGTATCTTAAACAAAACACATGCAATTACTCTGTAAATTAAGCATTTACAGATTCACCACATGCATTCCACGAATTCAGAACAAAAACATGGCAGATTTCACAAAACAAGCACAACCTCAAAGCTTCATTGCATTTTTCATCAAGGAGTCAATACACGAATTTAGCTAGACATGGAAATGAGTAATTAAACACTTCAAAACTGAAATCACAAAAATCAGAACCAAGAACCCTAACTTATCAAATCTGAAAACGCAATTTAAGAGCAAAAATAGAGATTTCAAAGCTTAAATGGAATGCAAAACGGTATTGTCATATATAAATGCGAAAACCCCATGAATGGGTATTGTTCCAAGTCAATAAAACCCACAAAACGAATTCAAAACGTAAAACCCTCAATGGGTGCTGTCAAATATGCATAAAAACGGTAAAAATGAGCTAAAAACGTGAAAAACCGCAAGGTGGGCGTCCATCGAAGCTTGGAGAACGAAAATGGAGGTTTTGAAGAGAGGTTGAAGATGATGGAGCGGCTGCACACCTCATGCAAACCTAATTCGCGTGGTCATATCACCCTTGCCACTCATAATTACAAAACTGCCACTACGCCACTCAGATTTACAAAAATGCCACTCTAGGTCTCAAATGTTGACCCATTGACTTTGCTGACGTGGAAATGACATGGAAATGATGTGGCAATGATGTGGAAAGTCTCTTCAACTAAATATTAAAGTCCAAGCTCCAAAATTGCTTCACCCAAATACCTAAAAAATAATTAAAAACAAAAATTAGGCCAAATAATGTGAAATTAGTCCAAATTCGGAACAGTGGCCCAATAAAGTCCCAACAGATGAAAAACACTCTAATGATGAACAATTAAGCACTAATCAACTGTCTAATGGGTGCACAAAGGCTAGTGGAATAGAAGAAAATAATGACTCATCACTAGACGTCAACTTGGTCTTAAAACCACAAAATTTCTCCGAAATTTCTCAACCACCGATTACAAACATTTTTGTTTAAGCTTCGCCACATTTGGAATATCAAATGTTAGCTATAATATAGAAAATTTCATCAATAATAATTAACATATTATCAGCAAAATCAAAGTATTACGTTAATAACATTAATATTAGTTACCAATAAATCCTGCCATATCATTTCCCGATCAACTTCAGTGACAAGATCAAAAGATAAAGGATTGATATTCTCTCTCGTGCCAACATTCCTAAATAGCTTTTGAAGACATCCGCATAATGACCACTAAGCATTCCAGTGTCAACGTTAATATCAACAGGTGTTTTCTAACCATTAGCTCTTTTAATCAAGAGCTATCTCAACCTAGTGGCTCCTCTGGTGGGTCTCTTAGCAGGTGCTTCATCCTCTGATGAACTATGATGTTCATCCATATATCTGTGAAATGAAAACATCACAAAACATTAATAAGCAATATATAAAATCATATATAAAACATTATTTAAGAAAACAACTAAATTTTAACAAGAACACGAAATTCATACATAAAGTTATTGATTGGTCATATGTATATTCCTTCATCGTGACATTCTCGAATTGCATGTGTAACACCCCAATTTTGGGATGTCACGGAATATTAGAAAATTTTTACGTTTAGCGGAAAAGGAATTAACATTGAAAATGTAGTTAATAAAAACTTTTAATTTAATTTAAATTACATAATTCAAAACGTCACTTTGTCAAAAACTTCCAATAACATTTGGAATAAAAGAAAATTATATAATTTATAGTATTTGATTTAAAACAACTAAATATATTATAAAAACTCCCAAGTCCATCCCAGCCTCTCGTCAATCTACTTCATGCCAAGATTATCTTCTCCCGTATAACACACCACTTAGACGATCATCGCACATACAACAAACACAAACAAACAAATAGGGGTAAGCTAACCATAAACAATGATATTCATAAAAGAAATTCATAAATAAAATTTGTCCAATAATACTCAACGTCGCATTCAAGTAACACGGAAACTTTATGATCACAATCCATCCTTGGTTTGAACTCACAAACCCCAAATCCAAACAATCATACTAAACCAAACATAACATCACATTCATCTAAAATCTTCATTAAATTCCACCAAGAACTTTCAAGCAAGGCAAAACACTCTCAACATGCAACACATGAGAATTACATATTGCCAACAAAATATACACCATCACATCAGGCATGGGAAATAAACCATAACATAAATCCATCAACTTATCAAATAATACAATGAACCCAACGAGTGACATTCATTCAACCATAGTATACAAACGATTTAGGATTTTAAAAATAAAGCTGCGACTTGTGTAAAACTCCAAAAATTATGTATTTATATTCAAATTAAAGATGATTGAATCAAGAATCAAATGCAACAATAACCAACTTAATTGAATAACTATAGAGAAAGTTATGCACCAAACAAGCAACAAAGGTCAATGTTGTCAACAACCAAACTACCAGGACCTTGCGATATAAACTGCTCTAACTACCAATCTCCGATTCAAGATCCGACCGGTCAAAGTCAAGAACTATGTGTTAAGAATCCATTGTTAAAGTTTTAGCTCGATCCAACGGTTAACGAAGTAAAAATCGTCATTTTACGAAACGTGTGCAGTGTAGGAAAATGATAAACAAATGAACCAAGATTGATGGTGGTTTCAAAACGAGAATGAGAAAAAGAACCTGCACCATGAAGGGAAAACAACCATCATCCCATGCAACTTAAAGGCTTATAAAGGAAACCATGTGGGTCCCTTCATAAAGCCTCCTCATGTAGGGTTGTTATAAAGAATAAAAAGAAAGAACTTAAAAGAAAGGCAAAATGGAAGGAAGAGAAAACTAGCATGCATATGTTTACGTGAAAGAGAATAGAAAAGAAAGAAGGAGAAAAGCCTATCCATGAAAGAAACTGCTGCACCTTGAACTTGGGAAATAATTCCCCCTTCGGCCCCACTAATAAATATTAGATAGATGACTTTGTTCCACAAAGAGCCCCGGATACTGGTGCAATGAAAACAACCTCGTGACAATGGAAACATAAAATATGCATGCTGTAACAAGAACCCAATAACTAAACACTTGATATGAAGGAACGGTATCCAAAATAACACTGTGACAAGAACCCAGTCTTACGTGCTCATTATAAAGGAACCAAAACCAAATCTCTGTGTGTGACACCCGCACTCAATAATGGATTCTCAAGCATTTACATGAAAAGAGATTGGCCAAAAGAAGAAAAAGAAGATTAACCCATTAACCAATGAACCTCATGCATGCTACACCCACAACAAACCAAGCTTAGAAATAATTGAAAGTAACCCAACCTCATGCAACAACAAAACGCACTACTACTTACGTAAGGGTCTATACCCAAGACGTAAAGAAGAAAAACACATGGCTTGAGGCGCCATGGTAGTCAAGCAACGTGTGTGTGAATAGCAGCAAAGAATGCAAACGCTACACTACACTTCTTCCGCCCACCCTGCACCATCAAATTAAATCTGAAACCTATGCGGTCCCCACCCAAAATCTAAAGAATGGGTAGTAGCTTCACGTTACAGTTGGAAAGCTTCAAGCATTTAAACAAACGGAAATCAAGGCTGCAAATGTAAAGAGAAAAAAAAATGGTTTTCAAGGACCTTAAAAGCTATCCCACATCCATTCCAAAACATTGCACACATAATTGTTTGAAAACCAGCAAGCATAAAAGGATACTCCCATCTAACAAAGTTTAATGAAAGTTTAGAAAAGAGAACCACCAAACAAGGCAAAAATATCAAGTTTTCATGCAGAGAAACAAGCCATCCACGAAAATTTAATAGACAAGGTTGGCTTCCCCTACACTACACATGAAAATTTAATAGACAAGGTTGGCTTCCCCTACACTACACATGCATACTTTTCAAGTTTCATTCATCAAGCAAACAAAATAAAGAGAAAAGAACAAGAGAAGAAAGCAAGGTTGGCTTCCTCTACCTTATTAGCAACCTCCAACCTAGATTCCCTTTCTGCCGTAGTCTCTTCCACGGTTCCTCTCTCGTCTACTCCTCTTCCCTTTTTCTCACATTTTAGAAATCCTAAAATTGTTATATCTCCTCCTCTAAAACATTACCTTTTAATCTATAACTAATTCATCTTAATCTTTTCCGGTAAAATCTTAAAAATAAAATCAAAAGCCGTTTTTATTTTCTTTAGAATAAGTGGCAACCAAGCAAATAAATAAAAAAATCATAAGCAAGAGTGAATATTGTTGTGACGGAAAAAGAAATAAAAGGAGAAAAAGAATGCAGATATAACCACTGCAGCATGTAGTTTACCTATGACACAAACTTCAGGAGAGAGAAAGCTAAAGAATTTTTTGTGGGCCCCACCAGAAAGAAGAAAAAGAAAAAGAAACACAATTTAGACATTTTAATGCTACCTAAAATAGAACCCTTGAGTCTTTGCACAAAGATACGCACACAGACAACCAAGCCAATTGCTTTCTCATAACATTTTGTGCATTAATACAATATAAACACATATGTGCAACATTATATATGTTGTTAAAATTTAAAATAAATAAAACAATAATTTACATCACTTAAATAATTACTTAAATAATTATTGTAAATACCACAATAACTTAAATCACTCAAATAATAATTATTTCATAATTCATAATTTAATAACCTAATTAAATTAAATCAACAATATTAATCAAGCCATTAATTTTTCCCATGTTTTTCCCTTTAATCTAATTTTTCCTGGGTCTTACAACATGTACATCATCAACTAGAGGGATTTCATCAACATTGATCGTTCTTCTAAATGGGTGGGTGACAACAATATTAAGATCACTCAGATTCTCTTCATTAGGATCAATCTTTTTTTTTAATGAAGAGTGACAAACCAATGTTCAGATGCAGGATCTTTAACATAGAAAACCTAAGATGCTTGTTGTGCCATGATAAATGGCTCGTCTCGGTAACCCACTTTTCGAAAATCAACTAGACATTCCTGATTCATCCATTTTGACACCACTCTTATTGTCAACCCACTTACATTTGAACAGTGGAATAGTAAACATGGTATAATCAACCTCTCATATCTCTTGTATTACAGCATAGTATGTCATTGATCCAAATACAGGATTTTGATCTTGAGATGTAGAAAATTGTAGCGACTTAGCTTCAAGACTGACTCCACTATTTTGTATTGTGCTTTTATCATCCAGAGACTTCGTATAAAATGTGTTATTATTGATTTCATAACCTGTACAATAGATGACATCAAATTCCACCCATTCGCTAACCACATCAAAGTCTCAGAACATTGCGAAGCTTTCAAAATCTCAGATTTAAACCAAGGCATGAATGTTCTATTATGCTCCATCAAATGCCATTTATGTGATTGTGTTAGATTGTTCTCTTTCACAATGACTTTGTGTGCAGATAAGTAAGGCATTACCTCATCTGCGTTGTTCAATATGTATAGGTGTGCTTGCATCAACTCTTTGCGATCTTTGCGATCTTTGCTAACCACACTCAGACCTCGGATGTTGTTACTTATAGAACACTTGTTCAACCATGATCTCTGAGGAACTCCTATCGGTTTTGCTTTTGCCATGTAATTTGAACAAAACTCGACACTTTCTTCAGCAATATACCTTTCGATCATTGAAGCTTCTGGACGATATTGATTTTTCACATATCCTTTCAAAATATTCATGTAACGTTCAATGGGATACATCCATCTTAAGTATACTGGTCCATAAAACTTGATTTCTCTCACTAGATGAACAAGTAAATGTACCATGATGTCAAAAAATGATTGAGGGAAAACATCTTTAGCTGACACAAGATGATAACAATCTCGGCTTGAAGTTCATCTAACTTTAAAGGATCAATGACTTTGCTACAAATTGAAGAGAAGAATGCACACAAACGCGTTATAGTTTGTCTAACATTTTTGGGTAAAATTCCACGAATAGCTACAGGTAACAATTGTTACATTAAGATGTGGCAATCGTGAGACTTTAGGTCAACAAGCTTCAAGTCTTGCATGGACACTAAACTCTGAATATTTGAAGAGTATCCTTGAGGTACCTTGACACTCTTTAAACATAAGCAAAAAATTATCTTCTCTTGTTTGGACATAGTGTAACATGTAGGGGGCAAATAAGTACGCCAACCAACCTCCCTTGGTGCCAAGTCTTCTCGGATCTTCATTTCAACCAAATCCAAACGAGCATTTACTCCATCTTTTGTCTTTCCCTGAATGTTAAGTAGTGTACCAATCAAGCTATCACACACATTCTTCTCTACATGCATGACATCTATGCAATGCTTAACTTGTAACTTCGACCAATATGGAAGATCAAATAATATTGATTTTTCTTCCAAGGGCTCGATGCAGATGACTTCTTGGACGTTTTACAAATACATGATGTACTTTATTAACTTTTTCATGAATTTGAATGTTAGTTAATGGAGTTGGTGCTTTGTCATTCTCTTGATGTCCATTGAATGCTTTCTTTAACCTTCGATAAGGATGATTAGCTTGTAAAAACCTTCGATGGCGATGATACACAGTCTTCCTTCCGTTTTTCAACTGATGAGATGCAGTGTTTTCTTGACATATAGGAAATGCTTTATGACCCTTGACACTGTACCCCGACAGATTACCATAAGTTGGAAAGTCATTAATGGTGCAAAATAACATTGCATGCATCATGGAAGTTTCAGAAGCAACATCATCAAATACTTTAACACCATCAACCCACAATAACTTCAAGTCTACAACTAAAGGATTGAGATATACATCTATGTCATTTCTAGGCTGCTTTGGACCAGATATCAATAGACAACATCATGTATTTTCTCTTCATGCAGAGTTCAGGAGATAAGTTGTAAATCAATAATATAACGGGCCAACAACTATGGTTTGTACTTAAATTACCAAATGGATTCATTCCATTGGTAGCTAAGCCAAAATGAATATTTCTACATTCTTCATCGAACATGGGAAATTCTTGATCAATATTTTTCCATTGCATTGAATCAGCTGGATGACAAAGGAGTCCGTCACATCTTCTCTCAATTGCATGTCATCTAAGGTTTTTAGCGTCTTTAGGATTTGCAAATAAACGCTTAAGTCTGGGCACGATTGGAAGGTACCAGACTACTTTCAAAGCAGATCCTTCCTTCTCTATTTGACCACTAACTTCACTATTTCTTTTCTGCATGTATCGTGATGACCCACACTTTGGACATTTTTTCAAATCTTCAAATTCCTTTCTGTATAATATGCAATCATTAGGACATGAGTGTATCCTTTTATACTCCATACCCATCGAAAAAAGAGTTTTCTTGGCGTCATAGTTTCAAGTGGGTAGAGTATTTCCCCCGGAAAGCATTTCATTCAAGAGCATGAGCAATTCTGTGAAACTTTTATCTGTCCAACCATTGGTCGCTTTCAAATTCATAAATCTTAAAATCGTTGTTAATCGCGTGAACTTAGTTGAACCGGCATACAACGAAGTTTCCGCATCAGCAAACATCGTCTCATATACATGCGCTTGTGCAAAAGCTTCTACGCCAACATCCTTTATCATGTCCTCTATATTATCTTCTTCTACTCGCTCTTCACATCGCTCTTGCCGTCGCTTTTTCATGGTGGAATGGACAACATGTTCAGTTTGAGAAATAGTTGGAAAGTCTATTAATTCGTCGTGCCATGTCCATATTGTATAACTTCTAAGGAAACCATCACAAATAAGATGTTCCCTATCTTGAGTTGCATTCAATTTTCTCTCATTCAAACAGTTGACACAAGGACATCTGAACTTCACCTCATCATCACTTCTCCCCTCACAACGTTGCGCAAATTTTATAAATTCTTCTACTTCATTATCATACCTAGCGTTGATACGTGGTAAATTAATCCAATCTCAATCCATATTGAAATTGCGTGAACAATTTCAGTAATCTTTGAATCAATGTTCATCTCGTAATCAAGTTGTAACCCTATCCCATTTAAGAAGAACCACTTTCTTTATTTTATTGGTACATATTACTTTTAAAATACATATCTTAAATTTCACAAAATTTTGCCAGCATTTCGTATTAGCCGTCAAGATACACGAAATGAAAGTGATTACAAACCACAATAAAATATGCACCTGAAGATCAATACAAAACACAATTGACAAATATTCATGACTTTTAAGATATGTATTTTAAAATATATATGCACTTATAAACTACTAGAAAGTGATTAATCTTCTTAAACTGTCCAATCGGACAATTCAAGATTCAATACATTTAAATTATTAGTATTGTATCCCCTTATATCTAATTTTAGAAAAATATGTAGTTTCTTCAAAATGAAAACTGGGGGCAATACATAATTTTCGTATTGAATCTCAAACGGGAAACTAAGGCTAACTCATAGTATATACAAAAAATCCAAACAATTTGAATTCCAATGAAAATCAATACTTGCAATAATCGAAACTAAAAATTAATATATACAAAATGGAAAACGAAAGAAAAACGAGTTGGAAACTTACCTTGGAGGAACAGCGGTATGACAGTTGTCGGAAAAATCGAGAAGGAGGTGCACGAAATGGCCGTGCACAAAATAGCTATGCACGAAATGGAGGTGCAGCACCAGCGGAGGCGACGCCGCGACGGTGGCCGGAGGAGCGTGGTGGCAGCGACGGAGGAGGGTGGTGGCAACGACAGTGGCAAGGAGAGTGACGAGAGAGTTCGCGAAGGTGACAGGAGGTGCAACATAGAGGGGGTTTGATAGAGGTCGTACCCCACCAAATTAAAACATATTAAATGCAGTACATGAAAGTGAACCAAGTCGTCTCCCAACGACCAATATTTTCATTCAAAGCGAATTTTCCAGATGAACACAACAATAAAACACAGGGGGGGGTTGGCAGACAGATTCAGAATGCTAATCAATAGATTAATTTAAATGCTACAGTGACTAAAACCGTATTGACATCCCTGATTCAAACACAATTTCACTTATCATAGGCCACCAAATTAACACCAACCCTGCCTTGTCTCAATCCACTAGATAATAATTCACTAAGCGAAAATTACAATCTAGCTTCATTATGCAATTAAGCAATGCACACATCCTTAAATTCGTGACAACCAAGCTACATACATTAAGCATGAACGTATCTTAAACAAAACACATGCAATTACTCTGTAAATTAAGCATTTACAGATTCACCACATGCATTCCACGAATTCAGAACAAAAACATGGCAGATTTCACAAAACAAGCACAACCTCAAAGCTTCATTGCATTTTTCATCAAGGAGTCAATACACGAATTTAGCTAGACATGGAAATGAGTAATTAAACACTTCAAAACTGAAATCACAAAAATCAGAACCAAGAACCCTAACTTATCAAATCTGAAAACGCAATTTAAGAGCAAAAATAGAGATTTCAAAGCTTAAATGGAATGTAAAACGGTGTTGTCATATATAAATGCGAAAACCCCATGAATGGGTATTGTTCCAAGTCAATAAAACCCACAAAATGAACTGCCCAAGACATAAAACGAATTCAAAACGTAAAGCCCTCAATGTGTGCTGTCAAATATGCATAAAAACGATAAAAATGAGCCAAAAACGTGAAAAACCGCAAGGGGGACGTCCATGGAAGCTTGGAGAACGAAAATGGAGGTTTTGAAGAGAGATTGAAGATGATGGAGCGGCTGCACACCTCATGCAAACCTAATTCGCGTGGTCATATCACCCTTGCCACTCATAATTACAAAACTGCCACTACGCCACTCAGATTTACAAAAATGCCACTCTGGGCCTCAAATGTTGACCCATTGACTTTGCTGACGTGGAAATGACATGGAAATGATGTGGCAATGATGTGGAAAGTCTCTTCAACTAAATATTAAAGTCCAAGCTCCAAAATTGCTTCACCCAAATACCTAAAAAATAATTAAAAACAAAAATTAGGCCAAATAATGTGAAATTAGTCCAAATTCGGAACAGTGGCCCAATAAAGCCCAACAGATGAAAAACACTCTAATGATGAACAATTAAGCACTAATCAACTGTCTAATGGGTGCACAAAGGCTAGTGGAATAGAAGAAAATAATGACTCATCAGGGTTCGCGTTTGCGCTCGCGTTCGCGTTTGCGTGGTTGTAGTGGTCGGAGTTGGTCGGAGAGTGTGGTGGCAGTGGTTGCAGTGGAGAGAGAAGAGAGAGTGTTGTAGAGGCACGGGGAAGAAGAAGAGAAAGGGGGTTCGCGAAATTGAGCCATAAATAAACCCTTTGGCTTCGGTTCCCTTAACAACCAAAGCATATAACCCCATTTGGCACCGGTTAACTGCCACCCGAGGCCAAACACCTAACGGCTAGTGGCACTTTTGAAAAATGTTGTCTCATTTTTCGCTTCGGGTCTTTGGAACCGAGGCATATAACCTTCTTTGGCACCGGTTTTGGGCGAACCAAAGCCTATAACCTTCTTTGGCTTCGGGCGTTAGTTGAACCGAGGCATAAAACTTGCCTGGAATTGCAAAAATGTCACTGTGCCATTATATGCTTCAGTTCCTGGCTAACCGAGGCATATAAAGCAAGGTAAAAAGGAATTTCTGCACTAGTGTTCCTTTAATTATGAACCTCGCCATATCCTCGTAATTTGAGTAGACGTGGATTTTCTGTGGACATTGGTAAATCCCTCACTCTTCCCAAACCAAGTTGGGTGTCATTGTAGATGGTGGGCCATCGATTTTAACTTTCCTTTTTAAGAAGGATTTTTTATTCTTTCTAAAGGCATGGTCACTAGGTAAAAACCTACGATGTGGTGTCAAACCAACAATTTTCCCCCCATTTTCTAATGTAAATGCTTTTGAATGCTCCATACAATGTGGACATGCCAATTTACCTTGAGTACCCTAGTCAGACAGCATTCCATATACAGGGAAATCATTTATAGTCCATATTAAACTGGCTCTCATGATAAAGTTCTTCTTTCTTGAAATATCTTATGTTTCTACATCAATCCACAACTTCTTTAGATCGTCCACCAAAGGTTTGAGATACACATCAATTCCTGCCTTTAGATTGCGTGGACCACGTATACATAAATGGCTTTGTCATGCACATTTCAGGAGGAAGATTGTACGGGGTGATAATTGCTGGCCAACAAGAATAAGGGATTGTTGATTGAATGAATGGATTAAATCCATCAAAGCATAAACCCAAATGTACATTGGGTGGATCAACTGCAAAGTCTGGATGTAGCCGATCAAAATGCTTCTAAGCTTCACCATCTAAGGGATGACGTAACATGCCTGTGCTACTTCTATTTTCACGATGCCAAGACATGTGACTAGTAGTTTCCATTTATGCAAACAGTCTCTTGAACCTTGGAATTATAGGTAAATAGAACATTGTTTTCATTGGAACAAGTTTTTTTGTGTTTGCTCCTGTGTTCCAATCATGATACCTTGGCATATCACTAAATTTGCAACGTATAAGTGCAATATCATTTTTCTCATATTCATTATCGTAAAACAACATTGAACCTTGTATACAACAATCAATCCTTCTAGCAGTCAATCCAAACTTTGATACTAATCGTTTAGCATCATAATAATTTTTAGGTAAAGCTTTATTCATCGGTGTTACATCTTGAAGCCTTTTTGCTATAAAATCTAGACATTCGTAAAGGACATTCCAATTCTACTTGCATGTTAAAAGTCTAACACAGATTGATAATTTAGACTCTAATGATCCTTCAAATAATGGTTCATTTGACTTGACTAAAAGATTATAAAATCATTGAGTTGCTTCATTCAGAGGCTCTTCGAAGTTTGTTTCTGGTATTTCAAATGACCCATGTTGTCTAAGAGCATCACACAACATGTCATGCAACGAGTTAAATGTGTGTCCTTCAGTCACATGTATACGACTTCCTGAAGCATCGTCAACATGATGGGAAATATTCTCTATGGCATCCCCGTGATCAATCGAAATAAAGTAGTCAGGCATAAAGCCATGCTTGTAGAGGTGGAGCTTGATTGTTTTAACATCATAAATCCTTGTACACTCACATTTAATGCATGGGCATTAAGTTACCTTTCATTAACATAACTTTCTTGTTGACAAACTATTTCGACAAACTCTTCAACCCCAACTATGAAAGTAGGTTTCAAACCTCTTCTACCTTTATATACCCTATCATACATCCAACCACGACTTGAAGGAAATAAAGTCATGATCTGTGTATTTAAAGAAGTTATGTATATATTAGATCACAATGTTCAAATCATTCCCTACACATTTGAATATCTTTATGTTAACTATCTTTATGATAATCATCAATAATTAGCATCGATATAGTATAACATAAACCTCTAAGAACCTAAGGATGGATTGCTTTTAGAAAATATTAACAAAACATGAAATCAAATATTCATCGTTGATGAAAACAGTGGTAACTTGTCAAGAAATAAATTAAAATGGATATTGATTGTTGAAATTTGAACTGCAACAAGTGGTAGAATCATTAAAACTTACAAATGTTTAAAACAGCATGTTAGACACAACAATTCGTTCACAAATTCTTTCGAACATTATTTAGTAATTAGGAACCATTTAATTTAGCAGAAGAAATATGTACATTACATAAGAAATAGAAACATCAACTTAATTTTCAGTTACTAAATAGAATAATCAAGATGACCATGATCTAAAGTTAAAAAATAGGAAAAGTAGCAAATGAAATCTTAGATATCTATGATCACTAGATTTTTAGTATGTTCTATGCTACTTTTAGAAGTAAAAAATATTAACTTTTTGGCCTTGGTATTGAGGAAACTTCTTGGAAGGTTAATTTTTACATGTTTTTCACACACATTCTATTGTTTCATCATGAGGCAGAAACCAAATACACGTTTTATGTATCTATAGTATGATTTCAGCTTTTTGTAGGAAGTCCAAATGAAATAACAGTATATCTTTGCCCTTTCCTCTAATTCTGAGATGAAAAATTAAGATTATGACCTTTTTTCAATTACAAATTTTGTCTTAAGTTTTTCAATCTTCAAAATAAAATCAATTGAATTCTCTATTTCAGAAAAATAAAAAGAGACGAAAATCATAGATAAAAAAAGTGGGTTTAGTGGGTCTAGTCCAATAGTAGACTCTTAGCAGATTCAACCAAAAATCCACAATCATCATAGCAACAAAAAGCTATTAAAGATTAAATTGTATATAAGATAAACCAAGCATTTACCTTAATTTATCTCAGACTCAAGCAATTAATCTCATGAAGGTCTCTTCGAATCTGAACTTTGATCATCCAAATCTACATAAGCACATTTTAATCATAAACACAGGATAACAAACATAGAAACAAGAGATTACGAACTTTGTGAGTTTTAAGTAGTGAGTTTTAGAAGTTCTTTTACGAGTCAGGTTTTGAGTCTTCCTTTGATCACTTTTAATTAATTAGGACTTGTATGGATGGTTCTAGTTTATGTTTTAGGAGTCTTTTATAGATTTTGTATCTTTTCTCCTTCATCATTTTCACTTTCATGATGTGCTTATGTGTAGAAAAATCTGATTTAAGTGTGAAAGTGAGGCCAATATGATATAGCATAATTGAGTAGTTGTGTGTGTGATTTGTTTTTTGTTAGTTAGTATTTTAGAAGTCTATACATTATATATAACTAATTATATTAGTTCTATAACTATTTTTCCTGTTGTTTTAGTGTTATTTATTGTTATGATGACTTATTTTAGAAGACTTATTTTGTAGATAACACCATGTGAGCCGAAAATGATGAGGCATAAGTTGGGAAAGGAAAGCAAGTCACACTATGAGTCAAAATCAAAAGAGAATTTTGCTGATGTGCATGTTTGTAGAAAAATGGAAAAAATAAGTCTTATGGATATTCAGTGTTTCTTCAACTCTAGTCTTAGAAAATTATCTTAGCATTCCTAGCAATTAGAACTCTAGTTTGGTCACTTATTCTTAAAATCTTAGTTTCATTAGGAGAATTAGTCTAGTTAAGTAGCTTGTTAGGCATTTTTCATAGAATTAGGGTGACTAACTTGTGTGATTATTTTTTTTTATGTAGCAAAAGTGAATCAAAGGCATTCAAGGACAGTTGATGGAGGTTTGATTGAGAAGCTAGCTAGGTCAATGCACTAATACAGAAAGGAGTTTTGGCAGCGGTTATTTTTGCCATTCTGCCCCGGTTCTAGAACCGAGGCATATTAGAGCGATGCATAAAAGAGTCAGTTTTAGACCTCGGGTCTTAATCGAAGTACAAACTTCATATTATGCCTCGGTTCTGTTGAGAACCGAAGCCATATAGGCATTCAATTTTGAAATAAAAATTGCTTTTTGGCTTCACAAAAAAGACCTAAACAACGGCAGAAAAAAATGAAGATTTTGGGTTTGAGGTCACAAAACGTTCCCTGAAAAACACCAATGGCCAATCCAATCCCTTCCACATGCTTCATCACCTTTCTCGCAGTGCCAATCCTCACCAGCAGCAACTCCGCCATCTTCATCGCTGGTCCACGAGTCTGTCCACAAGAGCCCCCTCGCTCTTTGCTCCACGAACACAAACACCGTCGACTTCCCCACTTTCCTCAGCGTGGCAGCACCCTGAATATCTACCCTAAGAACAAAAATAGCAGAAAAAAAAGTAAAGCAATAAAACCTAAACAAAACGCAAAAAAAAAATTATATATAGAGAAAAAGCGAGAAAAAAAAAAGATTTGGAAAACGCTAACCAAACGCATTTTTTGGTTTTTGCCAAAAAGGGGTGGCTTGCCAACAAGAAGGTGGTGTTACGACGGTAGCTGTCTAGAGAAGGATGCATGCAGGAGGCTTGATGGAAACGGAGAAGAGTGGCTGACAGCGAGAGAAACTAGAAACTTTGGAGGAAGAAGACGAACAGTGACATTGCGCCTCTACAATTTGCAAAATCACAAAATTACACTAGTGACAGGCTTTATAGCCTCGGTTATTCAAAAAACCGAGGCCTAAAGTGGCTCAATGGCCTCAGTCAAAGGGGACCCAAAGCCAAAGGGGGCGGCGTTGATGAAATTTTTAAATTAGGGTTTCAAGGCAGGGTTATAGGCTTCGGTTCTATTTTAACCGAGGCCTAAAACTGTCCAATATTGCCTCGGTCGAAAAGCAACTGAGGCCAAATGTGTTCTCGTTGGCACCAATTTTAAAATTTTCATTTCTGGGCTACCTAATAGGCTTCGGTTCTTAAGGAACCGAGGCCTAAAGCTGCTTACGGCACCGGTTGTTTGAAGAACCGAAGCAATATAGGTTGCTGAAATTGTAAAATTGCCACCGTCTCCTTATATAGGCTTCGGTTCCGCCACAACCGAGGCCTATAAGATAATGTAAAATATCAAATTTGCACTAGTGATGGAAAAATTGGCATTTGTGATGGGCGAGAAGGCCAAAGGTTGCAATGTTGACTTCACAGTTGACATTTTGGAAATCAACTCCTTTGGTGCTACTAGCTTTTGGAGACTCTTAAGTACTATTAAATACACTTGATGGAATATTAGAGTTGGGAAGGAAGAAAGAATTTTGCGTTATGACAAGTGGCAAGTAGGTTAGAATTAGAACTTTGACATTGAATTTCCTTTTTTGAACATATTAACTAACCCTTGTAAACATCAAAAAATTTTCACTTTAATATTAATAGAGTGTGACTTCAGGATAGTGTGACTTCAGGACCAAAACTTTAACCTTCTCACCAACAATAAAGCCAAGCTAGGATCTCAAATGTGAAGCAGACAATCTCAAATGAAAGTTGTACCTGTAATAAGAAGTACCAAAATAGCAGCTTTCTAAGTGTAGCACTTGGGGAATTAGAAGAAAGCTCATTGACAGCATCAAATCTCTTGGCATATGAGAACCATTCAACCCTTTACTAAGAAATAACAAAGCAATAACAGCTCAAATTTAAAACTGTAATCATGATTTCAGGCTTGACAAGCTGTGAGGCAACAAGGAGGCAAGAGAAAAGCTGGAGCAGCAATGTGTCTGTTTTTGTATGTATGAGTGACTATGTGATATTTAGAGAGAGAGATATGTATGTTCATATTATAATATACAAATATTTTTTTCATTTGTATAATACTAACACTTACTGTAGTTGATTGTATTTTGTACATATCGTCGTTGCTTTACTGTAATGTGGGAAAGGATATATAGAAGAGAATGGGACCACAAAGATGTATAATAATAAAAACAAATGATACTCAACATGAGCCAATGTAGGCCAGTGAACAAGATATTCCAGACAAGCTCTTGCAGGACTTAATCAAGATATGCATCAGCAATCAAAGTTAGTGCTTATTTACTATACCACCAACAACTTCTTCTCTTTAAACATTTTTCGTTTTTCAAACACATCAGAAACCAATTTCAGTTGTTGGATTCCTTTATTTCTCTTTGCATCAAGTATTTCAAATTATATGCCTATTTCCTCGTATCATACACATTCTTCTTCCCTGCCTGAAAAATTTTCTCAGCAATTCTTTTCTTACTCTCAAAATATGATTTATAGATTCAACTGATAAGTTGTCAATCTTCAACATGGTCTCTGAGTGGCAAAAAATTAGGTGAGTTTTATTTTCAAAAAGCGCTTTTGGATTTTCGTTATCAGAAAGCTATACTATAATATATTATCACATCAAACAACCCTTATATCGTTATTATTATATCAAGTAATATAATAGACCTTTATAATGTCTGAGTTAACAATATCTAATGATTCTATGCATTTCTTTTCATTTTTTTAATTCTCAGTGTTCTTGTTATTAAAGAACCCATTCATCTATGATCAATCTAATCTGATCTGATCGTCAAAGTGAACAAAGAAAATTTGTATATAAAAATTAAAAGAAAACAGTGCAGTTAGGACTTAAGACTCTGATAAGAAAGTTCTAGTACATATATCACTTTCCCCCTAAAAAGGTGAAGGGCAAGAAATACCACACACCTAAACTTTACGACCTTCCTAGCCTTCAAAATTCTGATCCTAAAAAATTAGAACCACACACGTGTCTGTTTGTCGAAATCATGAGTCTGATTATTAAGATTAAGGAGTATCCAACATGCAACAGGCATATATAATGAGACAGAAACTACACCAAACAAAGAAAAGTGATCTCTAATCTCAACAACCCAGTATTATATGGGAAAAGAATACAAATGAATATGAATCCTTTCATGCTAAATTTTCACATGACAACACGAAAAAAAAATGTGTTGTAGTGATTAGAATTTGGCAGCAGAACAGACTTTTCACTTATAGAACTTCACATTGAAATAACTATATGTTTTTCATTTATATGATTACAGGATGCCAACAAATTCAAAATTAAGGATGTAGTGATTAGAATTTGGCAGCAGAACAAACATAATCAAAACATTTAAACTTAAAGTAAAAGCATCATTTGTTAGGATAAACTATTCAAAGTCTCTATATTATAGTTTCTTACAAACCACCAAGTCAAATGCCCATCCTATAGGATTTTTTTTAGTTCACTCCCATGCTATATCACATATCGAGTCTATTAGGCCATTTTATAGTTATTACAATTGAACCACATCTTCAATGAACTAATTCAAGATGCTATATTAGTGCAATCAGAATTATGCAAACAGATAATATCAAAGTGAAGTTACAATCATAAAACACATAATTTTATCATACCGAAAAGCTTTTTCCTTCTTTACACCTTCAAATACATACATGTGCGACACCAAAAGAATGAACATCATAGGTAGTTTATCGAAACAACACGTAGAAAAAGAAGCATGGCATCTTTTAAATCAAAGGCAAACAGATCAAAGATTCAAGGGAGGGAATGGGAAAAGTAAAGCCATATGTAGCCATCACGGCCTTATTCACGAGGATTATTCCCACAGACATAGCCACCAACATACATCCAAAAATGTAAAACCCTAAACCCATCACTTACAATTTTTTTCCGAATTCGCGAAGGGTTTCTGATTCCTTCTCGTGCACAATATTTTTGTTTGTGAAGGGGGTTTTACTTTGTGAACGTGAACCTCGTTTTGGCCAGATTCGGAACGTGAACCTTAACCTCGTCGGCGTTGCTGTGTGGGATTGAGCTCCCTGCCAAGTTGTTGCGTCTGCAATAGAGTGATGTCGATGATGGAGGTTTCCGCTGTGGAGGTTTCGAGTGAGTGAGTGTGCAGGTTTCGATGTCAATTGATTTAACTTAGTAACATAGAAAAAAAATTGTCTAAACGAAAGTAACTTAAAAATATTTTATTTTTAATATAAAATAATAGGATTTTTACATATAAAATATGTTCGTAGGTAAAGTTTTTTAATATAATTTTTATATATTTTTTTATGATATTTGTTATCTACGCAGAATTTCATACACTATTGGAAAATGAGCTTATAATGACAGGTAAAACGAGCTTACTATGATAGGTATTATGGTGTCATAGTTTCAGGAGTCATAGAAAATGCGTGCTTTTTATGACACTGCAGAAACTTGTCATAGTAAGTCAGACTTACTATGATAGGCAGTGCAAACTACGTCATAGTAAGTCAGATTTTTTTTTAATGATTTTTCTATTTTGCCATTTTCCTTTTCATTCAATTTACCTACAAATAACATTCATATCACCAGACCAAACAATTCCAAACCAAACCAAGAACTTGTTGTATACTCTGATTTCAGCGGCCTCTTGATAAACATCAGCATGCTTTCCCCTTAGGCGCTGTAAAGCAGACTCACACTCTTTCCACCGACCAACCTTAGCCTACAGAAGATGACATGTGTTGAATCTAATCATTTAACAAACAGAAGAAAAAACTTGGTTGCTTGTGTGATATGTGTCCAACATGCACTGATGAAAGAGAAAAATTCCAAAAGCTAAAAACAACTCACCAGCCACTTGGGAGAATCAGGGATGAAGGGAAGAGTCAGAAGGTCCACAATAGAAGGAACAGTTCTTGAGATAAAGACAAAAAATTATATTAGTTACTTGGAACCCTTTTTAATTTGGTTTTGTGAAAAAGAGCAACATAAGGAGGGCGAACGGTGCGCAGTGCGCGGAGGACGCATGGATAGATCGCGCGCGGTGTGCGGAGGACGTGCAGACAACTCGCGGACGGTGCGTGGAGGACGCGGGAAAACCTCGCAGATGGTGCGTAGAGGACGCGCATACAGCTTGCGGATGGTGCGCGAAAGATAAGCGGACAGCTCGTGGACGGTGCGCGGAAGATAAGCGGACAGCTCGCGGACGACGCGCAGACAGTGCGGACGGCATGCGAATAGTGCGAAGGACGCGCAGACAGCTCACAGACTGCGCGCGGACGGCATGCGAACAGTGCGGACGGCACGCGAATGACAAGCGGAGGGCGAGCGGAAGGTGAGCGAATGGCGAGCGGAAGGTGAACAAATGTCGTGAGAACGGTGCGCGAATGACTGTTTCGAGAAAGAAAATATGCTTCTGAATGTTGGAGAAAATGGAGACGAGAAAAAGAAAAATAAAAGAGGGAAGGAAAAAATTAGGGTTTTGAAGATATTATGACAGGTTTCCATAAATCTGTCATAATATATTTTTAACATAATTTCAATTTTGCCATCGTGCCCATCTACTATGATAGGTCCTCTGCACTTGTCAGAATACATTTTCCCTTCTCACTTATTATGATAGATTCCTTTTTACCAGTCATAATAATTGTTACTTTTATTACAAAAATGCCACCAGTCAACTTATTATGATAGGTGGCTTATACTTGTCATAATAAGTCGTCATAGATTCCTCTTTTTCCACTAGTGATAGATAATGCTTTATAGAAAACTTTTCACAAAAGTGACTCATGGTTACCTGTGAAACTTTTGTACATCATTTACTTTTCTGTTACCCACAAATGTATACTTTATCTACAACTACTTTTCGTAGATAAAAAAAAATTATCAACGAAACATATTTCATAGATAATTTTTCCTAGATAATAAATTTTTTTTTGTAGTGAATAATAACAATAATAAAATTAACAATAATAATAACAATAACCATAATAAAAACAATAAAAATAATAAAAATAATAATAACAACAACAATAATAATCACAATAATAATAATAAGAATAACAATAATAGCAATAAGAGTACTAATAATAATAATAATAATAATAAAATATATACAATAATAATAACAACAATAACAATAATAATAATAAAGATAACAAGAATAAACAATAATAATAACAATAATAATAATAATAACAACAACAAAAATAACAATAACAAAAATAATAACAATAAAATAACAACAATAATAATAACAAATATAACAATAATAATAATAAAACTAATATTAATAATAATAACAAACAATAATAACAAGAATAAATAATAATAATAATAATTACAATAAAAAATAAAATAACAACAACAATAATAATAATAATAACAATAATAATAATAATAATAACAATAACAATAAAAATAAGAATAAAAATAACAATAATAGTAACAATAATAATAACAAGAATAATAAATAAAAATAATAAATAATAATAATAACAATAACAATAATATTAATAATAATAATAAGAATAAATAATAATAATAATAATAAAATAATACTAATAATAACAATAACAACAAAAATTAATAACAACAATAATAGGAATAACCAATAATAATAATAATAATAATAATAATAATAACAATAAAAATAACATTAATAACAAAAATAACATTAATAACAAAAATAACAACAACAACAACAACAATAATAATAATAATAATAAACAATAATACTAATAATAATTACAATAACAATCATAATAACAATAATAAGAATAAATAATAACAATAACAACAATAATTGTAAAGCCTTTCTTCTTACTGCCTTAAAAGGTTTAGGGCTTGGCCTTTTAGTGGGCCTAAGATCAGCCCACTTGGAGGCTTCAAGACTCTAAGCTGCCCTTTCAGCTCCCATTCTGCTTGTACTTGGCAAACAACTCACTCTCAAACACTTTCTCTTCGGTACAGAGCTCTGCTAGGGTTTTGACTTCCGTCATCTTCAAGCTAACTACTCGACCTTTTTCCTATTCCACTATCCCACCTCACAAATCTGCCCCTAGAGCTGCTGTTGGGTCTTCGAGTCTTTGATAGCCTTCTTCTAGGTAAGGGAAGCTAGGGTTTTCGATTATTTATGTTTTGAGTATGCTTTTCTGAGTTTAAGTCATATTCTTGAGGTGTGTTCGCGGTTTGATTGCTTGGTATTGGTTAAAATGTGATTTTTGGTGTTGTTTCTGCGTTTTGCACGAGTGAACCGTGGTGAACACTGGTTTTCTCGCCCAAGCAAGAGTGTCTCGCCTAGGCGAGACTAACAGAGGCTCGCCTAGGATCTTCT